>NC_058521.1:599014977-599325195 GCF_904849725.1 Hordeum vulgare subsp. vulgare | reverse complement strand
CTAAGGAGGGCAGCAAAACGCACATCACTGCCCACAAAAACTATTGTGTTCTACTCGAGAAGACATCAACGCATGAACCTAGCTCATGATGCCACTGTTGGAGAATGCCGCATGGGAAACAAAAAATTTCCTACGCGCACGAAGACCTATCATGGTGATGTCCATCTACGAGAGGGGATGAGTGATCTACGTACCCTTGTAGACCGTACAGCAGAAGCGTTAGTGAACGCGGTTGATGTAGTGGAACGTCCTCACGTCCCTCGATCCGCCCCACGAACAATCGCGCGATCAGTCCCACGATCTAGTACCGAACGGACGGCACCTCCGCGTTCAGCACACGTACAGCTCGACGATGATCTCGGCCTTCTTGGTCCAGCAAGAGAGACGGAGAGGTAGAAGAGTTCTCCGGCAGCGTGACGGCGCTCCGGAGGTTGGTGATGATCTCATCTTAGCAGGGCTCCGCCCGAGCTCCGCAGAAACGCGATCTAGAGGAAAAACCGTGGAGGTATGTGGTCGGGCTGCCGTGGAAAAGTCGTCTCAAATCAGCCCTAAAACCTCCGTATATATAGGTGGGAGAGAGGGGACCTTGCCTTGGGGCTCAAGGAGCCCCAAGGGGGTCGGCCGAGCCAAGGGGGGAAGGACTCCCCCCCAAACCGAGTCCTACTTGGTTTGGTGGGTGGAGTCCCTCTTTCCTTTCCCACCTCCTCCTTTTTTTTTCTTTTCTCTTTGATTTTTCTTCCAATGCGCATAGGGCCCTTTTGGGCTGTCCCACCAGCCCACTAAGGGCTGGTGCGCCACCCTCAAGGCCTATGGGCTTCCCCGGGGTGGGTTGCCCCCCCCCCCCCCCCGGTGAACTCCCGGAACCCATTCGTCATTCCCGGTACATTCCCGGTAACTCCGAAAACCTTCCGGTAATCAAATGAGGTCATCCTATATATCAATCTTCGTTTCCGGACCATTCCGGAAACCCTCGTGACGTCCATGATCTCATCCGGGACTCCGAACAACATTCGGTAACCAACCATATAACTCAAATACGCATAAAACAACGTCGAACCTTAAGTGTGCAGACCCTGCGGGTTCGAGAACTATGTAGACATGACCCGAGAGACTCCTCGGTCAATATCCAATAGCGGGACCTGGATGCCCATATTGGATTCTACATATTCTACGAAGATCTTATCGTTTCAACCTCAGTGCCAAGGATTCATATAATCCCGTATGTCATTCCCTTTGTCCTTCGGTATGTTACTTGCCCATGATTCGATCGTCAGTATCCCCATACCTATTTCAATCTCGTTTACCGGCAAGTCTCTTTACTCGTTCCGTAATACAAGATCCCGCAACTTACGCTAAGTCACATTGCTTGCAAGGCTTATGTGTGATGTTGTATTACCGAGTGGGCCCCGAGATACCTCTCCGTCACACGGAGTGAAAAATCCCAGTCTTGATCCATACTAACTCAACGAACACCTTCGGAGATACCTGTAGAGCATCTTTATAGTCACCCAGTTACGTTGCGACGTTTGATACACACAAAGTATTCCTCCGGTTTTAGTGAGTTATATGATCTCATGGTCATAGGAACAAATACTTGACACGCAGAAAACAGTAGCAACAAAATGACACGATCAACATGCTACGTCCATTAGTTTGGGTCTAGTCCATCACGTGATTCTCCTAATGACGTGATCCACTTATCAAGCAACAACACCTTGTTCATAATCAGAAGACACTGACTATCTTTGATCAACTGGCTAGCCAACTAGAGGCTTGCTAGGGACAGTGTTTTGTCTATGTATCCACACATGTAAATGAGTCTTCATTCAATACAATTATAGCATGGATAATAAAAGATTATCTTGATACAGGAATTATAATAATAACTATATTTATTATTGTCTCTAGGGCATAATTCCAACACAAAACGCTTAATAGAAGTTTCAACAAGATGCATGCCTTGACAAGTTTTTGAAGGAATTCGAAATAGATCAGCAAAGAAGGAGTTCTTGGTTGCGTTGTAAGGTGTGAATTTGAGTAATACTCAAAACCCTACCACGGCAGAATAAAGAGAATAGACGAAGGTCGTCTTCTATGCCTTAGCCGTAGACTCTAAAGTATGTCATGTTGAGTACCGCACCTGATGTGTGCCTTGCAGCAAGTCTGTTAAGAGGTACACAGAGTGATCCAGGATTGAATCACTGATCAGCGGTCAAAGTTATCCTTAGTAACTAAATAGACTAAGGAATTTTTCTCGATTATGGAGGTGGTTAAAGAGTTCGTCGTAAAGGGTTACGTCGATGCAAGCTTTGACACTAATCTGAATAACTATGCGTAGTGAAACGGATTCGTATAGTAGAGTAGATATTTGGAGCATTTCCGAATAGCACGTAGTAGCAGTATCTATAACGTGACATAAAGATTTGTAAAGAACGTCCGGATCTGAAAGTTTCAGAACCGTTGACTAAAACCTCTCTCACGAGCAAGACGTGATCAGACCCCAGAACTATATGGGTGTTGGATTCGTTGAAATCACATGGTGATGTGAACTAGATTATTGACTCTAGTGCAAGTGGGAGACTGTTGGAAATATGCCCTAGAGGCAATAATAATTAGTTATTATTATATTTCTTTGTTCATGATAATCGTTTATTATCCATGCTATAATTGTATTGATTGGAAACACAATACTTGTGTGGATACATAGACAAAACAATGTCCCTAGTAAGCCTCTAGTTGACTAGCTCGTTGATCAAAGATGGTCAAGGTTTCCTAGCCATAGGCAAGTGTTGTTACTTGATAACGGGATCACATCATTACGAGAATCATGCGATGGACTAGACCTAAACTAATAGACGTAGCATGTTGATCGTGTCATTTTGTTGCTACTGTTTTCTGCGTGTCAAGTATTTGTTCCTATGACCATGAGATCATATAACTCACTGACACCGGAGGAATGCTTTGTGTGTATCAAATGTTGCAACGTAACTGGGTGACTATAAAGATGCTCTACAGGTATCTCCGAAGGGGTTCGTTGAGTTAGTATGGATCAAGACTGGGATTTGTCACTCCGTATGACAGAGAGGTATCTCGGGGCCCACTCGGTAATACAACATCACACACAAGCCTTGCAAGCAATGTGACTTAGTGCAAGTTGCAGGATCTTGTATTATGGAACGAGTAAGGAGACTTGCCGGTAAACGAGATTGAAATAGGTATGCGGATACTGACGATTGAATCTCGGGCAAGTAACATACCGAAGGACAAAGGGAATGACATACGGGATTATATGAATCCTTGGCACTGAGGTTCAAACGATAAGATCTTCGTAGAATATGCAGGATCCAATATGGGCATCCAGGTCCCGCTTTTGGATATTGACCGAGGAGTCTCTCGGGTCATGTCTACATAGTTCTCGAACCCGCAGGGTCTGCACACTTAAGGTTCGACGTTGTTTTATGCGTATTTGAGTTATATGGTTGGTTACCGAATGTTGTTCGGAGTCTCCGATGAGATCACGGACGTCACGGGGGTTTCCGGAATGGTCCGGAAACGAAGATTGATATATAGGATGACCTCATTTGGTTACCGAAAGGTTTTCGTGCATTACCGGAAAAGTTTTGGGCTCATCGGTAGTGTACTGGCAGTGCCGGGAGGGGTGCCGGGGACCATCAGGAGGGGTGTCACGCCCCAAGGGGTCTCATGGGCTATGGGAAGAGATAAACCAGCCCCTAGTGGGCTGGAATAAGTTCCCACTAAGGCCCATAAGGTTTGAGAAGGAAAAAACACAAGGTGGAAAGAGTTTCCAAGTGGGAAGGTGGAATCCTACTCCAAGTAGGATTGGAGTAGGACTCCTCCACCTCCAATTTCGGCCAAACCTTTAGGTTTTGAGGCTGCCTCCTCCCCTCCCTCCCTCCTATATATAGTGGGGTTTTAGGGCTGATTTGAGATAACTTTTGCCACGGCAGCCCGACCACATACCTCCACGGTTTTACCTCTAGATCGCGTTTCTGCGGAGCTCGGGCGGAGCCCTGCTGAGATTAGATCACCACCAACCTCCGGAGCGCCGTCATGCTGCCGGAGAACTCATCTACCTCTCCGTCTCTCTTGCTGGATCAAGAAGGCCGAGATCATCGTCGAGTTGTACGTGTGCTGAACGCGGAGGTGCCGTCCGTTCGGCACTAGATCGGAGCGGATCGCGGGACGGTTCGCGGAACGGTTTGCGGGGCGGATTGAGGGACGTGAGGACGTTCCACTACATCAACCGCGTTTCTTAACGCTTCTGTTGTGTGATCTCAAGGGTACGTAGATCGGAAATCCCCTCTCGTAGATGGACATCACCATGATAGGTCTTCGTGCGCGTAGGAAAATTTTTGTTTCCCATGCGACGTTCCCCATCAATGGCAATTCACCTCACGCAAACACTACACATAAAGTGAAGCTCGATATGCAACGAGTTGCGTATCGACGAAACTCCACTCTTAATTATTTAATTCACTCCCGTTTGTTTACACGACAATATTAAATTGTTGTTAACATGGCAAGGGTGAAGCGATGATCCTACATGTCATCCTAGTCGGTTAACACGCGGAGCATAGAACAGAGCTACGGCACCAGAAACATGCAACACAAGATTATATGCCATGAATGCGTCATGCATGCAAGCTCATAACAACACGGCAAGAAGAGAAAGAAGCATGTGTCGTCACGGCGAGCGAGAGGGAACCATGGCGGCAAGCCAGAAACGAAGCCACGACAAAGTTCCTATCCCGATATCTCATCGAGATATCGTGCCAATGAATTGGAAGCGCGTGCGAGAATGCTAAATAAATATGGGGTGATCCCGCTACCGGGTTCCCATGTGTCGAGGGCGCGACGAAAGAGAGACAACATGCAACGGGCAAACATAAGGCGCAAACATACGGTACATCTCATACAACATGCACACGGTCACGGCAACGTCCCATCGGTATACCTTCGAAGCGTGCATATCGGAGCGGATCGGTTCGTAGCAGACGTCGTGGAAGTCGTGGAAGTCGAGGTACACGGGTTTCATCGATGGTAGTCGTACACTTGGCGTCGGTTCACGGGTCTTCGGCGTCGGTAGTCGAACACGTTTCCGGGGGTCGTCGAGGACGTAGTTGTACACGGCGAGCTTGTCGGTTCCATGAAGGAGGGGATGGCAGGCGACACAACAACAAACATGCCCCGGTGCCGGCAAACAACGGCAAGCATCAGCCTCGGCAAGCAGCAGCTAACAATTACTAACTACCAGCAACCGGCTAGGCAACTAGCCTAGCAACTACATCTAACTGGCATCTACAACAAAGCCACCAAGCAGCACATCAACCTAGCCTAGCATCTAACAGCAAAAGCAACTAACAATAACTATAGCAGCAAGCTACCTACAGCAAGAGCAACAACAACTAAGCAACGACCAGCAACGCACTAAGCTACTACAACAGCAAGCAACTAGCAAGCAGCAGCTAGCAAGGCCACGCAAGCAGCTATCTAGCAGCTAATAGCAACAGCTACAGCAACACGCAAGGAAGCTTCGGCTAGCGCAACCAACACAGCAGCATCAATCGGCAGGCAGCGGCTACAACACAAGCAAGCAGCTCGCGAGCACTCGGCGGGGAACGGCGGCAGGAGCAGCAACAACATGCACCGGCTACTAGCAACATGGAGCACAGCAGGCAAACACAGCATCAGGCAACAACGGCACAAGCTAGCTAGCAGGAGCAGCTACATGCAAGCAAGCAAGCTAGCTAGCAGCGGCATGGGCAGCAAGCAGCAGCGCAGCGGGCAAGCAATAGCGGCTAGCAGCACAACAGCACGCCAGCAACAGCAACGGCAGGGGAAGGAGGCCGGGCCTGGAGGGGCAGCTCGGCAGCGGGACAGAGCAGCTCCTGGCAGCAGACGGCGGCCGCGCGAGCTCGGGCTCCGACAGGGGCCACGGCGAGGAAGGAGGAGGCCACGGGGTTCCTGAAGGCTTGGCCATGACGAGCACGGCGCCGGGGAACAGCGGCAGGGTGACGGCCACGGCAGAGCAGGCGGGGCACGCGGTGAGGAGGAGGAGGTCGGGGCGAGGGCGAACGGCGGCGAGGGAGAGGGCACAGTCGGCGCGGGGCGCACGGCTCCGGCGACCAGCAAGCCGGCGCGGGCATGGGGGCTCGCGGCACCTCGGGCATGGAGGCGAGCGCACGGGGAGAGGAGATGGCGGCTCGGGCGGCGAGGTCGAGGCCAGCGCGGCGCGCAGGGGCGGGAAGAGCTCGGCGGCCTGGAGCTAGCAGCGCGGGGCAGGCAAGCCGGCGGCGAGGCTAGGGCAAGAGGATCGGGCCCTGGAGGGGGTTCGAGGAGGGAGAAGGGGAAGAATAGAGGGGATCGGGAGGAGGAACGCGCACGGGGAGGACGAGGGGATTGGGCAGGCTCGCTAGGGTTGGGGGGGGGAGGCTTGGGCCTTGGCCGGCTCGGCCTTGGACAGGCCTCCTCCTCTCTCCCTATTTGTTTTTTTCCTTTTTAAAACAGGAAATCAAACAAAAAAATAAAAAGGTTTAAACAAAATAAAAATAAATGCTTTTGACTCCTTTGAAAAAAATATACCCCAACTATAAAATAGCTTGGACATTTTTAAACAAATAAAAATAAAACCTTTTGAAGAATTAGAATAAACCCTTTTTAACAAAAGAATAAAATAAAACCCCTTTTATAAATAAAATGGGTCTTTTGTTTTAAAAATAAACAAAAGGAAAAAGTAAAGGAAACCCAAGGGTTGCCCCCACATTTAATAGAAGGTTTTTAAAAGAAGACGAACCTTTTTTAAATAGGGGTTAAAACAGAAACTTTTACGCAACCACAAAACAAATAAAAGAGGAGAGAGGGGGAGTTCCTATTGCACGCAAAGACACCGAGAGAACTTGAAGCACACACACTCAAAACACCACACGGAACAGACGATGCAGGATGGCATGCATGATGCGACGATGCAAACTACATGATGATGCAACAAATATAACTAATCACACGACGGAAACGGAAATAAAGGGGAATCTTCTGGAACGTCGGCATTGGGCTGTCACACATCTACTGCATAATTTGCAGATTATCCACCAATACTATGAGGCCTGCGTCTTGCCATTTTGATAAGATGACTACCTTCAAGGTGCTCTTTCAAATATCATAAGGTAATATTGGCATCTACTGTAAAAAAAATTACAGACTATCCACTATTACTGCAAGGTCTACATCATGTCACTTTGACAAATGATTACCTTCAAAGTGATTACATACATTTAGCATAACATAAGGTAATATAATTATAAACATCTACTCACAATAGTCAAACTATGTTTTCTATTACTGCGAGATCTACACCATATTGGTGATTATCTTTAAAGTGTTATCCTACATAAATTGAGGTCTACACATATGGCTATAAGGCATCAACCGTACTAGAACTTGCTCCTCCGAAGCATTCATTGTTGTTGTTCACCAAAATATTTTACTCTCATAGTAAATATTGTTCTTGCACATTTTGCTTGAATATGTCATAGGAAACCATGAAAATATTTGCATATACATGTGATTACCTTCTATTACATTCATAAAATGCATGGCAATGGAGCCTACGTCACTATTTTTCAATTATAGTGTCGTCCATCCATCAAGATGGATATCATAATTTATGGCAACGATTGAGTGTCTCAACATTTTCGCATGGTCCACATCACACCGTTGGTATACTTTTATACTAACTGACCAATGTTAAGCATGCAAGCCTATACATTTTGGCAGTGACTCTAAAGTCACACACTTTCCTCAAGAATGAAGTCCAAAACATTAGCAATAATTTCATCGCATGTGTTGTATTGAAGGATACACATAGGTTCACCAAGGATCACCTTGGCCATGATTGTTCTCAAACAGATCATTTATTCATAGATGCCACTTACTCCTAGCAGTAAATTAAATAAATGCATTAGCATTTTCAAGTAACACATGGCTGACATTTCCAAATACACCAAATGCATGATTTGGTGGGAGTATTTATTTTAAGATGATTCATGAGATGAGTCATTATATCCACATGTGGCATTGTTGCCACTATAACTCCACCTTGGGAAAATGTGTCGTAGCTATTATCTTAATAGCTAATATGGGCATATGCATTTTATAAATCACCAACTTCACTTAGTTATCAAACTAAGAAAATAATGGATGAATATTTATTCACCTTGAATATTTTCCTTAAGAGAAACATGCTGCCATGAGCACATTTGGAATGATCACCCAATAATTTTTCAAGGCCTCAAGCCTATCGCAACTTACAATTTTGGTAATTATAAAATCAACTTGAAGTTGAGATCTCATCATCTGACATTTTCATATGCAGATCAGGTTGAAAAGCCCTTTATACACTTTACATCTTTTTATGATGGTATTACCATTTTCATGGTAAAGAAACATGTTATTTCTTAAAATCATCATATTCACCCAACGGGTGCTTCAAATATTTGCTAGCATTGAGAATACTATGCAAGTCAGTGGTCAAAAAATAGAACGATGAGGAATTCAAAGTAAAGTGGAGGATAAAGACAACCAATGAGAGAATTGTTTTTTAATTGGAAACTGGTCATTTCCAAATGATCACAAAGACAACTCTTAAGTTTGTCAAATGTGTGGTTACATAAATATCGTACATATGATTACCAAACCCTCAAACATATGGTCAAACCACACCATGAGTTTATTAAAAGGCAAATAAGTTCATTGGGGTATTTGAAAATTTGAAAACATACGACCAGAAACTATTCTGGTAAATGATGTTCTCGAATCTTCATCAGAAGGAGAACCAAAAATATAGTGCAACAAAAGAATGATCAATTCTTTTGTGCCTATGATATGTTTGCGTAATTCATTTTTCAGTAATATGGGAGACCTCATGTAATATCCTGATTATTTCCAAAATATAGTTTGCCTATACTTGTACTACTACATGTAGCGCAATATCCAATATCCTATTTCTTGGACATTATATTTGATAATTTTTTGAATGTATGAATCAAATCATACTCAATTTTGTTGCGTACAAAATAATTTTCTAAATCTTACAAAATATTTGGCTTTAAGCCTTAGAATCCTGGTTTGGGGTTGATTAGAAAAATTATTGACAATTCTGTTGGTCACAACTTAACAAGTCGCAAAATTTCCCGATCACCAGATTTTTATGTCCACCACATGTGTGATAGGGGAAATTAATTTAATGCACTCTCACCTTACAATTCTAAATGAGCCACTCATTCTTCCTTGAACACATTTAGGAGATATGTGGATTACTCAACCATTATGTTGTCTTATATAGATACTTCACGGCACTCATGGAAACATTTACAAAATGATTTCAAGTGTATCCCTTGTCACACACAACCATGAATGACCTTACCAAATTAATAGCTCAACTTATCAAAGTAAGAGCCAATTATCATGGACAACGGATATACCCATTCAAATGGACAATGTTGTTGAACCCATTTCATTAGCAATGGTACCTTATGTACATACCCAGAATGGTGTAGTTCAATATCTTATCAAAGATAGTGAAACTTATTACATGACCAATCTTAAAGAACTGTAAATTTACCAGCCTCTTGCTCGACAACTACGACCTTACACACCGTAAGTATGATCTAAATCATACCAACTGCATATCATACTACTTCCCCCTTGTAGTAATTACGTGGAAATCAACAAAGTATTTCCTATCTGTGATAATTTGGTTACATACCAATATCACCACTCCAACATACATCAATGGGCTCTCACAAAAAAAATAGGGATCTATGTGAGGAATAAAAATTTATCCGTCAATCAAAATTATTCATAGCCCGTATGCTGATTGCATCAGCAATAAGGACATTTCTGGCATTAGGGGAAGATTAGTACCACAAAAAATGCCAAGAAATAAATTAGAAATGTTATTCAAATTCAGTCCTTATATCCATGTACTCAAAGAATCTGAACAAGAAGTTTAGAATCACATATTTGCAACACATTGCAAATCTGCCACATATATTTACTGATGACAAAGGTGTTACTCAATTATATTCCTTCAGTAAAGTGTCAGAAAGAGTGGAGGTACCTGATAAACCACTCTTCTCCTCAAATGAGAGCAATAGGGGGAGAAATCTGACCACACGAGATATAATCTCGCATATGCTTCCACGGAAATAGCGGAAATCAAATCCTTAACCAGTAAATGTAATTCAACATCAAGTTGAAAGACACCTCACTGGATGCTCATCATCCAAAGCCCGGCATAGATGTGCACAAATGTTTTGGTGCCGGGACATTGAAACACCTTGACTCCATTGTTGTAGGAAATCACAAGGAGTTAAAAGGAATAAATACATTTCCACAAATTTCACCGATTCATCCCGAATCATATAACATAAGTCTACATTTGTCGACATATATTTCTTCAGAAAATTGCTAAAACCTTTTGGGCCCTGAACCAAAATCCATGGTAGAGTGCCTCTTGCATCTGCATGGAATACTAAAAACTTCTCATTCATAGACAAAGTCAATGAAGTGCTGAGAAAGCGAGGTTGTAGCAAAAGGGTTCACGCAGAGATCCGACATCGATTACAATGTAACATACACTCTTGGTATGAGTGGAATTAAGTTTCGATAATAAATATCATTGGTAGTACAAATAATATTATTCATGCAATTAATGGATGGAGTGGCTACACACTCATATGAGTCACTCATTTCGGAAATCTATATTAAAGTCCCTGAAGGGCTTCATTTCCGAATCCAAAAACAAATCGCAACATGTATTGTGTAAAACTTCATAAGTCACTCTATGACTAGAAATAGTCGTGAATCATATGGTACTACCGACTAGACGAGATCCTTCTTCAGAGGATCACACAAAGGATGATAATTGTTTACGTGTTAATAAAGGAATACCAAAATTTTATTTCCTTACATCATCTCAGCGTATATGATGATTTCATCATCAATGTCTCTACAAGACCTAAACATACATAATATCATCTCAAGACGGAAAATTTGGATTCAACCAAATTTAGCTTAAGTTTACAACTTGAGCATTCTCTCAAGAATACATATCAGTCAACATATATCCAAACATATACGAGAAGTTCAATTTGGATATATCATATCAACAAAAGACATGTATGGTCATACTACCTTTGATAAGGTACAAACCATTCATACCTAGGGGTGATAATGAAGTGATACTAGGATTTGAAGTTCTATATCTCACTAATGCCAAAGCACTCATATACTTGCAAACTACGTCAGGCCTCACACTATATTTGCTATCTTTATTCGGAGTGCAACTCCAGACAAAAGGTAATATGGTTGATATAAATACTATCATCTTATATCTAAAGATTACAGTAAGTCTTGAATATTTCCATCAAGAAATAGAAGATATGACCATGATATGATGTAATGATATTGGCTCTTTATTTGATCCCAACGACGCCATATCAATGACTGAATTTGCTGGAATAGCCTTCACATGGAAGTCATATAAATGGATTTTAATGGTTATTTCCAGTTATCATTCTGACATAATTGCTTTATCCTAAAGCATTGCAAAAATATGTATGGCTTGGCAGAATGATTAACCACACTCAAAATCATGTGGTTGAGATTCATCAGAATCACATAACTTGATTTATCAAGATACTTCCACTTGTGTTACTCAATACCTACAGGTTATATGAAGAGCAATATCATAAATCACATTGCTCAGAAATTAATTATCCTCATGGATTATAGAAAGTTGAGGAAATAATTTGCAAACAAAATATTGTGATAATCCAACATATTGTACACAATCTCATGTTCATGTCAATGGCATTGGTATGAGACATCCTCCATATTTGGAAAGTTCAGGGGGAGTAATCTCCTAGACTATAACCTATTAACAATCATCAGATTGCATATATTGTACTCCTTTTCCCTTGATGAGTTTTTCCATAATGGTTTCTCATAAAAGGTTTTTAACGAGATAATATAAACACAAGTGTCTTTATATGCCATATCATTTTCTCCTTGTATTTTTTCCACTGTGTTTTAAAGGAGTTTTCAATGGCATGTACGATTGCACTCTTTTCCCTTATGAGTTTTCTCTCAAGTTTCTCATAATGGTTTTAGTGAGGCAATATCTTCTCAAAGATCATATGTCATACTTTCTATTTTCCCGACCGGGTTTTTTAAAGGAAGTACCCAAGACATATTAATTGTTCTCTAAACTTATCAATGAGCTTTCTCCTTCTTTAAAGGTTTTCTCATATGAGTTATCAAGAGACAATGATCATCATATGTTGCATCATTTTCTCCTTATTTTTTTCATTGGGTTTGAAGGAGTTTTAGCAACATATCTACTCTATTCTCCTCATATTTTTCCACATGGTTTTTTTTGGGAGACTTTGAAGATTATCTGAAAGATTTCTCAAGATGGAAGATCTATATGCAAGAAGCTTTCAACGATGAAACATTCAAGGAGCGGTGTTGTACAAGGGGGAGTGTTAGAAATTAATTAGTAGATTAATCCAAGGGATGTGTCCAACCCCAAACAGTCGTGTCTCCTCTCTCTTTATTGCCAACATGCACCTGTTCTGGAGGGATGCCTTCGAACAGACACCTCTTCTTCTCACCTATTTCAGATGTACATATACTTAAGAATCAATACAAATCAGGACTAATCGTCCATTCACTTTCATTCAATCTCGTTTTACTCTAACACTATGGACGTAGTGGTATCTTTCAATCTGTGACTTGACGAAGCCACATGGCAGCCAAGCAAAGCTAGCGTTGCCACTAGCAGTAGTAATATACAGGCACCCGAAACTTGACACAGATAGTGAACATGGATGGCGATGCCTCAGCTAATCACACATACGTACCCAGATCAGATGCACGTACACGTACACGTATGCATTTGCTGTGCAACTAATTCGTTCATGGGCTTCTGGATGGATCGTAGTTGATGGTTGATGGACGTTGAATGAGCTGGGCATGTGGATCATGCATTTCGGAATCACACCAACTCCAGATAAGTGTATCATCTATCGGTTGACGGACGTACGATTCTGCTCGCTGACGGGGACAGTCCAACGGCAGCCCGGTAGCACAAGAAGAAGAGGAAGAAATTAAGCGGCACATGCACATGCACATGTGGACCGAGCATCCCTCGCTCAACAACAACTTGCTTGTCTGCGCGCGGGCGCCACCTCGACTGGACTGCGGACTGGACCGCCCGCTAACGATCGAGGCTCCGTTTCGAAAATCGAAAACAATAATCCTTAGCTACATCTACGAACCCATGGATGTAGCATTTCTCTTTCGATTAAAAAAGAAGAAGAGAGAAAGCGATCGAGGCAGGCAGGCCCAGAATATCATCGTACAGGAAAGAAATAAAGAAGCTAGTAGTAGGCTTTTGCAAAGCGCAAAAAGGGACCTCCAACTCCAACCGATCCACCATAAAGAAAGTCCTGGTACTACTGTACCACACTACTAGTGTTTTTCAAAAAGCAGGGTGAGCGATGGTCCGTGCTAGTAGCACACGCACCGTGGCTGGCCTGGGATGCGGCCTGGCCTGCATGCAGGACAGGGTTGCGAGCTGCATGCTTCGCTTCGTACGCGTGCATGCCCTCAGCTTTGTATCCGCTACCTACGACACCATCCTTCTTTGTTTTTCTCCGTCGTCACTCAAATTTGTCCATCACGACAAAAGAAGAAAGAAGGAATGGAAAAGCAAAACGAAGAGCTTTTCAAGCCTGAGCCCGACCCGACCCAGCCCGGTCCAAAATTCATCGGTTTAGTCCATTCAAACCGGGTTTGAGCATGGATTTATTTTTGGCCGGACCTTTTCAAGCCCGGGCCCGGCCCGACTCAGCCCGGTCCAAAATTCATCGGTTTAGTCCATTTAAGCCGGGTTTGAGCATGAATTTATTTTAGGCCGGACCTTTTCAAGCCCGAACCCGGCCCGATCCAGCCCGGTCCAAAATTCATCGGTTTAGTCCATTCAAGCCGGGTTTGAGCCTGAATATTTGTTTTCTTGGCCAGGCCTATCCAAGCCCGAGCCCGGCCCGACCCAGCCCGGTCCGAAATTCATCGTTTTAGTTCATTCAAGCCGGGGTTGAGGCTGAATATTTGATTTCTTGGCCAGGCCTATCCAAGCCCGAGCCCAACCCGACCCAGCCCGGTCCGAAATTCATCGTTTTAGTCCATTCAAGCCGGGTTTGAGGCTGAATATTTGATTTCTTGGCCAGGCCTATCCAAGCCCGAGCCCGGCCCGACCCAGCCCGGTCCGAAATTCATCGTTTTAGTCCATTCAAGTCGGGTTTGAGCATGAATATTTATTTATTTTGGCCAGGCCTATCCAAGCCCGAGCCCGGCCCGACCCAGCCCGGTCCGAAATTCATCGTTTTAGTCCATTCAAGCCGGGTTTGAGTCTGAATATTTGATTTCTTGGCCAGGCCTATCCAAGCCCGAGCCCGGCCCGACCCAGCCCGGTCCGAAATTCATCGTTTTAGTCCATTCAAGCCGGGTTTGAGGCTGAATATTTGATTTCTTGGCCAGGCCTATCCAAGCCCGAGCCCGGCCCGACCCAGCCCGGTCCGAAATTCATCGTTCTAGTCCATTCAAGTCGGGTTTGAGCATGAATATTGATTTATTTTGGCCAGGCCTATCCAAGCCCGAGCCCGGCCCGACCCAGCCCGGTCCGAAATTCATCGTTTTAGTCCATTCAAGCCGGGTTTGAGTCTGAATATTTGATTTCTTGGCCAGGCCTATCCAAGCCCGAGCCCGGCCCGACCCAGCCCGGTCCGAAATTCATCGTTTTAGTCCATTCAAGCCGGGTTTGAGGCTGAATATTTGATTTCTTGGCCAGGCCTATCCAAGCCCGAGCCCGGCCCGACCCAGCCCGGTCCGAAATTCATCGTTCTAGTCCATTCAAGTCGGGTTTGAGCATGAATATTGATTTATTTTGGCCAGGCCTATCCAAGCCCGAGCCCGGCCCGACCCAGCCCGGTCCGAAATTCATCGTTTTAGTCCATTCAAGCCGGGTTTGAGTCTGAATATTTGATTTCTTGGCCAGGCCTATCCAAGCCCGAGCCCGGCCCGGCCTAGCCCGGTCCGAAATTCATCGTTTTAGTTCATTCAAGCCGGGGTTGAGGCTGAATATTTGATTTCTTGGCTAGGCCTATCCAAGCCCGAGCCCGACCCGACCCAGCCCGGTCCGAAATTCATCGTTTTAGTCCATTCAAGTCGGGTTTGAGCATGAATATTTATTTATTTTGGCCAGGCCTATCCAAGCCCGAGCCCGGCCCGACCCAGCCCGGTCCGAAATTCATCGTTTTAGTCCATTCAAGCCGGGTTTGAGTCTGAATATTTGATTTCTTGGCCAGGCCTATCCAAGCCCGAGCCCGGTCCGAAATTCATCGTTTTAGTCCATTCAAGCCGGGTTTGAGGCTGAATATTTGATTTCTTGGCCAGGCCTATCCAAGCCCGAGCCCGACCCGACCCAGCCCGGTCCGAAATTCATCGTTTTAGTCCATTCAAGTCGGGTTTGAGCATGAATATTTATTTATTTTGGCGAGGCCTATCCAAGCCCGAGCCCGGCCCGACCCAGCCCGGTCCGAAATTCATCGTTTTAGTCCATTCAAGCCGGGTTTGAGTCTGAATATTTGATTTCTTGGCCAGGCCTATCCAAGCCCGAGCCCGGCCCAACCCAGCCCGGTCCGAAATTCATCGTTTTAGTCCATTCAAGCGGGGGTGAGGCTGAATATTTGATTTCTTGGCCAGGCCTATCCAAGCCCGAGCCCGACCCGACCCAGCCCGGTCCAAAATTCATCGTTTTAGTCCATTCAAGTCGGGTTTGAGCATGAATATTTATTTATTTTGGCCAGGCCTATCCAAGCCCGAGCCCGGCCCGACCCAGCCCGGTCCGAAATTCATCGTTTTAGTCCATTCAAGCCGGGTTTGAGTCTGAATATTTGATTTCTTGGCCAGGCCTATCCAAGCCCGAGCCCGGCCCGACCCAGCCCGGTCCGAAATTCATCGTTTTAGTCCATTCAAGCCGGGTTTGAGGCTGAATATTTGATTTCTTGGCCAGGCCTATCCAAGCCCGAGCCCGGCCCGACCCAGCCCGGTCCGAAATTCATCGTTCTAGTCCATTCAAGTCGGGTTTGAGCATGAATATTTATTTATTATGGCCAGGCCTATCCAAGCCCGAGCCCGGCCCGACCCAGCCCGGTCCGAAATTCATCGTTTTAGTCCATTCAAGCCGGGTTTGAGTGTGAATATTTGATTTCTTGGCCAGGCCTATCCAAGCCCGAGCCCGGCCCGACCCAGCCCGGTCCGAAATTCATCGTTTTAGTCCATTCAAGCCGGGTTTGAGGCTGAATATTTGATTTCTTGGCCAGGCCTATCCAAGCCCGAGCCCGGCCCGACCCAGCCCGGTCCGAAATTCATCGTTTTAGTCCATTCAAGCCGGGTTTGAGCATGAATATTTATTTATTTTGGCCAGGCCTATCCAAGCCCGAGCCCGGCCCGACCCATCCCGGTCCGAAATTCATCGTTTTAGTCCATTCAAGCCGGGTTTGAGTCTGAATATTTGATTTCTTGGCCAGGCCTATCCAAGCCCGAGCCCGGCCCGACCCAGCCCGGTCCGAAATTCATCGTTTTAGTTCATTCAAGCCGGGGTTGAGGCTGAATATTTGATTTCTTGGCTAGGCCTATCCAAGCCCGAGCCCGACCCGACCCAGCCCGGTCCGAAATTCATCGTTTTAGTCCATTCAAGTCGGGTTTGAGCATGAATATTTATTTGTTTTGGCCAGGCCTATCCAAGCCCGAGCCCGGCCCGACCCAACCCGGTTCGAAATTCATCGTTTTAGTCCATTCAAGCCGGGTTTGAGTGTGAATATTTGATTTCTTGGCCAGGCCTATCCAAGCCCGAGCCCGGCCCGACCCAGCCCGGTCCGAAATTCATCGTTTTCGTTCATTCAAGCCGGGGTTGAGGCTGAATATTTGATTTCTTGTCCGGGCCTTCCCAAGCCCGAGCCCGACCCGACCCATCCCGGTCCGATATTCATCGTTTTAGTCCATTCAAGTCGGGTTTGAGCATGAATATTTATTTATTTTGGCCAGGCCTATCCAAGCCCGAGCCCGGCCCGACCCAGCCCGGTCCGAAATTCATCGTTTTAGTCCATTCAAGCCGGGTTTGAGTCTGAATATTTGATTTCTTGGCCAGGCCTATCCAAGCCCGAGCCCGGCCCGACCCAGCCCGGTCCGAAATTCATCGTTTTCGTTCATTTAAGCCGGGTTGAGGCTGAATATTTGATTTCTTGGCCGGGCCTTCCCAAGCCCGAGCCCGGCCCGATCCGGGTAATGGTCAGTTTTACTTGACAGTATGTGCTGAGCTAATTACTTTGTTGTGCTTATTAATCAACCACTTATATATAATTAATTAAATAAATTAACAAGCGCCGGCAGGCGGTGGTGGTGTGGAGGACGGTAGAGCCAGGCAGGCAGCACAACGCACACGACAACCTAAACGGCTAAACCGCACGTCGATAGATCATAGATTTTCTTTTACTTCTCAGACGGGACAAAGCAAAAACACAAAAAAAGACATCACGGAGCCGGCCGGCCGGCCAGGTGATTCCTTTGATTCTCTCTGTCTCTCTGGGAAATCCCACTGCTCCCATCTTTTACTTCTCACTTTCGTACTACTATGCTCACTTTACTGTATGTAGAGAGGGCACAGTTCCATTCGTCCCTCCAGGACTATACTATACTAGTATTTGGCTGTCGTTCATCTGTACTATGCGCTACGTTAACCAAAGATTTTTTTTAGTTAACGTCAAGAAAGAAAATGTTAATTAACGTTACGCCACGCATGCGGGCTCGCTCACCAACCCCTTGTCCTCATCCTCACACCACGTGTGGACGCCGCGTGGTGCGTACGTACTACACACGTGTTTGATTACCGACTCGTTCAATGCGTGTCGACAATGCATACGTAAACTTTGCATATTCGTAAAAATATAAGTCTTTTAAGATATTTCATTAGAAGTCTACATACGAATCAAAATGAGTGAATCTACACTTTAAAGTATGTCTATATACATCCGTATGTGATTCATTAATAAAATCTTTTTAAAGACTTATATTTAAGAACGAAGAGAGTATATGCAAAAGACATCTCAATATATTGTTAATCCTTTTAGGGGGGGATGTAATTGTCAATTGATATGTTCAGCTGTAGTGGCATTTTTACAAGGCCCACTTTAAAGGCTCCTTTGGTTCAAAAAGAAATACATCTGAAATTTGATTTGAAGAATTTATGAGAGTTTTTTGCGTCCTCTGTGTTCTCTCTCCCAAGGCATCGTGGTGCTCCTGCGACGATGGTTCCTAGGGTTTGATCCACATTTGAGTCCTTGATTTGATCCCGTTTCTCCTCGAGATTTCTCCCTCCCCTATCCCCGCCTTGCGCTCTCTCGTGGCATCATCAATTTCTCGTTCCTGCATTGCAATTTTTTCTGAGTTGATGTGCATTGCAATTGCAAAAGAAATATATGAATTAAGTGGTATAAATAACCGATCTCGTTCGTTAAATGTATGTTCAAATTTAGATCTTGGAAAACGTCGGCACACTACATTGTGTAATTCAGAGGGTATTAATGACATACCCGCAAAAAAGATATTAATATAATTGTTAATTGATTTGTTTAGCTGACTAAGTAGTAAGGGCAACTGCAACGTTGACCCGCAAACCGATCACCGTATCCTCGCACAAACACTGGAGCGAGAGCCAGCCATTTACTTGTAGCCGCAAATGTGTGAAGACATTTCGAATGGAATTTAATATAAATAAATAAATTTGATGTGAATTTGAACAAAATTCCAGTTTATGGCACCTTTACTGCTATGTGCCTAGCTGTACATAGAGTCGCACACACAACCAATGCTACACTTTGTTGCATTCAAAGCACCTCAATATAACTGTGAAGTGATATGTTTAGCTGAACTAATAATATTTTTAGAGGGCAAGCTTTAGCCTGTTAAAGCCCTCCAATGGAATCGTCATCACACACGTCACCTATCCAATGGGTTCGTTGAGAAAAACATTCATCCATTTCAATAACTTTTTTCTTCTCCTTCGCGATCAGGACAACCGCTGATCTATCCTCTTTTCCGGTGAGACTACATGCATGCCCCCTATCACTTTGTTTGTTGCTAACACGAGGGGAGAGGTGAAAGCCCATGGCTTCGTTTTGATGGTGTTAGAGTAAGCCAGAGATAATAGTTTTGTTGTCGAATGACGGCGCCGAGTTGATGATACGTTACAATCAATGTGGAATTACGCCTCCCTAACTTGTCCTCTTTTTCAGTGGTGCTTTCTCGTATATCCGAGAGGCGTGTGAAAAATGATGTGTCCTTCAGTGTGATTCTCTCGGTATGTCCTTTTTGTTCGTAGGCTTGTCTTGTGACGTTGTCGTGCGGGTCAAACATCATGGTTACGTCTAGGTCTTTGGGCGCCATGTTTTTTGTATCAACGAGGGCTGGCCAACCTTGGCCTCGTCGAGGAGCATGCGAGGTTTGTGTTCGTCGACCCCATCCGGATAGGACGAGGGAGTTCCGCATGCCCTCTTCGACATTGTTTTTCCGCTTGGTAAGGATTTGCTACGCAGTTCACAGCCATCGACGTATCTATGTGCATTAGTGATTTTCTGCGCTTCTACAGACGTTTGAGTTCAAAAGTTTGCTTTGTTGAGACAAAGCCCGAGGGACGAGAATGAGATTTGCTCACGACACACTGTTGATGGGTACAGAAGAAATAATACTTTTGCAGCTTGCTAGTTTATATGTATTTTCTAAATATTTGCGTTTTTTTGAACACAATACAATCAAAGTCGTTTCCATACGCTCATCCTTATAAACGCATCATACACATCCTATCACATATGAACACTTTGAGAGGCCGAGCTGACACATCATCTTGAAACTGGCAAAGTCGTCATAGACGCCTTCATAGTCGACGGGAACATCTCCTACTAGACGCACGCCATCGAAAGACCTGCAATAAATCCAGAAAACTGCAAGCACCTTAATTTTTTTTCCAGGATTGTGTTACTTATATATGGTCTTTGAAACCACCCCATGGTTAATTAGCACCAGCAGAGATAATTAGCGGGGAGAGAGAGAGTAAAAACGCAAAGCCAACCGTAGTTTGCTGGAGAAGAGGAGAGAAGAGCCGGCCGGGGCCAGGCGGGCGACACTATGCCGGGGGCCCCACCGGTCAACCACCCTACCTCTCCTCGTCATCGCCCTTCATTATTATTCTGCTGTTCTTTAATCTCTCCTCACCCCACCTCACCGTCCGGTGGAGAGGAGAGGAGCAAATGGACAAGCAGAGTCGCCTTAGAAACCTCGCAACAGCTGATTTATTTAGTAGTAACGCCAACGCGGCATCCATTTTTTCTTTTTGTGCAGTTCCGCCGGCTTCCTAATTAAGATTCCCCTTTTCCCCTCTCTCCGTGCTGCCTTCGCCTCCGCCTCCGCGTCGCTTGCGGCGCAATGATTTCCGCCCCCCTCCTCCTGCTCCGGTTCCGGTTCCGGTCGACGGTACACTAGCTAGCAGGTAGCGCTACCAGGAGGCGGCGGCGGCGGAGGAGGAGGAGGAGCTCCCACCGAATCTGCCCCCAGGTGGTCCGCGCCACCTGCCGCTCCCAGGCGGCCGTATCGAGGAGGATCGATTTCGGTTCGGGGGTTAAGCGACAGCGGCAGCGGCGGCGGGATCATGTTCAAGCTCCACCGCCACCGGTCCTCGGACCGGAGCGTCGGCGAGCGCTTCGAGTTCAGGTTCTCCAGCTTCCGCGCCGTCATGGTAAGCCCGTCACCACTTCCACCCCGCCCAGATTCCCCCCCTTCCCCCCTTTAGCTTACTATACTAGTACCTGCGCCCGCTGCTGATTCGAGCGGCGGCGGCATCATTGGGGAGATCGCGCGCGCGCCCCGGAACTACCAACCGCTTTGCTCCTCCGCTTGATCTGTCTACGAGCACTAGTTTAGCTAGAGCAAGCCACACTCGCTGCACACACGCCCGCTCTAGGCGCAGGGCTGGTGGCTGTGGCCTAACCTAGCCACTACTGCACTGCACTAGTAGTAGTAACCTGTGGTTAATGGCTGCTGCGTGATCTGGCCGTTAATGTTATGATGATCCCCCAGTGCCCAACCCAAGCCTACCTGTGCGTCTTACATTTGGTAGAACTGGACCACCATGGCACAAGATCAAACCAGCAGCGCACGGGCAATTCCTACTGCCAGCCAGGCAATTGCCTCTTTCTACTCTAGTCTAGGAAAGAAAAAAACATGGCACTAGTATTCTCCTTTCTGGTTGGTGCTTCACATAAAATCTCCTATTAATAGATAGAACACCGCCGCGTGGTGTTCCATTTCTCCAGTGGCAGGGTTCTGGAAGAAATGCCGGTGAACCTGTCTTCTTACGATTCTTACTTTTGTCGGAAATACCATTCAAGCAACACTCCACCACGGGGGAGTGTACCGAACCTGTGAAAATCTGCGATAACGACTTTCTCTACTTCCTTTTTCTTTCTGTTCAGTATGCTCAGGGTTTCAGGCACATTCCCTGTGGTACACGGCTACACGCGGTACATGTATTTACTGGATTTTCAATGACTCTGATTGATTTCACTTGCATTCTACAGGTCCCTGCAGTTTCGGACAGGATGTTCCTTTCGATAGTCTCTGTGGATACCGGGAAAACCATCGCCAAATCCAGCAAAGCAGCTGCCCGCAGTGGAATCTGCCAATGGCCCGATTCCATATCGGAACCGATATGGTTTTCTCGAGACGCAGTGTCGAAAGAGTTCGATGAGTGCCAATACAAGATTGTTGTTTCTGTGGTATGTATGGGTATTCAGAGAGTACTACTGTGTTCTATCTAGCCACCTTTGCTTTCCAATCTCACCAACGTGGATGTATGGATATTTGTGGATTACTAGTATTTGTTTTGCTGAACAATTCAATCCGCCGTTGCAGGGATCAATAAGAACTGGTATTCTTGGCGAAATTTTCCTAAACCTGTCCAACTTTCTGAATTTGGCGGACCCAACTGCTATTTCTATGCCATTGAAGAGATGCAACTCTGGAACAGTTTTGCAGGTAAGCGAGTTCCATGCAACTTTAAAGATTTTTTGGGTCCTCGTGTATATGATCCTGTAACCTGAAAATGGTGCCAACTCACTCAACTCTTAGTGTTTATAATTTTTCCATTTATTCTGCTTATGGTGACATTGGTTGCTTCCTCTGTGCAGCTTAAGGTTCAATCTCTTGGCACAAAGCCTAAGTCGGGGTAACTAATTTAACTTCAGTTTTCTCTTTCCTTATTTCCCATTTATAGCTCCAATGTGCACACTTCACACTGAAGACCCTGCAATCTCTGTATATCGCTCTCCCATTGTTTTTGCTGTCTGCAAGTCTTGATATTTTATTATAATCGTGGCATATCTATACAGCGGTGTGAGATCTTCAAAGGACATGCCTCCTCGTATCGGTGACCGTTGTCTAATAAATGATGACATGGATAACAAATCAGATGGCTCTGATAATACGGCCAACAGGAGTGTTCGTTCTTCGTCAGGAACTCCTTTAGGGGGCACTTATCAAGATGAGCCTGGAAACAGGGTATGCTGATATTTAGAACAATTCTCTCCATCCTAAATTCATTTTTTCGAACAGTGTTTCCTTTAACAAGCGTGCAATGCATGCTTTGAGTTATGTTTCTATTAGTGATGCCCTGTCAGAGTATTTATGTGTAAATGCTGGTTTGTTGTCTCCTTTTTTCCCTTCAGGAAATGAGTTTCTCAGCATCAGGGTCTCACCGGAGTTCCAATTCTGGAGATAGTACCCAAGATAGAACAAACTTGTCTCCGATAGACAACACTAATGGTGGATTGTATGTCGGAAGGCAGGATTCAGGTAGTTCCTATGTTAGCGCTGGCCGTGGTGATGAAGGATTGCGATCAAACAATTCATCTTTCAGTTCACGGGCTTCAGGTCCAAACACGCTGCAAGGAAATACTCCAAAATCCTTTTCAAATGGGATTGCTCAGTCATCATTGGGGACAACTGATTCATCTAAAGATCTTCTTGAAGCTGCTGAAGAAACAATTGAAGAACTCCGCGATGAGGCAAAAATGTGGGAACGACATTCTCGCAAATTGAAGGCTGATCTAGAGGCGCTGAAGAGGGAATGTTCTGAGAAATCGAAGCAACAGACTGAGCTAGCACTTGAACTGTCTGCTGCACATGCTGAGCGGGATTCCTACAGGCACGAAATTGAAGAATTGAAGTCATCACGGCAAGACTCATCTCGGCAAGAGTCATTTCGGCCAGAGTTAAGCAGACGGCAAATAAAATCTGTAACACCCAAACGCGGGGACTGGATCAACATGGAGAAGGAAGTAGAAGACGAGATGAAGTTTCTGAAAGAATCAAATGCAAGCTTACAGGTACAGCTGAAGAACATTCAAGAGGCAAATATAGAGCTTGTCTCTATTCTCCAGGAACTGGAAGAGACCATAGAAGAACAGAGAGCGGAGATATCTAAAATTTCTGAGGCCAAGGATGTCACTAACACAGATGTATTGAAGAATGGGTTGTTAGTCAAAGAAGACACAGAATGGGCTAGGAATCTGTCAATGAAAGAGGATGAAATTAATACTTTGAGGCAGAAACTAGATCGCCTTCTCAGTATTGAAAATGCAGGTGCCGCAGGTTCTGATATCGTTTATCTTGAATTGGAGAAAGAAAATGAAACTCTAAGGGTAAAAATACAAGAACTTGAGAAAGATTGTTCTGAACTAACAGATGAAAATCTGGAGCTTATATATAAGCTGAAAGAAAGCGGTGTGGGAAAAGGGCAGGATTCTCGTGATTCAAACAACAGTGAATTGCAAATTGAAAAGCTCACATCACAAATATATCAACTGGAAGAGGAACTTAGAGATAAGGAAATGATGCATGATGAGCCATCGGTGTCTAATGCCAAAGAGTTGCAGAGGAAGTGTGCTGACCTTGAGCTGAAGCTGCTACGTTTTAGGTCTCAAGGCTTTGAGCTAGAAGAGAAGTTTCGAAAAAGCCAAGAAGAACTAGAGCAAAAAAATCTTGAGTTGTGTAAGCTGAGAGAGGAGCTTGAAGGCTTGGAAGGTGGTGAAACTGGTGGTGCTAGAGGATACCAATTTAGAAGAGAAGATCTACAGGATAATGAATCTGAGACAGATATACTGAAGACTGTCCAGCTACAACAGCAGGAAAATGATGACTTGCGGCGCTACAAAGTCGAAACAGAAAATTTGATGTCTGAAATTCAGGCAGAGAAGAGTCTGTTAGAGGAACGCTTGGCAGCATCGGTTAAAGAAAGTAGCATCACTTCCAAATGCTTGGATGAATTGCAACAGGACATTTTGGTGCTTTCTAGCAGCATGGATTCCCATGTGTCTGCTAATAAGGTTCTTGAAAGAAAGATAACTGAACTTGAGAGCTGCAAAGCAGAACTAGAGTTACATATATCAGAGCTTGAACAGGAAAATATAGAGTTGTCAGAGCGCATATCTGGACTGGAAGCCCAGTTATCTTACATGACAAATGAAAAGGAGTCAAGCGAGCTTCAGATGCATGACTCAAAATCACTTGTCATCAGTCTCAAAGATAAAGTGGAGCGACAACAAGTAGAGATGGATACTCAAAGGGTTGAATTTAAGCAAAAACAGCAAGAAACGCAAAGAAAACTGTCTGAAGCACAGGATGATTCAGAAGTTCTGAGAAGATCTAATTCTAATCTGCAATCTACAGTTGAGAACCTTATTGAAGAGTGCAGTTCTCTTCAAAATCTAACTGCAGATCTCAAGAGGCAGAAGCTGGAATTGCATGGCCGTTTTATGCAACAAGAGCAGGAATTGGATAACTCGAAAAAAAGGATCCTTGATTTTTGTAAAACAGTGGAGTTCCTAGAAGCAAAGCTTTCTTCTCTTCAGAAGGACATATCTTCCAAAGAGCAATCTTTACTGTCAGAGCTGGAGAGTATATTCCAGGAGCACACAGAGCAAGAAGAACAGATAAGTCGTGCTCATTTCATGTTAAATAAGATCGAGAAAGAAAAGACTCTTGAAGTAGAGAATCTTGAGAGGGAGCTTGTGAGCCTCACTGCACAGGTCTCCTCCACACACGAGGAGAGAGAAAATGCCACAGTAGATGCTATCCGGGAGGTCTCTGTCCTGCGAGCTGAAAAGGCTAAACTTGAGGCTAATTTCGAAAATGTCAGTGCACAGTTGAGACATTATGAGTCTCAACTAGACGACCTCCGCAAGGAGTCCAAAAGCAAGATTAAAGGTTTGGTTGATTCCCTTAATGCATCCAAACAGAGCGAGGAAATGTTAACAGCAGATGCTGAACATATGAAGAAGTTGATGGAAGCTGCTAAATCCAATGAAGATGAGTTACGGAAGTCCTCTGGTGAACTAGAATTAAAGCTTAAAGCCAGTGACTATGAGAGACAGCAAATGATGGAAGAAATATCTGACCTGAAACTTCAGGTCCAGAAAATAACAAGTCTTCAAGACGAAGTTTCCAAACTTAGAATCTCACTTGATGAGACTAAGTTTGAAAAGGGAAAATTAAAGGCTCTACTAGAGTCTGTGACTGAGGAATGTGAAGAACTGAAGGCACAGAAAGCTATGCTAACAGATAAAGTTTCTGATATGCAAGAGACTTTGGAGAATGGTGAAGAAGAAAAACGAAGCAGAATATCTATGCAAGCAAAGCTTGTGAGATTGGAGAGTGATCTATCAGCATCGGAAGCATCACATGTACATGAAGCAGAGTTAAAGAACGAACTTAGTAGGATTAGAAGGTCAAATAGTGAATACCAGAGGAAGATACAATCCCTTGAGCAGGAAATTGATGATCTCACTAGAAAGCAGGTTAGCTACATACAGTACTTACAGTGATGATTAAAAAAAATCACTGCATAGATATTCCTAATGTCTGGGCATCCCATGTATTTCCTTGTATTTTCAGGAGATTGGAGATTCTACAGATATTCAGTCGAAGATTCAAATACTGGAAACTAAGCTTGCAGAGGCTTTGGAGGAAAATAAGATGTACAGGGCTCAACAAAAGAGGTATCCCTTGCACTCTGAAGTCTTAACCTAAATGTTCCACAGTGAGGTGTCACTATACATAGAAATGGTGTATATGTGCTACTACAATTTGCTTTTACGAGTTAGTCAGTCTAAGCATTGACAAGTGACAGCCCTCCCAAAAGTTCCTTTTTCATTGTAATGTGATATAAATATTGATGCAACCTTTAAATCAAATTTTGACGATATGCAACCGCAGACTGGATTGCCTATTAGTTTGGGCAAGGAAATAGCTTTTACAATCTTTTATACATTGCAGTATGTTCTTATCTCTCTCCCTATATTAACTGCTCCTTCATATGAACTGGGATCATGTGAGTTGACTAACTTTGACTTAACACATCACAAGATGGCGAACTGGTTGCCCATACTGTTTGTGAAGAACATTTCATCTTACTGGCTGAGAGATTACCCATACTGTAGATATATTAACAGACTGTACATCCCCTAGCAGTCTTTTAAGGGAAAACTGTAGGGGAGAGCACTACATTGTAATAAAACCATCTTTTATTGCTGGTTTGTTAGTTTTCAGCTATCTATATTCAGAAGATCAAAATATTCACATCTTTATAATTTTTTTCCTTGTACAGTCCCGTTTCAGAGGAGCAATCTGCTGGTGGGGACAGGATATTGCAGCTGGAAGGAGATCTAAGAGATATGAAGGAGCGTTTACTCAACATGAGCTTAGAGTATGCAGAGGTAGAGGCCCAGCGGGAACGGTTAGTGATGGAGCTGAAATCTGTCAAGAAAGGGGGGCGATGGTTCTAGCATGATGGAGACCTTTTACCTGCCGTAAACATAAGACTGATGACACAGGTACATGTATGCTATTTTCTTGCCAATAATTGATATGATAATTTGGATGGGTAGAGCAACATTTCTTGGGAAACTGTTTTAGGTTTGTTATAGTGGGGTCTCATTATGTACTTCTTGGGTGCACGATACTTTCTGTCCGCTTCTTATGGATAGTGTAAAGCCTTCTGCTTTTGTAGATGACCCATGACCAATCAGCATCATCCGTCATGTCAGCGCCATGACAATACAAGCCATGACAATAGCACTGATGCCAGATTATCATGATGTGAGAACAAGCAAGTGCAGAACCACATGTGATGTGCTGGACTTACTAATTGGTACTGGAGGATTGTGAGTCTGTGACTATTTCCTGGAAGAAAAAGCCACCTGCAAGAGATGGTCTCCCCCGAAGAGGTGGAAATTGAGTCTGACTAATTCCTGGAAGAAAAAGGCACCTCCATCTGTAAGCCTCACTATGATAATCCTGATTTAACCAATCAATTATGCAATGCAATGCCATGTTTTCTTCATCCAGTATGCCGGCCTGTTTCTCAATTTGATCGGGAGGGTGATTGTTACCTGTTCATATGGTTACTTGGATCACTCACCATTTACAAGGGGATTTACATGATTACATGAAAAATTTCACTTTAACTGTCGATAAATGTAGTTCTTCGTCGTCTTGTTTGTGAGACCAGCTTGATGAGGTCAAGCTAATAGTACAGTCACCGCACTCTCGTACATTATTGTAATTCAATATGTACAATATTAAAGGTTTAGCTACTTAACTTTTGTTACTTTTGTCGTAAATTGAAAAACTGCTTATTGCTTTTTGTGAGATCATCTTCAAGCCTGCTATGTATACATTTTTTATCATGTCGTGATCTTAAGGATTACTATTTACTTGAAGAGCTGAAGTATCCAAGACAAGCCTCTGGTGCCGGCTTCATGGTTGAGCTGGTGCTCAACCATGACCAAGCTAGTAGCATGACCACGAAGCATAACTGCGGGAACGCAGCCTCTAGGGGGCGGTATATAACTATAATTGTATAGTTGTATAGCATTTAAAGAAATCAACAATTATAAGCATTATTGTTGTATAGCAAACATGTGCAGCTACAATTCCAAATATTATGAAAGTACATTAGTATGGCACATAGTTGATTATCAGTAGTTGTTTAACACCACTGAAGCACACTACTTCCATTCTTACATCGTCCAATACTGCATTTACAATAGAAGAACCGACTGTATCCTTGCTTCTCTCAGGCCACTTTTGCCCTTTGTATTAGGTCCATGAGAACAGAGGGGCAGCTCCTCTGTAACTGTTTGAAACCGCCATTTTCCAAGATGACTTCCATATTCTTCGGAGAGATGAGGAACTTGATGCACACTGCCTTGAGTTTCTGGCAGTGGTGCTGCTCTGCTAACACCAGTGTGGTTATCACCATGCTCGTGGAGACACGTTTGCACAGCATGTCCTCGCAGATCAGCTTCAGCCTCTCCACCTTGTACCTATCCGCCGCTTCAAGCAATCGGTGCGCCATTGCTGTTGCCACCTCATCTCCCTTGCCGCCTCATCTCCCTTGTCCATTTCATCAGGCAATGCGTCGGTGTATATGTAGTGGAGCAAAGCCTTGAACACTTTTGCCTCCATGTCGTCGATCCTTACGGTGGCCATGGGTGTCTTCTCCCTTTCTGGCACGCCAATGAGCTCTGCTTCCACTGCTGCCTTCAAGATTGGAGATCTGGCAGCCAGCACCCGTCGATGGGCGGTGAGTCTCTCACTGCCCACTTCGAAGGCCACATCTCCCCCCTCCTTCCAAAGGAGATCAGCGAAATCACAATCCTTTGGTTCCTTGGCGTGCAGTTCCGTGACGGTGATGTCGCACCTGAGAGTGAAGCAGTCGTCCTTGAGGTAGCTCTCTAGCGTCGACCTTGTGAAGAATTTGTACCAGCCCTCTTCGCTGGTCGTGAAACGCCTGCTGAAGGTGTACGTATCTGACGGCACTGGTTTCCCAGTCCGGTCCAGTAAACCGAGCGATCCTTGAGCTGAGATGCTCTTGTCAGGCACCACCGGCAAGTCCCTGCTGACACTGACAAGCTGAATGAAGACACATACATAACTGGTAGCACCTGAGTTGTAGCCACTGGGGTAATACTTGATACGCCAGCTATGGCCTCCGATGTCAAAAGTGCAGGATTTGGATGCAGCTTGCAACGGTGACCACCTTCGTTTGCGAGTACCCGTCGATCTTGAGGAAGTGGTGCCCGCTCACCGCTCTGGCGATGATAGCGGAGGTAGAACATGACGACATCTTAGATATACTGAGTCTCTCAGCCTCAGAGAAGGGTAGTCCAGTTTATATGAGAATACAGTGTGTATGGAAACTGCGGTAGCAGCAGCAACGATCCATGCTGCAAATATATGCAAGCAAGAATAGTTAATGGGTGAATATATTTTATGAATCCTCCAAATGAAGGAAGGTAATATGCTCTGATAAGACTTGCAAGCTTCTATTACTGATCCTTTGCTTTGGTTAAGCACGTAAAATGTTCGGATAAGACTTGCAAATTTATTTATTTTTTCAAAAAGGAGGGTAGACCCAGGACTTGTAAATTTCTATGACAGATCCTTCGCTTTGCCTTGCTTCACTTCAATTAAGCATATCCTAGTATAAACTTGCTTGCTGCTAATTCCAGAGCTGATATCAGGTTGCGTGCCGTGGCCGTGGGTTTTCTGGGATTTATGGTGTGTTTGGTTTGAACTCAAGTTTACCGTACTAAAAAAGTGGCTAGCTATTTTAGTCAAGGTTTTACTTGCTCATGATTTGACCAATAACTAGAAAAATGAACTAGAATAGTCAAAGGGGCATGTGCATGCCAATTTTTTTGGCAACCATCCATACAAGGATCAAAGTTTGCCATGACCAAAAAATTGGTAGGGTAGCATTTAGCCATAACTAATCCAAACATAATTGGCAAGCTAATGCTAGTTGCTTCCAGTCTCCATTGGCATGCTAAGAATATCAAAGTTTTGGGGGTTTACTTGTTCCTTTGTTGCTAGCTACTTCCGGTCTTAATTGGCAAGTTAACAGTATAAAAGTTTTTGGGCTTTAGTTTGTTCCCTTGATGCTAGCTGCTTCCAGACAACTAAGAATATCAAAGGTCTTGGGGCTTTCCCTTGATGCTAGCTGCTTCCAGTTTCAAAGCTATCAATAACATTGCACAAACTAATTCATTTACCCATGTGCCCCCCTTTTTTTTAAATAGAAAAGCATGCACATTGATATTTTGAATTAGTTTTACATGTACATTGTCTGATAAACTGTGAATGTTCAAGACTTCCAACTTCTGGCCCACAAATATGCCCTTTTGTGGGATATACAGAAAAAAGGGAGAGGATGGTCTAAAATAGAGCCCGTAAGTGCACAGCCCACAAATGGACATATTTTTTGACCAAAATTTATAGGTACTTATTTCATCCCCTCAAATGTATACCTATAAAAAAAGTTGACAATTTTTCGAAAACTAGATGTGTTTTCCCCCACCTAGACACACTACATTTTCCTCATTTAGACCTGGCTGAGGTGTAGTTGAAGACAGTGAAACAGAAAACACAAAGCGAACCCGGTTCCAGCAAAACCAAAGAAAAATTGTAGCACACAGTAAAAATACAATTGTTATTGCATAGCCACTGTACATGCATGACATAGTCCATGACAGAATGAGGAACACAATCAGAGGTAGGAATACACAAGCATGCAGCATACACTGGTCAGTAGGGTTCATATAGAAACACACATTGCAAACACTCACAGGTCACAACACAATCATCACTCCAGAGCTAGAGGGTGCCACCATGGAGGCTAGAGCCAGGTTTTTTTCTTTTCGGGAAAACGCAAAGATTTGCGTTTCTTTTCATTGAAAAGGGAGAGGATATGAACAGTATATGCCTTCGAGAAGGAGGCTACAGGGGCTCAAAAGAAAAAGGAAAAGAAAAAAGGACTACCCAAGACTAGTGAACATCCTAGGTTAGCGGCATAATCGTCCCAAGGCCAGTGGCCCCAGCCCGAACCCAAAGGGAGGCTTCCTCTCTGATCTTAGCCGAAAGCATGGCAGTGGAGGGCTGCTCGCCGTCAAACACACAGGAGTTGCGATGCTTCCAAAGCATCCATGCCGTGAGGAGGGTTGCCGTTGCTAGGCCCTTGCGCATAGCTTTAGGCGTGTCTAGCTTGATTTGCATCCACCAGTCATTCAGGGAGGCCTCTTGGTCTGGCGGCCGGCATGTCCAACGTAGCCAGGAGAGCGTGTCATGCCACACCTGCCGCGAGAAGGGGCAAGTGACTAGTAGGTGGCGCATCGTTTCATGCTCTTGGTCGCAGAGGACGCAGCGTGGATGGTGTTGAAGGCCGCGGCGGTGCAGACGGTCCGCAGTCCAGCACCTGTCTAGATTGGCCAGCCACTGGAAGAATTTGACGCGTGGCGGCACCCAACTCTTCCAGGTCAGCTTCCAAGCATCGCAGCTAGTGGAGCCGTGGAAGGTGGCGAGGTTTTCCATCTGGCAGTCTTCTAAGTGTTGACATAACACATTAAAAGAGATCATAAGCATTATACTTGTGTAGCAAATGCTACTACAATTCCAAACATAAACCAATGTACATTAGTATATTATTAGTATGGACTATGGAGTATAGTCGATTGTCACCGGTAGTACTTTTTACATTGACCAACACGGCATTGACAAATAGAAGAATGGTACCACGATCACCGTGATGACCAATCCTTGCTTCTCCGAGTCTCAGGCCGCTTTTGACCATTTTATGAGATCCATCAGAACAGAGGGGCAGCTCATCTGTAAATGTTTGAAACCACCATTTTCCAAGACGACTTTCATATTCTTCAGAGAGACGAGGAACTCGATGCACGCCACTTTGAGTTTCTGGCAGTGGTGCTGCTCCGCTAACACCAATGTAGTTATCACCGTGCTCGTGGAAACACGTTTGCACAGCATGGCCTCACAGGTCAGCTTCAGTCTCTCCATCTCGTACCTATCCGCCACTTCAAGCAATCCATGGGCCATTGCTGTCGTCGCCTCATCTCCCTTGTCCATCTCATCAGGCAATGCATCGGTGTATATGTAGTGGACCAAAGCCTTGAATACTTTTGCCTCCATGTTGTCAATCCTTACGGTGGCCATGGACGTCGTCTTCTTCTCCCTTTCCGGCACATCAAGGAGCTCTGCTTCTACTGCTGCCTTCAAGATCGGAGACCGGACAGCCAGCACCCATCGATGTGCGGTGAGTGTCTCGCCGTCCACCTCGAAGGCCACATCTGCCCTGTCGTACTTCCACAGGAGATCGGTGAAATTGCAATCCTCTGTTTCTTCTGCACGCAGCTCCGTGACAGTAATGTCGCACCTGAGAGTGAAGCAGTCGTCCTTGAGGTAACCTGAGTTCTCTAGCATTGTCCTTTTGGTGTACCAGACCAAGACCCCAGTGGTTGTGAAACTTCTATTGAAGGTGCTGGTATATGATGGCACTGGGTTCCCAGCCCTGTCCAGTAAACTGAGCGAGCCTTTAGCTGCAATGCCCTTGTCAGGCTCGACCGGCATGTCCCTGCTAACACTGACAAGCTGAATGAAGACATCTATGTAAGTGTCAGGACCCAAGGGCTCGCCGTTGGGGTAATACTGGAGAAGCCAGCTGTGGCCTCCGACCTTAAAAGTGTAGGATTTGATGCCTCTACCATGGGTGACCACCTTGGTTTGCGAGTACCCGTCGATCTTGAGCAAGTGGTGCCTGCTCACCGCTTTGGCGATGATGACAGAGGTAGAGCGTGACGACATCTTAGATATACTAACCCGTGCGTCTGCACGATTTGATGGCTAGTGATAGTAGGCTATCATGGCTAGCTCAGAGAAAGGAGTGTATGTGAGAATACAATGGTTAATGGAAACTGCGGCTGCGGCAGCGGCAGCGATGATCCATGGTGCGAATATGTACAAGCAAATTAGTCAATGGGCATGGATCCTCCGCTGGAGGAACCGTGGAAGGAAGGTAATATGTTCGGACAAGACTTACAAGTTTCCATGACAGATCCTTTGCTTTGCTTCGATTAAGCGCATCCTGGAATAACTTGCTGGCTGCTAATCCCAGAGCTGATACCGGGTTGCGTGCCGTGGGTGTCTTGTGCCAAAGGTTTTACCTGCCCATGATTTGGCCAATGCGGACAAGGAAAATGAATAGCCAAAGGAGCATGTGCATGCCACAAAAATTGGCAACCATCCAAACAAGAATCGAAGTCTGTGGTCATGACAAAAAAAGTGGTAGGGTAGCCTTTGGCCATAATTAGTCCAAACATAATTGGAAAGCTAAGAATATCATTGTGCAAACTAAGGTTTAAAAAAATCATTGTGCAAACTAATGCTAGCTGCTTCCAGTCTTAACTGGCAGTCTAAGAATATCAAAGTTTTGGGGCTTTAGCTTGTTCCTTTGATGCTACCGCTTCCAGTCTTAATTGGCAAGGTAGCAATATCAAAGTTTTTGGCTTTAGCTTGTACCTTTGATGCTAGCTGCTTCTAGTCTTAATTGGCAAGCTAAGAATATCATGGCACAAACTAATGCAATACTACTTCTATATCTCAATATAGGGTCATTTAGACAGAGAACAGATTTTGTGTGCCATCCATTTTTTTTTAAAATAGAAAAGAATGCATGTTCATATTTTGAAAGATTCTGATTCTTTTTTTTTACATGTATATTTCCTGATGAAGTGTCAAGTGTGGATCTTCAAATTTTGGGCCACAAATATGTCCTTTTGTGGGATGCACAGGAAGAAAACACGGGAGATGATGGTCTAAAATAGAAACCATAACTGTGCACAGTCTGGACATATTTGTTGACCAAAATTTATAGATTCATATTTCATTTCAACCCCACAATGTACCTACATTTTTTTTACAATCTTTCAAAATCTCAATGTGCTTATCTTTTCACTTAGGTGCACAGGACATATTTTCCATTTTTCTATGGAATATAGCATTGAAGACACTGAAATAGAAAAAAATATATGTGAAAACGGTTCCAGGAAAACCAAAGAAAATTTGTAGTACACGGTAAAAATACAAGTCTTATTGCATAGCCAACACACAAGTGTATACAATCCCACACGGCCACACGGTACATGCATATCACAGCCCATGGCAGAACACAAGTGTATACAACTCCACACGGCCACACGGTACATGCATATCACAGCCCATGGCAGAACGAGGAACATAATCGGAGGCAGGAACACACAAGCATGCAACACACACACTGACAATATAGAAGTACACACATACAAGCACAATCATCACTCCAGAGCATGCATGTTCGTACTGATCAGTTCCAGCAGTGGCTAACTTCAGGCATTGTGCTTGAAGACGGGATGGTTCGGATGTGCTGCGACGGCCTGCTTCACCGGGTCTGGGTTGCAGCTCCCACTGAGCTCGAGATCTTTCAGCCTTGGGAGATGGCCGATTCCGGAGATGAACTGCATGCTCTTGAAAGCCCAAGTTATCTTCTCCAGCCTAGGTGTTGTTCCACTCTCGAAGATGATGTTGGTGATGTCGGTGCCCTCGATGATGAGAAATTTGAGGCTTGGGAATTCTTCCTTTCCAAAAGTGATCTTCATTTCGGCGTAGGACATTTGTCGGAGCCTAAGGCATCGCAGGCCACCGAGTTTGCCGAGGGGTCGTATGGCATGGCCTGTCAGGGAGGTGTCACGCAGGGTTACCTTGGCAAGCTGGTGGAGCTCTGTGATCCATGGAGGCAGCCCACCTCCTGTGAGGCCGCTGATGTACAGGCTCTCAAGAATCTTGGGAGGTGAAAATGGATTCTCTTGATCCATGCTGAATGTAAGAGGATCGGTTTCATTTCCAGGACGTCCAATTCGGATCGACAAAGAGCGAAGGCATTTGTGCAGTTTGCTGATTGCTTGGAGCAGATGCTGGAAGGAGCTGCCAACCTTCTTGCCATGGAGAACAACCCCTAGCTTCCGTACTTTGAGTAGCTGCCCAACATCCATCAGCATCAACTCACTGCCACTCCTGGAGACCTGTATGTGTGACAGTATCTCCAGGTTCCTCCCCATGGCCCCGAGGCCGCGGGGCATCTGTGGCGTGGAAAATGATTCCTTGGAGTTGACAGTGTCCTTGATCGGGGCGCAGCCTGCGAGCAGATGCTTGAGCATCAGGAGCTTGGTGAAATCTGCGGGGAAGGCTTGTATCTTGGTTTGCCGAATGTCCAGCGTCTCTAGCTGCTGCAGCTTGTGGATTCGCTTGGGCAGCGCAGAAACATCCGTGTTCCTGAGGCTCAAATACTTGAGCATGAACAGCTTGCAGAGGTTGTTCAGATGGCGCTTCTCCAAGCCTTTGCAGCCTTCTAGATCGAGCACCTTCAGCAGCAGTAGTTGAGAAGACGTGGGCAGTGATCCCAGGCACCTCTTGATGTCACCAAGATGTGCATTGATCATGGAGCCGACATAAACACTCTCTTCTTTTGCAACCTCAGTGATGAGGCGATGCACCAGAGGAGGCACCACACAAGTCTTGATCTTGCCTGCATCACCAATGTCAACAGGGCAAATGAGACCTCGGCTGACAAATGCACCGAAGCAGCGCTCAGCTGCCACTTCAGCTGAACCATGACCGCCTTCCGCAGATATCAGGTCTTGGGCTGCCCATCTTCTTACTAGGGATGTCCTCCTGATGCTGTGATCTCGTGGGAGGGAAATACATAGGTGCATGAAGCACATCTGACACTCTCTAGCCATGTCACTGTAGGAAAACATAACCATCTGCTTGAAGTTATAGCTGATAACGCCGTGGGCCTCTGAACATAGGCTTTCCTGCAGCTTCTCCAGCTCCTGTCTTGTCCTGTTAGGGTTGCCATACAAGGCATGGAGGAACATTTTCATGGGAGCGACACCCGGGTCGCATCTCTTGAGAATGCCACGCATGATGCCCCGCACATCGCCATCCTGAAAATTGCTGGCCACAAGGGCCACTGCTTTCTTGAAGAAGAAATCCACAAGGGAATATGATATCACTTTATCCGGAGAGGATGACCTGATAAGCCCATCATCCTTTGTGGTCACTACGATGGCACTGCCAGCAGGGAGGCTTATGAAGTTGAGAGCAATTCTGATCTGGTCCCAGAGGCCCGTGTAATCGTCGAGGTCATCGAGAACAATCAGGACCCTTCTGCCTTCCAAGCAGCCTCGAATGCTCCACAGGAGCTTCATGTTGTCTGATGACGTGTCGTCCAGCATGTCCTGGTTTTGGTCAGGAAGGAGCTGGCAGAGCAGGTCATGGAATATCTGCCAGAGGATTGGAGGCCTCTGGATGGTGATCCATACCTTGACATCGAAGCCGTCGGACACGGAAGGATCTTGGTACACTTGCTGAGCTAGACCGGTACCTTCTGCATCATCTGGTGCTAGAATGACAGTGAGTCTGAACGTCCGCCCTCCGGCCTCGTCACCTTCTTCTTTCTTGCCCAGCCAGGCAATCAGCTCTGCTGCACTTTCCTGCAGGATATTGGGCTCAGCATCGACCAGAGCTCTCCTGAAAGCACCTCTCTCGTCGTTATCGCCGTGGTCTTCTGATTCTTGGACATTGCGGAGAAGCGGCCGTCTGCTGCTGTTGACCATCGCCATGATAGTAGAAGCTTGTGTGATGGCAGGCTGCGGCGGTGGCACGGCGATGCTGTATCTCAGCCGTCTCTCGCCGGCCTCTTGCACCCGGACCTTGAGCTCCCGGATACGCCTGGCGATGGTGCTGCGGCTACGAGGGATGGTGGTGCATCCTCCAAGGAACCATGGCATTTGCAGGTAGCGCAGGAGCCCCTTTGCACGGCGGGGTGCTGTGTGACGGTAGAGGTTGATGCAGTCCCGGGAGTCGTTGGCGAGATCCCTGATCTGCCTAACCCACACCTGGACCTCCTCGTCATCGCCGCTAGGAGTCAGCAGCTGCTGGTTCCTGGCAAGGTGGCGGAGGAAGCCGTTCACGACCTCCATCTCATCCTGGATGAAGTTCGCGTCGTGTTGGACGCCATCAGCGAGTGGTTGCATGTCGTTGCAGATGTCCGGCGAGATGTCGCCTGAGGATGAGTCGGAGACGGCTCGCCGGGCAGCTTCAGCCATCTCTCTCTACTGTATATCTGAGTCGAGATGTTTCTTTCTCAGTTTCGGCAGGAAACGATAATGGTGGTGATGGACGGGAGCAAGAGACGAGGAGGAGAGCGTACGTGATGTGTGTTTCTCTTCTTGTTTAATTTCCTGATTCGTTTCTTGTTGTAGAAGGGTGCATATAGTATGTCTCTAGTCCTTGCAAGCTGTTAGTTTAGTGTGCATGTAGGAAAAAAAGCCGGGACTGTGATTGTGCCAAGGGGCCTAGCTACTTCTTCTCGTTCGATTTTTCTTTAATTCCCTTGTTCGTTTCGTGTACTAGTAGGATACATATGTCTCTAGTTCCAGTGACCTTTGCAAGCTAGGGTAGGGAGAAAAGCACTCGGCGCGCAAGTTTTCCTCTAAACCCTAAAACCCCTCTGGCGATTAGGGTTAGGTGAACCTGACGGCGCCCGTCGATCTCATCGGCGGGGCGATCGACCTGACTAGCAACCGGGGATGGCCTCATCGTCTGCGGACAAAGAAAATAAGGCGCATGGCATTAATTAGCCTATTAATTGAAGTGTTTTGAAAACCGTCTTCACCAATGCATTCGTTTAGTGGACGGAGAGTTACTAATGCGTCAGTTTTGCGATTAATTAGGCGCTTCTACAGCTCGTCGGCTCGGTTTTTCTCATCAATAGAAAAACATCTAGGTCCCAGAACCCTGTGTGATACACCCAATATACTGTGATGGAGGGAGCAAGTAAGATAGATTTATTACCCGAATGGCGGCAGAAGACACGCGGTAGGTTTATTATTGCAGAACAGCAGTGGGACTCCTGAGAGGATAAACTACTCGTCGTTAGCAAAACTATATGGTACTGGACATTGCGCATTGGATGATTTCTTTCTTCTTCTGCTTCTGATGCCACAGAACCTTGGAAAGACAGAAAAACAAACGTCGTGCTCGAAGCAAGGCATGATTTTTAGTCTGGAACAAGGGAGGTATTATGCTATTCCCCTGAAAAGGAAGAACATATGGCAGTCCGTCTGAAAATACCTGTCAAAAAATAGATGTATGTAGACATGTTTTAGTTCTAGATATGTCTATGTTTATTCATTTTTGCGATAAGTATTTTCGGACGGAGGAAGTAGGGCTCATCTCATCCAGTCGCCGGTAGAAACGTGGACGCGGTGAGGATCCAGGACTTCGTCCCCTCCGATTCATCGGTGGAGAGGAGAGGATCGTGCCATGCATGCGCTGCTCCGTTTGGGGCTGCCGCAATAGGAGCGAGCGGGAGGATATTGGTGGCGGCGCTGCAGTGCGGTGGGGAGGAGAAAAGCCCAACGACCGCAAAGCCGAAGCTTTGTTTTTGCTCTGTTTTTTCTTTCTTTCGAGACTCTGTGATTCTGTCAAAATAAAAGAGGCAAAGATTGTTCATTTGGTTAGTTTTCATTTTTATGAAAAGAAGAAAAGATCATATACTAATAGCAAAAGTGCCTTTACAAACAAGAGTGGCGTTTTGGCTCATAGGTATAAATACACCTATTATGAAATATATATAAAAATACATTTCAAAATGTTAAAAAAATTCAATAAAAACCCCATGTTTACATCCGGACATCTTATGTTCGCACACAAAATTTCGGTGAAAAAAAAACATTTTTGGTGGCATGTATAAAGAAGATAAAAAATTATCTAATGAATAGCTGTAATCAAGCATAAAAAAATATTTTTTTACACAAGCCAATAAAATGTCCCTTTTCATCGAAACTTTGCGTACGCACATATAATATCCGGATTTATACGTGAGATTTTTTCTCAAAATTTTTGAACTTGCTAAAATGTGTAATTGGCCAATTGATGCATATACACCTACGAGACAAAACACGCTCATACAAATTAAAAGTTAAACCAAAAAAAAATCCCTCTGTAAATTAATATAAAAATATTTAGATCACTAAAATAGTGATCGAAACACTTTTGTATAATTTTACGGAGGGCGTAGGTGACAAAATCACTCTTGGTGGTTTGCAACTGTCTTGCCAACATTGCTTGCGTGACTTCCAGATACTTTTGATTTTTTTACCATGGGTATCCTTGTATGGGATTATTCACAGAAACGTGATGTTGGATGTAACAAAAGAACCCCGGTTCATTTTTCTTATACAATACAAACACATAACTTTACGATTTAAAAAGTCATAACATATGTCTTCATAGTCAACGGAAATGTCTCCTCTCACAGAACGAACATTGTTGAAAAGCCTGAAATAAATCCAGAAAAAATTCGAGAACCAGTGCCATCTTTAGGAATTGAACCCTGGTGGACTGATTCAACCTCAAAACCTAACCATCTCAGTCCAAAAAAAAAAAACTTAAGTTGTTAACTACCCTTACAAAATCTATAGTCAGGTCAAGATTCACTTGTGATGAATTGTTGGGCTGTCATAGGAGGACCTGACCTTGACAAATGTATTGTGCTTTCTCGAGTCTATAATTAGCAAGGTTTACTCTGCTTCTCTCAGTGGCCAGGGCAAACATTTTTCTCCATGCTTCGTCAACATGACCAGGATTTGCCTCCCCTCTCCTGCCGCTCCTGTGGACGGTGGCAAAGAGGAGAATCCATGTGCCTCTATTTCGGCTAGTAGTTTAGGTTAGGGTTTTTTTAGTCCTTGCACATGTGACTTTTAGGCAGATGATGGTGCTTCTTCTTTGAGTTTGTTTTCTGGACTCTAATTCTCTTGAAGTTCATCCATTTGCACTGATTAGACAGAACTCAGACATAGATCCCTGCCAGCTCCTCCGGGCAGCAAGGTTATGGTTTCTCCTTGTCGTGCGTACTCTATGGCAAGATTTGATTTCAGGTTCTTTAGACCGTTTCAAAGGTTCAACAACGAGTCAACAATGACTACGGCTCTGAGACGCTGGTTCTTAGAGCCAGTTTGGGACTGCTCTGCTATTTAAAATTAAGCTCCGCTTCAGAAAAGACAAGCCAAATGGGGTAACTCCATGATATGCCGCTTCGAAAAAAACTAGAATCTGGGGTACAACTTCAAAAAATTTATGAAGCTTCTCAGAGGATGCTCCAAAAAACTTTAGAAGCTGGAGTTGGGGGAAATTACCCACCACTACCATCAGTAAGTGGATATCCCTCCATTTCTTTCCCCTCAACCAATCAAATAGATTCTTTCCATCAATTTTTTTATTCTTGAAGCTGGAGCTAGATGGAAGCCAAACATTCTCTTGATAATGCTATAGCTTCTGTATGAAACTGCTCCAAAATGAATTTGATGAAGTGAAACTGATTTTGGTGAATTGAAGCAGTCCCAAACAGGCCCTTAGAGATACGTGCACGGAGACTTTCCGTCCGTCATCGACAAGGCTAGGCTGGCTTCGGTGGGAGCGGCGACACGGGCGCTTTAGTGGTAGTGCTCGTTATAATTTTTGGATGCTTTGTACTTATGGTGAACTTCTTAATAGAGTTGAGTCCATTTTTCAGAAAAAGTCTACAATTAGCGGATTTATCTGTATTTTTTATTATATCATAGTCTTTTAAATTGCATGGGAAAAATGTTCACACGTATTAGAAATACTAGATGATGCCCCGACGCGTTGTTGCGGAAAAATTGCTAAAAGAATGCATAAAAGTTGCTAAAAAATATCTATAACTAATGTGAAGAAAATGCAAGTTTAAGAAAGAAGAAAATAAAAAGGGTATAAAAATGAATTACTGTTAAAAGAACGTCAATGTAAATGTAAACTACATAGGTATGGTGCAAGTGACAAACACATATATTTTCAATAAAATATCTAATGCAAAAAATAACTTGTGAGTAACATGCATGAATTCATGATATGGTGCTTGCATCCATAGAGTAATGCAAAAACAATGTATTTTACGACTTACATGCATGACTTACTTTTGTGGCATAGTGCATGTCTAGAAAAAATAGCTAGTGGATAGCAGCTATTTAGAAATAGAAGATTCATATCTTTTTATAAAATGCGTGTGATACAAGTTTTGGATATTTCAAGAATAATTGTTTATGCATGTGAAAATAAATGCGTGTGTAACTTTTTCATAAATATGTAAGAACAATTCTTTTTTATATATATATATATAATTAAAGTTTATACATATCAAGAATATAGTAAATTTTTAATAAGAATTCTCACTTGTTAATTAAATATTCCATCTATTTCATTAAAATATTTGTGTATTTCACCCAGAATAAAAAGGTTAGAAAGGAAGAAAAAAAAACAAAAAAGGAAAGTATATGGTACTAGGCTTAGCCCATTTGGGGGAGCACTATTGTGGATGAGCCCCTATTTCAGACGAGGTTTACGGGTGGTACTATTTTTAGGTCATCTAGCCATAACTAATTCAAACATAATTGGCAAGCTTAAGTTTCTCACAAACTAATGCTGGATGCTTCTAGTCTCCATTGGCAAGCTAAGAATATCAAAGTTTTGGAGGTTTACTTGTTCCTTTGTTGCTAGCTACTTCCGGTCTTAATGGGCGAGTTAACAATATCAAAGTTTTTGGGCTTTAGTTTGTTCCCTTGATGCTAGCTGCTTCCAGACTTAATTAGCAAGAGGTTTTGGGCCTTTCCCTTGATGCTAGCTGCTTCGAGTTTCAAAGCTATCAATATCATCGCACAAACTAATTCAGTTAATCTTGTGCCCCCTTTTTTTTCTGAAAAATAGAAAAGCATGCATGTTGATATTTTTAATTGTTTGAATTACTTTTACATGTACATTGTCTGATAAAGTGTGAATGTTTAAGACTTTTAACTTCTGGCCCACAAATATGCCCTTTTGTGGGATATACAGAAAAAAGGGAGAGGATGGTCTAAAATAGAGCCCGTAAGTGCACAGCCCACAAATGGACATATTTTTTGACCAAAATTTGTAGGTTCATATTTCACCCCCTCAATGCTGGTCAACCTTCACGTGGCTGCTATGGCGGCCGGCGACGCCAGATATCGACAATGTCCTTCGGCCCTGATGTGGGCCTCTCTCCTGCGAATTCTTGGCGGTGCCGGCGTGGTTGCCGGGGCCCTACCTGCGGGTGAAGCCGGCGAAGGAGATTCGGATTGGGGGAAACCCCTTGGTTGGCCCAGGCCGGCCGCGCCGCCGACGACACTCAAGGGCGTCGTTATTCTTTTTGAAGACGTCGGTATACATCTGCTCCTCTGCTCCCCTTCCTTGCCTCTCGGGTGAAAACCCTAACTCCGGTGGGCGGCGGCGGCGTCCTTGACGTCGTGACCTTCCTGAAGGCGTCGCCTAGAGGGCTGAGTGGTGGTGGGCACTGCATGGGTCGTGAACGGTTGCTGGTGGTGGGCACTGCTTCGGGGGAAACCCTAGGATCCGGTCTTCCAGATCGGACGATGGCGGTACTGCGTTGCCGTTTCTCTCTTGGGAGCATCGTTTGTGGAGCACCGCTGGCAGACTGAGGCAGGAGGTGGAGCGGCTTCGTCTTGCACGGAATTTCGGTGGAGCTGTCAAGTCATGCCTGGCCGACAGGTGCTACGCTGAGTCATGCCTGGTTGGCAGGTGCTACGCACGACAGATCTTCCGGAGTCTTCGCATCTGGACGGATGAGCGCAGGGCGGTGGCGCCGTTGGGCGCCGTGGTGGCGTCGACGGATGTTTGGACTGGCATGGATGATGCGGATCTCTTTCCTGAAGATGGTCAGTGGTTCGATGATGATGGCGGCTTGTAAAACATGTGCGTGAGGTGTGCGTTTTAGGTGTGCTGCACTGGCTGTTGCTCCCGGTACGTTATGTGGATGGATTGGCAACAACACCGGTCTTAGATATGTGGAGTGAGAGCACTCCACATTATCGAGTTTGTAGGTGTGAATGGTGGTTTTGGGTGGATTGATGTATACTCTTGTTAGACCTCTGTGGAATAATTAATAAAAATGGCTGCATGCATCGATTGATGCAGAGGCCGGAGGTTTAACCTCATTTTCCAAAAAAAAAAAACCTATAGAAGAAATTGATAAAATTTTCAAAACCTAGATGTGTTTCCCCTCTATTTTAGACTTGGCTGAGGTGTAGTTAAAGACAGTGAGACAGAAAATACAAAGCGCACCTGGTTCCAACAAAACCAAAGAAAAACGGTAGGAGCAGCACACAGCCAAATACATCTACAATTCCAGACATAAACAAATGTATAATAGTGTACTCGTATATTATTAGTAGTATGGAGCATAGTTGATTGTCACAGGAGCCCACCAACCATAACGGGTTGGGCGTCCCCGATCAGGGCGCATGGATCAAGGGCCCGGTGGGCCGTTGGGCCCATACGAAAGAGATCAACCTAACAGTATATTATTAGTAGTATGGAGCATAGTTGATTGTCACCAGTAGTACTTCTGACATTGACCAACACTGCATTGACAACTAGAAGAGTGGTACTCATTGCCTCTCCGAGTCTCAGGCCGCTTCTGCCCTTTCTATGAGGTCCATCAGGACAAAGGGGCAGCTCCTCTGTAAATGCTTGAAACCGCCATTTTCCAAGACGACGCTCATATTCTTGGGAGAGATGAGGAAGTTGATGCACGCGGCCTTGAGCCTCGGGCAGCGGTGCTGCTCCGCTAACACCAGCGTGGTTATCACCGTGCTCGTGGAGACATGTTTGCACATCATGTCCTCGCAGATAATCTTCAGCCTCTCCATCTTGTACCTATCCGCCGCTTCAAGCAATCCGTGCGTCATTGTTGTTGCCGCCTCATCTACCTTGTTCATCTCATCAGGCAATGCATCGGTGTATATGTAGTGGAGCAAAGCCTTGAACACTTTTGCCTCCATGTCGTCGATCCTTACGGTGGTCATGGGCGTATTCTTCTTCTCCCTTTCTGGCACGCCAAGGAGCTCTGCTTCTGCTGCCTTCAACTTCAAGATGGGAATTCGGGAAGCCAGCACCCATCGATGGGCGGTGAATGTCTCACCGCGCACCTCAAAGGTCACATCTGTTTCCCCCTTCTTCCACATGAGATCGGCGAAATCAGAATCCCTTGTTTCCTTGGCGCGCAGCTCCGTGACGTTGATGTCGCACATGAGAGTGAAGCAATCGTCCTTGAGGTAACCTGAGTTCTCCAGCGCCGACCTTGCGATGTAAGTGTACCAGCCCCAGCTTCCTTCAGAGGTTGTGAAACTTCTATTGAAGGTGTTGGTATATGATGGCACTGGTTTCCCATCCAGGTCCAGTAAACTGAGCGAGCCTTGTGCTGAGATGCCCTGTAAGATTGGCACGACCGGCAAATCCCTGCTAATACTGACAAGCTGAATGAAGACAGATATGTAATCAGTACTATCTGATCGAAGGCCGTTGGGGTAATAGTTGATGCGCCAGCTGTGACCTCCGACGTCAAAAGTGCAGGATTGGATGTAGCTAGCATTGGTGACCACCTTGGTGTGAGAGTACCCGTCGATCTTGAGCAAGTGGCGCCCGCTCACCGCTCTGGCGATGATGGCAGAGGTAGAGCGGGATGACATCTTGTATATATGAACCCCGTGTGCCCACACGGCTTGATGGCTAGTGATACTGGGTTATTATGGCTATCTCATACAAGGGGAATACAATGGGTATGCAAACTGCGGCAGCGGCAGCAATGATCCATGGTGGGAATATATACATGCAAAGTTAGTTAATGAAATAATATATTTTTTGGATCCTCCGGTGGAAGGAAGGAAGGTAATATGTTCAGATTAGACTTGCAAGTTTCTACGATAGATCCTTTGCTTTGCTTCGATTAAGCACATCTTGTATATACTTGCTTGCTGCTAATCCCAGAGCTGATACCAGGTTGCTTGCCGTCCAAACAAGGATCAAAATTTTGGTCATGACAAAAAAAAAAAGGTAAGATAATCTTTGGCCATAACTAATCCAGACAGATTTGGCAAGCTAAGAATATCACTACACAAACTAATGCTAGCTGCTTCCGGTCATATAATTCTCAAGGTAACAATATCAAAGTTGTTGTGCTTTAGCTTGTTCCTTTGATGCTAGCTGCTTCCGTTCCAGTCTTAATTGGCAAGTAAGAATATCAAAGTTATTGAGCTTTACCTTGTACCTTTGATGCTAGCTGCTTCCATTCCAGTCTTAATTGGCAAGCTAAGAATATCAAAGTTTTTGAGCTTCAGCTTGTACTTTTTCTTTTTAGGGCTTCAGCTTGTACTTTTGATGCTAGCTGCTTGCAGTCTTATTTGGCAAAGCTAAGAATACCATTGCACAAACTAATGCAATTATAACCTCGAGAATACAGTAAATTTTTAATAAGAATTCTCACTTGTTAATTAAATATTCCATCTATTTCATTAAAATATTTGTGTATTTCACCCAGAATAAAAAGGGTAGGAAGGAAGAAAAGAAAAACGAAAGAGGAAAGCATATGGTACTAGGCTTGGCCCATTTGGGGGAGCACTATTGTGGATGAGCCCCTATTCCAGGCGAGGTTTGCGGGTGGTACTACTTTTAGGTCATCTATACCTGCTAATAAACGAAATAGGTATTCTTAATCCGTCGTGACATTTTGCAAAATCCTCCTTAATTTTTTAATAAACCCTGGTACTGGTTTTACTTGGAAAAAAACGATTCAGATTTTAATAATCAAACCATGGATTTTAATAATCTATACCTACTAATAAAGGAAATAGGTATTCTTAGTCTGTCGTGACATTTTACAAAATCCCCCTTAATTTTTAAAAATAAACCCATGGTACTGGTTTTACTTGGAAAAAAACGATTCAGATTTTAATAAAAAACCACGAATTTTAATAATCTATACCTACTAATAATGGAAATAGGTATTCTTAGTCCGTCGTGGCATTTTACAAAATCCCCCTCTTTTTTTTAAAATAAACCCGTGGTACTGGTTTTACTTGGAAAAAATGATTCAGATTTTAATAATCAAACCACATATTTTAACAAGTGATAAATAAATCCTTTTTTTTTAATAAACCCGTGGTAGTTGTTTTAGTTGGAAAAAACGATTCAGATTTTAATAATCAAACCATGGATTTTAATAAGTGACAAAATAAAGGGTGCATCAAGTGGGATTCGAACCCGCGACCTCCCCGTACAAACCACGATCTAAGAACCAACCGAACCCCACATAATTCCAACTCATATCTCCACGTGATTCTTACATAGTCTCATCTCTCCAGTTAAATTAAAAAAAAGTCTGAATCCTACTTAGATACATACAACAGTCCGAATACTACTTAGATACACACAAGAGCCCAAAACCTACTTGGAGGCAGGTATTACTGGTGCTTGTCGTCCAAACAAGGATCAAAATTTTGGTCATGAAAAAAAAAGGTAAGGTAATCTTTGGCCATAACCAATCCAGACAGATTTGGCAAGCTAAGAATATCACTACACAAACTAATGCTAGCTGCTTCCAGTCTTAATTCTCAAGGTAACAATATCAAAGTTGTTGGGCTTTAGCTTGTTCCTTTGATGCTAGCTGCTTCCGTTCCAGTTTTAATTGGCAAGTAAGAATATCAAAGTTATTGAGCTTTAGCTTGTACCTTTGATGCTAGCTGCTTCCATTCCAGTCTTCATTGGCAAGCTAAGAATATCAAAAAATTTGAGCTTCAACTTGTACTTTTGATGCTAGCTGCTTGCAGTCTTGTTTGGCAAAGCTAAGAATACCATTGCACAAACTAATGCAATTACAACCTCGAGAATATATATAAAATTAAAGTTTTATATATCTCGAGAATATAGTAAAATTTTAATAAGAATTCTCACTTGTTAATTAAATATTCCATCTATTTCATTAAAATATTTGTGTATTTCAACCATAATAAAAAGGGTAGAAAGGAAGAAAAGAAAAACGAAAGAGGAAAGCATATGGTACTAGGCCTGGCCCATTTGGGGGAGCACTATTGTGGATGAGCCCCTATTCCAGGCGAGGTTTGGGTGTGGTACGACTTTTAGGTCATCTATACCTACTAATAAAGGAAATATGTATTCTTAGGCCGCCGTGACATTTTTCAAAATCCTCCTTATTTTTTTTAAATAAACCCGTGCTACTGGTTTTACTTGGAAAAAAAGGATTCAGACTTTAATAATCAAACCACGGATTTTAATAATCTATACCTACTAATAAAGGAAATAGGTATTCTTAGTCCGTCATAACATTTTGCAAAATCCTCCTTAATTTTTTTAAATAAACCCGTGGTACTGGTTTTACTTGGAAAAAACGATTCAGATTTTAATAATCAAACCACGGATTTTAATAATCTATACCTACTAATAAAGGAAATATGTATTTTTAGTCCGTCGTGGCATTTTGCAAGATCCCCCTCATTTTTTTAAATAAACCCGTGGTACTGGTTTTACTTGGAAAAAAGAATTCGGATTTTAATAATCCAACTACGGATTTTAATAAGTGATAAAATAAATCCTTAATTTTTTAAATAACCCGTGGTACTTGTTTTAGTTGGAAAAAAGATTTAGATTTTAATAATCAAACCATGGATTTCAATAAGTGACAAAATAAAGGGTGCATCCAGTGGGATTCGAACCCACGACCTTCCCATACAAACCACGATCTAAGAACCAACCGAACCCCACATAATTCCAACTCATATCTCCACGTGATTCTTACATAGTCTCATCTCTCCAGTTAAATTAAAAAAAGTTTGAATCCTACTTAAATACATACAGCAGTCCGAATACTACTTAGATACACACAAGAGCCCGAAACCTACTTGGAGGCAGGTATTACAGGTGCTACAAATAGACCTATATCTCCACGTGATTCTTACACAATCCCAAGTCTTCAGTTCAACCAAAAAAATCAGTTTCACTCGTAGATACCTTTGGTTCAATTAAGCTGCTAAGCTTCAGCTAAAATTTAGCGACAATTCCATACATGTTCTTTTCCTTTTTTCCATATGGCTGCAAAATTCTTGATGTGCTAATGATTTTGTAGTAAAAGAATAGGTCCTCAAATGTGCATTTCTTCAAGTGAAAACCTGTACATTTTTGTGTCACTTCTGCATAATCCATCAGTGTTTTTTAACACAATATACACGCAAGCGCTTATATACACGCGTATACACTCATATCTATGAACGCACACACGCACACCCTACCCATATGAGCACCTCCGAGAGATTGAGCCGGCATGTCATCTTGAGATTTACGAAATCATCGTAGGCGCCTCGTCGTCGACGGAAACGTTTCCTTCCACTGAAAATGTATCACCGGAAATCCTGAAATAAATTCATGAATAATGCAAGCACCAGAATTTAAATCCTGATGGGCTGGGTACCACTTTCCCTCTAACCATCCAGGTTAGTTTGCCTAATCCAACAGTGTTACCAGTAGTACAGGGCATCATAAAAAGCTTCATTTTTTGACATGTTCCAACAGGGACACCAGTTAATATAGAAATAAATGTTTGCATATTATTTTCACCCGGTGCAACGCACGGGCATTTGTACTAGTGCTTGACCTATCGGATTAGCCTAGAAAAAGATGAATTGGATAAGTGCTCAGCAAACTGAGAAAGGCTAACCTAGTAACCCATGTAACACATTCGGTTATTCTTTTTTCCTTTATTTTTGAAAGTTTTCCTATTCCTTGTTTAAAGAGATTTTTAATGTTAAGTAAAATAATAATTTTTTAAGTACACGAGGACTTAGTATTTACATGAACAATTTAGTAAATTTTAAGGATATTTTTCAATTGCGTGAAACTTTTGAAAATATTCATTAAAAAATACGTGAACACTTTTTGAAATTACACGAAAATTTAAGTATATATATAGACACTATATTAGTTTCTCAAAATAAGTGAATAAATTTTTTGAAGACATGATTTTTTTCAGATGTATACTAACTGTTTATTTTTATTTTTCCGAATATATACAATCCTTAAATATTGTTACCCCTTTTATTAGTTTTTTTTATTGTATTTAAGTTTGAAATGAAATTGCTAAAAATAAAAGAAATATTAAGTTTCACTGACCCGAACGATTGAGGCCCATTTGTAGGCAATGGTGTGAGCTTATGGTGGGCTGAACCCAAGGGAGCAGTGTGCTGCTAGTGCTCGCTGTTAGCGCTAGATAGTAGCATCCGTGCCGCGTACTTGCATAGGGCGATTGCAACGGCATTTCGAGAGTAACTAGTCAGTGAGCGCTCCCTCGTGAGCCTTCCAGCGATCGCTTCCGCGCGCCGCCACGTGTCGCGTTTCGAGCGTTTCCTTTGATTTTTTTTTCGCACACGTTTTCGCGTTTTTTGAGTGTTTTTTTCCCGAATTTTTTTGGAGTTATGGTTTTTCACCTGTCTTTCGTAACTTTTGTACGATTTTTTTTATTTTTTCGCGAAAAAAACGCGTTTCTTGTTGCGTGAAAAAACTTGTTTTCTGTTTTTTTACGAGAGGCACGGTTTTGTTTCAGCAAGAGGCACGGTTTTGCCTTCGCGAAAGGCACAACCGTGCCTTTCGGAAAGGAAAAAAAACACGTTTTTATTTTTTTGCGAGAGGCACGGTTTTGCTTTCACAAAAGGTATGGTTTTACCTATGCAAGAGGCATGCCCGTGCCTTTCGGAAAGGAAAAAAACGTGTTTTCTGTTTTTTTTGCCGAGAGGCACGGTTTTGCTTTCGCGAAAGGCACGTCCGTGCCTCTTCCGAAAGAGGAAAACGCGTTTTCTGTTTTTTTTTGGGAGAGGCACGGTTTTGTCTTTGCGAGAGACACGCCCGTGCCTCTCCCGAAAAGGAAAAACACGTTTTCTGCTTTTTTTCGCGAGAGGCACGGTTTTGCTTCCCTGAGAGGCACGGCTTTGCCTTCGCGAGAGGCACGGTTTTGCTTCTCTGAGAGACCCATGCCTCTCGGAAAGAAAAAACCGCGTATTCTGTTTTTTTTCTATCACGTAAGGCACGGTTTTTTGTCCGATTTTTTCTTCCTTTTTTTTCATAAAAAAAGTTCATCAAAACCTATCAAGAAAAAGTTCGACATGGGATCTTGTTTTAAAGATCTCGACGCGAGGAAGCGAACGAAGGAAAAGTTCGAGATTTGAACGCACGGTTTAAGAGATAATTTTTTTTTAAAATACGGATCTACAAAAAAAGGAAAAGTCCCTGGTTACGACAAGTGGCGACCTGGTAACCAATAGCCCGATGCGCTCAGTACACTAACCAACTGGCTGCAGTTAACTCACATGTTCACTTTCATCTTTTCATCCCTTTGTTCTTATATCCTTTTTCCTATTAATTAATTTTTCTTTTCTTTGTCGGGCGATTTTTTTCGTTTCTTTCTCTAAATTCAATGAATTTGGTTTTTGAAAAACTGGTGAACTTTTTTAAAGATCGATTGGTTTTTAGAAAATAATGAATTTTTATTTAAAATAGCTAATTTTCTTTCTCAATCTAGATGATTTTTTCTAAAATCCCATTATTTTTTTTAAATTTGAAGAACATTTTTAAAAGTATTATGAACATTTTCTAAATGCGGTGAACTTTTTTCAAATTTGATGAACTTTTTTTGATTTTGTTCTAAACTCCATGAAATTTTTCTAAAAATAAATTAATTATTTTTAAAAATCGATGAATGTTTTACAAAATCCATTCACTTTTTTAAAATTCGATGAACGTTTTCCAAAATAATTGAACATTTTTTGAAATCTGATAAACTTTTGCCAAAATCCATTAACTTTTTTGAAATTCGATGAACGTTTTTCAAAATCAGTGATCTTTTTTTCAAATCCAATTAACCTTTTTCAAAATGATAAACTTTGTTCAGGTTTGTAAACTTTTTTGCAAAATAGGTGAACCTTTTTTTATTTTCTTAATGAATCTATGAATTGTTTTATTTAGACAACATATTCAAAGTTTTAAAAATTCGAACTTGATATTTTTACTATAACGAGCGAGGCCCACTGCTAGGCGCTGTAGGGGCCACTTCTCCAACGGGAGGAGCTCCCGCTTGCAGCTGACCACGACATTTCCTCTTTAGCGCGACAGGCGAGGTAACGTACATTTTTGTTAACTGACGTTCTGTGGCGTTGGAATTGGGCCGGCCCATCTAGAGGCTTGTGATATTTTTTAACAAATTCTATGAGTTATTTGAATATTGATGTACTTTTTAAAATTTCAACGAATACTTCTAAAGATTTACAAACTTTTTTGAATATTGAAGATCTTTTTTGAAATTTAATGAACATCTTTTTAAAAATGGATGAAGTTTTTTAAATTCATGAAGTTTTTTTTTCATTTTCAATGATTTTTTTAAAATTGATGAACCTTTTTTGAATGGATGAATATTTTTCTTTAAATCTGTAAAACTTGATTTTTATTTTTCTTTTCGTAAAAAAACTCAAAACAGGAAAAAAACGCTTTAATGGGCCGGCCCATGCTAGCAGCGCTGCAGGCGACAGATCGTTAACGGGCGCGTGCAACGCTGCATAGGAGCTCCCTCTGACGATGACGTCGGCAGGATACAAGCAGGTGGCCAGCTGAAAGGACGTGGATGTCGCCTAGAGCGCGCGGGGGGGGGGGGGGGTGAATAGGCGCTTTAAAATAATTAAGGTTTAGGCTTGAACAAATGCGGAATAAAACTAACGTTTAATATGTCAAGCACAAAACCTACAAACAACTAGGCTCACTTATGTGCACCAACAACTTATGTAAGCAAGATAAACAACTAAGTGATAGCAAGATATATTACAATAAACAATATGTCTATCACAAAGTAAAGTGCATAAGTAAAGGGTTCGGGTAAGAGATAACCGAGGCACGGGGAGACGATGATGTATCCCGAAGTTCACACCCTTGCGGATGTAATCTCCGTTAGAGCGGTGTGGAGGCACAATGCTCCTCAAGATGCCATTAAGGCCACCGTAATCTCCTCACGCCCTCGCACAATGCAAGATGCCGTGATTCCACTAAGGGACCCTTGAGGGCGGTCACCGAACCCGTACAAATGGCAAACCTTGGGGGCGGTCACCGAACCCGTACACGTGGCAACCCTTGGGGGCGGTTACCGGTACCCGGACAAATTGCTCGGGGCTGTCTCCACAACCTAATTGGAGGCCCCGACGCTTGCCCGGAGCTTCACACCACAATGATTGAGCTCCGAGACACCACCAAGCTTCTAGGATGCCAAAGCATCCACGAAGAACAATACCAAAGGTAATAAGCTTCTCAACCTTCACTTCCACGTATCACCGTGGAGAACTCAAACCGATGCAACCAATGCAATGGCAAGAACACACGAAGTGGTCAAGTCCCTCACACTCAAATCCCTCCACAACAACGAAAGCTATGGAGAAATATGAGAGGAAGAACAAGGAGCTCACAAAAAACTCCAAGATCAAGATCCAAGGGGTTCCCCTCACATAGAGGAGAAAGTGATTGGTGGAGATGTGGATCTAGATCTCCTCTCTCTTTTCCCTCAAGAACAAGCAAGAATCATTGGAGGGATTGAGAGTTAGCAAGCTCTAAGAATGTCAACAATGGAGGTAGAACAAGAGCTCAACGGATAGATTAGGCCAAGGGGGAAGAAGACCCCCTTTATATAGTGGGGGAAGGAATCAGACCGTTACCCCCACTTACAGCCCGAGCCCAGCGGTACTACCGCTGGCTGCAGTGGTACTACCGCTGGCACTCCAGCGGTACTACCGTTGACCAGGGGCGGTACTACCGCTGGCTGCAGCGGTACTACCGCTGGCACTCCAGCGGTACCACCGCTGGGCCCCTGGTAGTGCAAAGCCACTACCACCGCCAAGAAAGTCTTCGCAAAAAGGTCCGACGCAGTACAACCGCAAAGATGACGGTACTAAAAACTTGGAGCGGTATTACCGCTGGCCAGGGGTGGTACTACCGCTGGGACAGCGGTACTATCGCCAGCTCTAGCGGTACTACCGCTAGGGCCAACGGTACTACCGCCAACTCTAGTGGTACTACCGCTAGGTCCAGCGGTACTACCGCTCGCCACTGAAACAGCCATAACTTTCGCATACGAGCTCCGAATCGAGCAAACCCAAGCTTGTTGGATTCAGGACGACAAGAGCTATCCAAACAGATATGAAAATGCCAATGATATAGAGATGTGAGTCCTCTATGACTGAAGAACCGGCAAAAACTCCAACAACGAAAACATCATAGTAGATGCATATGGACTCCGTTTTCGATGAACTCGAGCTTGTCACGAAGATGACCATAAGCTCTAAAACTCACAAAGAGAAACACCAAACAAGAACCAAGAAGTATGATGCAAGGATGCAAATGGTTTGAGCTCTCAACGAAAGATACGATCAAGATACTCACTTGAGAGCCCCCCTTGATAGTACAACAATCTTGTTGGGGAACGTCGCATGGGAAACAAAAATTTTCCTACGCGCACGAAGACCTATCATGGTGATGTCCATCTACGAGAGGGGATGAGTGATCTACGTACCCTCGTAGACCGTACAGCAGAAGCGTTAGAGAACGCGGTTGATGTAGTGGAACGTCCTCACGTCCCTCGATCCGCCCCGCGAACAATCCTGCGATCAGTCCCACGATCTAGTACCGAACGGACGGCACCTCCGCTTCAGCACACGTACAGCTCGACGATGATCTCGGCCTTCTTGATCCAGCAAGAGAGACGGAGAGGTAGAAGAGTTCTCCGGCAGCGTGACGACGCTCCGGAGGTTGGTGATGACCTTGTCTCAGCAGGGCTCCGCCCGAGCTCCGCAGAAACGCGATCTAGAGGAAAAACCGTGGAGGTATGTGGTCGGGCTGCCGTGGAAAAGTCGTCTCAAATCAGCCCTAAAACCTCCGTATATATAGGTGGGAGGGAGGGGACCTTGCCTTGGGGCTCAAGGAGCCCCAAGGGGGTCGGCCGAGTCCAAGGGGGAGGACTCTTCCCCCCCAAACCGAGTTGGACTTGGTTTGGTGGGAGGGAGTCCCCCTTCCTTCCCACCTCCTCCTTTTTTTTTCTTTCTCTCTTGATTTTCTTCTCCTTGGCGCATAGAGCCTTTTGGGCTGTCCCACCAGCCCACTAAGGGCTGGTGTGTCACCCCCAAGGCCTATGGGCTTCCCCGGGGTGGGTTGCCCCCCCCCCCCCGGTGAACTCCCGGAACCCATTCGTCATTCCCGGTACATTCCCGGTAACTCCGAAAACCTTCCGGTAATCAAATGAGGTCATCCTATATATCAATCTTCGTTTCCGGACCATTCCGGAAACCCTCGTGACGTCCGTGATCTCATCCGGGACTCCGAACAACATTCGGTAACCAACCATATAACTCAAATACGCATAAAACAACGTCGAACCTTAAGTGTGCAGAGCCTGCGGGTTCGAGAACTATGTAGACATGACCCGAGAGACTCCTCGGTCAATATCCAATAGCGGGACCTGGATGCCCATATTGGATCCTACATATTCTACGAAGATCTTATCGTTTGAACCTCAGTGCCAAGGATTCATATAATCCCGTATGTCATTCCCTTTGTCCTTCGGTATGTTACTTGCCCGAGATTCGATCGTTAGTATCCGTATACCTATTTCAATCTCGTTTACCGGCAAGTCTCTTTACTCGTTTCGTAATACAAGATCCCGCAACTTACACTAAGTTACATTGCTTGCAAGGCTTGTGTGTGATGTTGCATTACCGAGTGGGCCCCGAGATACCTCTCCGTCACACGGAGTGACAAATCCCAGTCTCGATCCATACTAACTCAACGAACACCTTCGGAGATACCTGTAGAGCATCTTTATAGTCACCCAGTTACGTTGCGACGTTTGATACACACAAAGCATTCCTCCGGTGTCCGTGAGTTATATGATCTCATGGTCATAGGAACAAATACTTGACACGCAGAAAACAGTAGCAACAAAATGACACGATCAACATGCTACGTCTATTAGTTTGGGTCTAGTCCATCACATGATTCTCCTAATGATGTGATCCCGTTATCAAGTGACAACACTTGCCTATGGCCAGGAAACCTTGACCATCTTTGATCAACGAGCTAGTCAACTAGAGGCTTACTAGGGACAGTGTTTTGTCTATGTATCCACACAAGTATTGTGTTTCCAATCAATACAATTATAGCATGGATAATAAACGATTATCATGAACTAAGAAATATAATAATAACTAATTTATTATTGCCTCTAGGGCATATTTCCAACAGTCTCCCACTTGCACTAGAGTCAATAATCTAGTTCACATCACCATGTGATTCCAACGAATCCAACACCCATATAGTTATGGGGTCCGATCACGTCTTGCTCGTGAGAGAGGTTTTAGTCAACGGTTCTGAAACTTTCAGATCCGTGCGTTCTTTACAAATCTTTATGTCATCTTATAGATGCTGCTACTACGTGCTATTCGGAAATGCTCCAAATATCTACTCTACTATACGAATCCGTTTCACTACTCATAGTTATTCGGATTAGTGTCAAAGCTTGCATCGACGTAACCCTTTACGACGAACTCTTTAACCACCTCCATAATCGAGAAAAATTCCTTAGTCTATTTAGTTACTAAAGATAAATTTCGACCACTGCTAGTGATTCAATCATGGATCACTCTCTGTACCTCTCAACATACTTTGAGTCAAGGCACACATCAGGTGCGGTACACAGCATGGCATACTTTAGTTTCTACGGCTAAGGCATAGAAGATGACCTTCGTCTATTCTCTTTATTCTGCCGGGGTCGGGTTTTGAGTCTTACTCAAATTCACACCTTACAACGCAACCAAGAACTCCTTCTTTACTGATCTATTTTGAACTCCTTCAAAAACTTGTCAAGGCATGCATCTTGTTGAAACTTCTATTAAGCGCTTTCGATCTATCTCCATAGATCTTTGATGCTCAACGTTCAAGTAGCGCAATCTAGGTATTCCTTTGAAAAACTCCTTTCAAACAACCTTGTATGCTTTACAGAAATTCTACATTACTCCTGATCCACAATATGTCAACCACATATACTTATCAGAAATTCTATAGTGCTCCCACTCACTTCTTTGGAAACACAAGTTTCTCATAAACCTTGTACAAACCCAAAATCTTTGATCATCTTATCAAAGTATATATATTCCAACTCCGAGATGCTTGCACCAGTCCATTGAAGGATCGCTGGAGCTTTCATACTTGCTAGTATCTTTAGGATCGACAAAACCTTCTGGTTGTATCACATACAATGTTTGCTCAAAGAAACCGTTGAGAAAACAATGTTTTGACATCCTATGTGCAATATTTCATAAATAATGCATCAACAACTAACATAATTCTAACAGACCTTTAGCATCGCTACGAGTGAGAAAGACTCATCATAGTCAACAGTTTGATCTTGTCGAAAACATCTTTGCGACAAGTCGAGCTTTTCTTAATAGTGACTTATCACCATCATTGTCTGTCCTCCTTTTAAAGATCCATTTTTTACTCAATAGTCTTATGACCATCAAGTAGTTCTTTCCAAAGTCTACACTTTGTTTTCATACATGGATCCTCTCTCGGATTTCATGGCTTCCAGCCATTTGTCGGAATCTGGGCCCACCAACGCTTTCTCCATAACTCGTAGGTTTCACTGTTGCTCAACAACATGACCTCCAAGACAGGGTTACCGTACCACTCTGTAGTAGTACGCGACCTAGTCAACCTACGAGGCTTGTAGTAACTTGATCTGATGCTTGATGATCACCATCATCAGCTTCCACTTTAATTGGTGTAGGCGCCACAGGAACAACTTCCTGCGCCCTGCTACACACTAGTTGAAGTGATGGTTCAATAACCTCTTCAAGTTCTACCACTCTCCCACTCAATTCTTTCGAGAGAAACCTTTCCTCGAGAAAGGATCCATTTCTAGAAACAAACACTTTGCTTTCGGATCTGAGATAGGAGATGTACCCAACTGTTTTGAATATCCTATGAAGATGCATTTATCCGCTTTGGGTTCGAGCTTATCAGACTGAAACTTTTTCACATAAGTGTCGAAGCCCCAAACTTTCAAGAAACGACAGTTTAGATTTCTCTAAACCTCATTCTATACTGTGTCATCTCAACGGAAATACGCGGTGCCCTATTTAAAGTGAGTGCGGTTGTCTCTAATGCATAACCCATAAACGATAGTGGTAATTCGATAAGAGACATCATAGTATGCACCATACCAAAATAGTGCGTGGCTATGACGTTCAGACACATCATCACACTATGATGTTCCAGGTGGCATGAACTGCGAAACAATTTCCACATTGTCTTAACTGCGTACCAAAACTCGTAACTCAGATATTCATTTCTATGATCATATCATAGACAGTTTATCCTCTTGTTACGACGAACTTCACTCCGAAACAGAATTGAACTTTTCAATATTTCAGACTTGTGATTCATTAAGTAAATACTCTAGTATCTACTCAAATCGTGAGTGAAGTAAGAACATAATGATATCCACTGCGTGCCTCAGCACCCATTGGACTGCATACATCAAAATGTATCACTTCCAACAAGTTACTATCTTATTTCATCTCAATGAAAACAAGGCCTTGCTCATGTGGTATGATTTGCATGTCACTAGTGGTTCGAAATCAGGTGAGTACAAAGATCCATCAGCATGGAGCCTCTTCATGCAATTTATACTAACATGACTCAAGCGGCAATGCCACAAGTAAGTGGTACTATCATCATCAACTCGTATCTTTTGGCACCAATATCATGAACATGTGTAACACTACGATCGAGATTCAATAAACCATTGAAGGTGATTTATTCAAGAAAACAGAGTAACCATTATTCTCCTTAAATGAATAATCGTATTGCAATAAACACGATCCAATCATGTTCATGCTTAACGCAAGCACCAAATAACAATTATTTAGGTTTAATACCAATCCCGATGGTAGAGGGAGCGTGCGACGTTTGATCATATCAACCTTGGAAACACTTCCAACACGTATCGTCACCTCGCCTTTAGCTAGTCTTCGTTTATGCCGAAGCTTTCATTTCGTGTTACTAATCACTTAGCAACCGAACCGGTATCCAATACCCTCATGCTACTAGGAGTACTAGTAAAGTACACATCAACATCATGTATATCAAATACACTTCTTTCGACTTTTGCCAGCCTTCTTATCTACCAAGTATCTAGAGTTGCTCCGCCTCAGTGACTGTTCGCCTCATTACAGAAGCACTTAGTCTCGGGTTTGGGTTTAATCTTGGGTCTCTTCATTAGTGCAGCAACTGTTTTGCCGTTTCATGAAGTATCCCTTCTAGCCCTTGCCTTTCTTGAAACTTAGTGGTTTTACAAACCATCAACTACTGATGCTCCTTCTTGATTTCTACTTTCGTAGTGTCAAACATCGCGAATCGCTCAAGGATCATTGTATGTATCCTTGATATGTTATAGTTCATCACGAAGCTCTCACAGCTTGGTGGCAGTGACTTTGGAGAACTATCACTATCTCATCTGGAAGATTAACTCCCACTTGATTCAAGCGATTGTCGTACTCAGACAATCTGAGCACACGCTCAACGATTGAGCCTTTCTCCTTTACTTTGTGGACAAAGAATCTTGTCGGAGGTCTCGTACCTCTTAACAAGGGCACAAGCATGAAATCACAATTTCATCTCTTTAGAACATCACTTATGTTCCGTGACGTTTTACAACGTTTTTCGGCGCCTTGCTTCTAAGCCATTAAGTATTTTGCACTGAACTATCGTGTAGTCATCAGAAACGTGTATGTCGGATGTTCATAGCATCCACAGACGACGTTCGAGGTGCAGCACACCGAGTGGTGCATTAAGGACATAATCCTTCTGTGCAGCAACGAGGACAATCCTCGGTTTTACAGACCCAGTCTGCAAAGTTTTGCTACTATCAATTTTCAACTAAATTTTCTCTAGGAACATATAAAAACAGTAGAGCTATAGCGCAAGCTACATCGTAATTCGCAAAACCATTAGACTATGTTCATGACAATTAGTTCAATTAATCATATTACTTAAGAACTCCCACTCAAAAAGTACATCTCTCTAGTCATTTGAGTGGTACATGATCCAAATTCACTATCTCAAGTCCGATCATCACGTGAGTCGAGAATAGTTTTAGTGGTAAGCATCTCTATGCTAATCATATCAACTATACGATTCATGCTCGACCTTTCGGTCTCATGTGTTCCGAGGCCATGTCTACACATGCTAGGCTCGTCAAGCTTAACCCGAGTGTTCAGCGTGTGCAACTGTTTTGCACCCGTTGTATGTGAACGTTGAGTCTATCACACCCGATCATCACGTGGTGTCTCGAAACGACGAACTATAGCAACGGTGCACAGTCGGGGAGAACACAATTTCGTCTTGAAATTTTAGTGAGAGATCACCTCATAATGCTACCGTCGTTCTAAGAAAAATAAGGTGCAAAAAAGGATTAACATCACATGCAATTCATAAGTGACATGATATGGCCATCATCACGTGCTTCTTGATCTCGATCACCAAAGCACCGGCACGATCTTCTTGTCACCGGCGCCACACCATGATCATCCATCAACGTGTTGCCATCGGGGTTGTCGTGCTACTCATGCTATTACTACTAAAGCTACATCCTAGCGAAATAGTAAACGCATCTGCAAGCACAAACGTTAGTATAAAGACAACCCTATGGCTCCTGCCGGTTGTCGTACCATCGACGTGCAAGTCGATATTTCTATTACAACATGATCATCTCATACATCCAATATATCACATCACATCATTGGCCATATCACATCACAAGCATACCCTGCAAAAACAAGTTAGACGTCCTCTAATTTTGTTGTTGCATGTTTTACGTGGTGACCAAGGGCATCTAGTAGGATCGCATCTTACTTACGCAAACACCACAACGGAGATATATGAGTTGCTATTTAACCTCATCCAAGGACCTCCTCGGTCAAATCCGATTCAACTAAAGTTGGAGAAACCGTCATTTGCCAGTCATCTTTGAGCAAAGGAGGTTACTCGTAACGATGAAACCAGTCTCTCGTAAGCGTACGAGTAATGTCGGTCCAAGCCGCTTCAATCCAACAATACCGCGGAATCAAGAAAAGACTAAGGAGGGCAGCAAAACGCACATCACCGCCCACAAAAACTTTTGTGTTCTACTCAAGAAGACATCTACGCATGAACCTAGCTCATGATGCCACTGTTGGGGAACGTCGCATGGGAAACAAAAATTTTCCTACGCGCACGAAGACCTATCATGGTGATGTCCATCTACGAGAGGGGATGAGTGATCTACGTACCCTCGTAGACCGTACAACAGAAGCGTTAGAGAACACGGTTGATGTAGTGGAACGTCCTCATGTCCCTCGATCCGCCCCGCGAACAATCCCGCGATCAGTCCCACGATCTAGTACCGAACGGACGGCACCTCCGCTTCAGCACACGTACAGCTCGACGATGATCTCGGCCTTCTTGATCCAGCAAGAGAGACGGAGAGGTAGAAGAGTTCTCCGGCAGCGTGACGGCGCTCCGGAGGTTGGTGATGACCTTGTCTCAGCAGGGCTCCGCCCGAGCTCCGCAGAAACGCGATCTAGAGGAAAAACCGTGGAGGTATGTGGTCGGGCTGCCGTGGAAAAGTCGTCTCAAATCAGCCCTAAAACCTCCGTATATATAGGTGGGAGGGAGGGGACCTTGCCTTGGGGCTCAAGGAGCCCCAAGGGGGTTGGCCGAGTCCAAGGGGGAGGACTCTTCCCCCCCAAACCGAGTTGGACTTGGTTTGGTGGGAGGGAGTCCCCCTTCCTTCCCACCTCCTCCTTTTTTTTTCTTTCTCTCTTGATTTTCTTCTCCTTGGCGCATAGAGCCTTTTGGGCTGTCCCACCAGCCCACTAAGGGCTGGTGTGTCACCACCAAGGCCTATGGGCTTCCCCGGGTGGGTTGCCCCCCCCCCCCCCGGTGAACTCCCGGAACCCATTCGTCATTCCCGGTACATTCCCGGTAACTCCGAAAACCTTCCGGTAATCAAATGAGGTCATCCTATATATCAATCTTCGTTTCCGGACCATTCCGGAAACCCTCGTGACGTCCGTGATCTCATCCGGGACTCCGAACAACATTCGGTAACCAACCATATAACTCAAATACGCATAAAACAACGTCGAACCTTAAGTGTGCAGACCCTGCGGGTTCGAGAACTATGTAGACATGACCCGAGAGACTCCTCGGTCAATATCCAATAGCGGGACCTGGATGCCCATATTGGATCCTACATATTCTACGAAGATCTTATCGTTTGAACCTCACTGCCAAGGATTCATATAATCCCGTATGTCATTCCCTTTGTCCTTCGGTATGTTACTTGCCCGAGATTCGATCGTTAGTATCCGTATACCTATTTCAATCTTGTTTACAGGCAAGTCTCTTTACTCGTTTCGTAATACAAGATCCCGCAACTTACACTAAGTTACATTGCTTGCAAGGCTTGTGTGTGATGTTGCATTACCGAGTGGGCCCCGAGATACCTTTCCGTCACACGGAGTGACAAATCCCAGTCTCGATCCATACTAACTCAACGAACACCTTCGGAGATACCTGTAGAGCATCTTTATAGTCACCCAGTTACGTTGCGACGTTTGATACACACAAAGCATTCCTCCGGTGTCCGTGAGTTATATGATCTCATGGTCATAGGAACAAATACTTGACACGCAGAAAACAGTAGCAACAAAATGACACGATCAACATGCTACGTCTATTAGTTTGGGTCTAGTCCATCACATGATTCTCCTAATGATGTGATCCCGTTATCAAGTGACAACACTTGCCTATGGCCAGGAAACCTTGACCATCTTTGATCAACGAGCTAGTCAACTAGAGGCTTACTAGGGACAGTGTTTTGTCTATGTATCCACACAAGTATTGTGTTTCCAATCAATACAATTATAGCATGGATAATAAACGATTATCATGAACTAAGAAATATAATAATAACTAATTTATTATTGCCTCTAGGGCATATTTCCAACAGTCTCCCACTTGCACTAGAGTCAATAATCTAGTTCACATCACCATGTGATTCCAACGAATCCAACACCCATATAGTTATGGGGTCCGATCACGTCTTGCTCGTGAGAGAGGTTTTAGTCAACGGTTCTGAAACTTTCAGATCCGTGCGTTCTTTACAAATCTTTATGTCATCTTATAGATGCTGCTACTACGTGCTATTCGGAAATGCTCCAAATATCTACTCTACTATACGAATCCGTTTCACTACTCATAGTTATTCGGATTAGTGTCAAAGCTTGCATCGACGTAACCCTTTACGACGAACTCTTTAACCACCTCCATAATCGAGAAAAATTCCTTAGTCTATTTAGTTACTAAAGATAAATTTCGACCACTGCTAGTGATTCAATCATGGATCACTCTCTGTACCTCTCAACATACTTTGAGTCAAGGCACACATCAGGTGCGGTACACAGCATGGCATACTTTAGTTTCTACGGCTAAGGCATAGAAGATGACCTTCGTCTATTCTCTTTATTCTGCCGGGGTCGGGTTTTGAGTCTTACTCAAATTCACACCTTACAACGCAACCAAGAACTCCTTCTTTACTGATCTATTTTGAACTCCTTCAAAAACTTGTCAAGGCATGCATCTTGTTGAAACTTCTATTAAGCGCTTTCGATCTATCTCCATAGATCTTTGATGCTCAACGTTCAAGTAGCGCAATCTAGGTATTCCTTTGAAAAACTCCTTTCAAACAACCTTGTATGCTTTACAGAAATTCTACATTACTCCTGATCCACAATATGTCAACCACATATACTTATCAGAAATTCTATAGTGCTCCCACTCACTTCTTTGGAAACACAAGTTTCTCATAAACCTTGTACAAACCCAAAATCTTTGATCATCTTATCAAAGTATATATATTCCAACTCCGAGATGCTTGCACCAGTCCATTGAAGGATCGCTGGAGCTTTCATACTTGCTAGTATCTTTAGGATCGACAAAACCTTCTGGTTGTATCACATACAATGTTTGCTCAAAGAAACCGTTGAGAAAACAATGTTTTGACATCCTATGTGCAATATTTCATAAATAATGCATCAACAACTAACATAATTCTAACAGACCTTTAGCATCGCTACGAGTGAGAAAGACTCATCATAGTCAACAGTTTGATCTTGTCGAAAACATCTTTGCGACAAGTCGAGCTTTTCTTAATAGTGACTTATCACCATCATTGTCTGTCCTCCTTTTAAAGATCCATTTTTTACTCAATAGTCTTATGACCATCAAGTAGTTCTTTCCAAAGTCTACACTTTGTTTTCATACATGGATCCTCTCTCGGATTTCATGGCTTCCAGCCATTTGTCGGAATCTGGGCCCACCAACGCTTTCTCCATAACTCGTAGGTTTCACTGTTGCTCAACAACATGACCTCCAAGACAGGGTTACCGTACCACTCTGTAGTAGTACGCGACCTAGTCAACCTACGAGGCTTGTAGTAACTTGATCTGATGCTTGATGATCACCATCATCAGCTTCCACTTCAATTGGTGTAGGCGCCACAGGAACAACTTCCTGCGCCCTGCTACACACTAGTTGAAGTGATGGTTCAATAACCTCTTCAAGTTCTACCACTCTCCCACTCAATTCTTTCGAGAGAAACCTTTCCTCGAGAAAGGATCCATTTCTAGAAACAAACACTTTGCTTTCGGATCTGAGATAGGAGATGTACCCAACTGTTTTGAATATCCTATGAAGTCCATAGGAATTGTCATCAATTACCAAAACCACATATGGAGATATATGCTCTAACACCGGCTAAATGGTGGGATATAAGGACACATTTACAATAACATTAATCTTCTTAGTTTTAAAGAGCGAACATTTAATTGAGGTCTTCAATTAACATTGCGACACCTAATTTTAACATGGTCAACAATTTGTCAAAGTTCTTTCATCCATTTTTTACACTATATACCATGCTACCTAATTTTTAAAGTCTCATAATTAATTAAGGTCTTTAATTTAAAATTGGGTCGCTTGATTTTGGCCGGGTCAACAATTTATCAAGGAGCTGTCTCATTCTATTATTTTAATTCACAATATTTTTCAGTTTTGAAGCTCTTTTATTTAATTGAAGTATTCAATATTTGATTTGTTATAAAATTTTCACCTGGCCGACGATTTTTAAAATCTATATGCAGCAACAACAGGCCTATAAAAACATATCAATGTCGTGTACGCACCCACAACCTAGAAGAAAGAATGACCATCATGTGATACTGTAGCACCAATGTAGTACGCCATCGACACGGAAACTTTCCCACGTAAATATAAGTTGGTTAGCAGATAACACAGAACCACACCATGAAGATCCACCAAATCACCACACTATAAATAAAAATAAGCTAACTATATCATCACTCCCACCTGCGAAACTAAATATTCCATCACTATCAACATCCATAATATTAAAAAAAGTATGGAAATTCATTTCATAATGAATCAAATCATACCAGTTTGATATTAAGGATTTTAATATATTTCTTTACAAATTTCACCAAGCTTAAAAGATTTGATTTTTCAAAAAACAAATACACCTTATATTTTGAAAACACAATGAGTATTTTTTTTAAGAAAACCAACAACGTCAATAGCGCAGCAAAGCGCATCAAACCCTTCTAGTCTTTTTATGAATTATGATCTTAGTTCAGTTAATTAGTATAGTTATGTATAAAAATAATGGATTAGTCTACTAATTATGTGCTCTCTGTTATACTCAAAGTTAAGGATGAAGCGAAAGAGACCAACATCTAGAGGGGCAAATCCCTTTTTAAGCACACTGTTTCAACTTCAAGTTCCAACATTTCTAATGTTGAGAATTCAGATACATTTGAGGAGCAACATGTGAAGATATATGACAACTTCAAACCAAGCCATATTGATATGCAATCCGATGATCAAAAAATAGTGTGACACCAGTAGAAGTTGCAGAACAACGTAGAATTGGAAGCATCAAATATCAAAGGGTCCTCGCGTGGTAAGCGACAATAGATTTGGGAGTTCCCTCACAATAAGCAAGATGAAGCACAAAAATTCTAGTTTTGGATGGCTCGTGTGAGTCATACTGTTGGAAATATGCCCTAGAGGCAATAATAATTAGTTATTATTATATTTCTTTGTTCATGATAATTGTTGATTATCCATGCTATAATTGTATTGATTGGAAACACAATACTTGTGTGGATACATAGACAAAACACTGTCCCTAGTAAGCCTCTAGTTGACTAGCTCGTTGATCAAAGATGGTCAAGGTTTCCTGGCCATAGGCAAGTGTTGTTACTTGATAACGGGATCACATCATTAGGAGAATCATGTGATGGACTAGACCCAAACTAATAGACGTAGCATGTTGATCGTGTCATTTTGTTGCTATTGTTTTCTGCGTGTCAAGTATTTGTTCCTATGACCATGAGATCATATAACTCACTAACACTGGAGGAATGCTTTGTGTGTATCAAACGTCGCAACGTAAATGGGTGACTATAAAGATTCTCTACAGGTATCTCCGAAGGTGTTCGTTGAGTTAGTATGGATCGAGACTGGGATTTGTCACTCCGTGTGACGGAGAGGTATCTCGGGGGCCACTCGGTAATACAACATCACACACAAGCCTTGCAAGCAATCTGACTTAGTGTAAGTTGCGGGATCTTGTATTACGGAATGAGTAAAGAGACTTGCCGGTAAACGATATTGAAATAGGTATGCGGATACTAACGATCGAATCTCGGGCAAGTAACATACCGAAGGACAAAGGGAATGACATACGGGATTATATGAATCCTTGGCACTGAGGTTCAAACGATAAGATCTTCGTAGAATATGTAGGATCCAATATGGGCATCCAGGTCCCCTATTGGATATTGACCGAGGAGTCACTCGGGTCATGTCTACATAGTTCTCGAGCCCGCAGGGTCTGCACACTTAAGGTTCGACGTTGTTTTATGCGTATTTGAGTTATATGGTTGGTTACCGAATGTTGTTCGGAGTCCCGGATGAGATCACGGACGTCATGAGGGTTTCCGGAATGGTCAGGAAACGAAGATTGATATATAGGATGACCTCATTTGGTTACCGGAAGGTTTTCGTGCATTACCGGAAAAGTTTCAGGCTCATTGGTAGTGTACTGGGAGTGCCGGGAGGGGTGCCCGGGACCATCAGGAGGGGTGTCACGCCCCAAGGGGTCTCATGAGATATGGGAAGAAATAAACCAGCCCCTAGTGGGCTGGAATAAGTTCCCACTAAGCCCTATAAGGTTTGAGAAGGAAAAAACATAAGGTGGAAAGAGTTTCCAAGTGGGAAGGTGGAATCCTACTCCAAGTAGGATTGGAGTAGGACTCCTCCACCTCCAATTTCGGCCAAACCTTTAGGTTTTTAGGCTGCCTCCTCCCCTCCCTCCCTCCTATATATAGTGGGGTTTTAGGGCTGATTTGAGACAACTTTTGCCACGGCAGCCCGACCACATACCTCCACGGTTTTTCCTCTAGATCGCGTTTCTGCGGAGCTCGGGCGGAGCCCTGCCGAGATTAGATCACCACCAACCTCTGGAGCGCCATCACGCTGCCGGAGAACTCATCTACCTCTCCGTCTCTCTTGCTGGATCAAGAAGGCCGAGATCATCGTCGAGCTGTACGTGTGCTGAACGCGGAGATGCCGTCCGTTCGGCACTAGATCGCGGGACGGTTCGTGGGACGGTTCGCGGGGCGGATCGAGGGACGTGAGGACGTTCCACTACATAAATCGCGTTCACTAACGCTTTTGCTGTGCGATCTACAAGGGTACGTAGATCGGAAATCCCCTCTCGTAGATGAACATCACCATGATAGGTCTTCGTGCGCGTACGAAATTTTTTGTTTCCCATGCAACGTTCCCCAACAGTGGCATCATGAGCTAGGTTCATGCGTAGATGTAATCTCGAGTAGAACACAAAAGTTTTTGTGGGCGGTGATGTGCGTTTTGCTGCCCTCCTTAGTCTTTTCTTGATTCCGCCGTATTGTTGGATCGAAGCGGCTCGGACCGACATTACTCGTACGCTTATAAAACATGCAACAACAATTAGAGGACGTCTAACTTGTTTTTGCAGGGTATGCTTGTGATGTGATATGGCCAACGATGTGATGTGATATATTGGATGTATGAGATGATCATGTTGTAATAGTTAATATTGACTTGCACGTCGATGGTACGGCAACCGGCAGGAGCCATAGGGTTGTCTTTAAACTAATGTTTGTGCTTGCAGATGTGTTTACTATATTGCTAGGACGTAGCTTTAGTAGTAATAGCATGAGTAGCACGGCAACCCCGATGGCGACACGTTGATGGAGATCATGGTGTGACGCCGGTGACAAGAAGATCGTGTCGGTGCTTTGGTGATCGAGATCAAGAAGCACATGATGATGGCCATATCATGTCACTTATGAATTGCATGTGATGTTAATCCCTTATGCACCTTATCTTGCTTAGAACGACGGTAGCATTATGAGGTGATCTCTCACTAAAATTTCAAGACGAAATTGTGTTCTCCCCGACTGTGCACCGTTGCGACAGTTCTTCGTTTCGAGACACCACGTGATGATCGGGTGTGATAGACTCAACGTTCACATACAACGGGTGCAAAACAGTTGCACACGCGGAACACTCGGGTTAAGCTTGACGAGCCTAGCATGTGCAGACATGGCCTCAGAACACATGAGTCCGAAAGGTCGAGCATGAATCGTATAGTTGATATGATTAGCATAGAGATGCTTACCACTGAAACTATTCTCGACTCACGTGATGATCGGACTTGAGATAGTGGATTTGGATCATGTACCACTCAAATGACTAGAGAGATGTACTTTTTGAGTGGGAGTTCTTAAGTAATATGATTAATTGAACTAATTGTCATGAACATAGTCTAATGGTCTTTGCGAATTACGACGTAGCTTGCGCTATAGCTCTACTGTTTTTATATGTTCCTAGAGAAAATTTAGTTGAAAGTTGATAGTAGCAAACTTTGCAGACTGAGTCTGTGAAACCGAGGATTGTCCTCGTTGCTGCGCAGAAGGCTTATGTCCTTAATGCACCACGCGGTGTGCTGCACCTCGAGCGTCGTCTATAGATGTTGTGAACATCCGACATACACGTTTCTGATGACTACACAATAGTTCAGTACAAAATACTTAATGGCTTAGAAGCAAGGCACCGAAGACATTTTGAAACGTCACAGAACATAAGAGATGTTCTAAAGAGATGAAATTGTGATTTCATGCTTGTGCCCTTGTTAAGAGGTATGAGAGCTCCGACAAGATTCATTGTCCACAAAGTAAAGGAGAAAAGCTCAATCGTTGAGCATGTGCTCAGATTATCTGAGTACGACAATCGCTTGAATCAAGTGGGAGTTGATCTTCCAGATAAGATAGTGATGGTTCTCCAAAGTCACTGCCACCAGGCTGTGAGAGCTTCGTGATGAACTATAACATGTCAAGGATAGATACAATGATCCTTGAGCGATTCACGATGTTTGACACTGCGAAAGTAGAAATCAAGAAGGAGCATCAATAGTTGATGGTTAGTAAAACCACTAAGTTTCGAGAAAGGCAAGGGCTAGAAGGGATACTTCGTGAAACGGCAAAGCCGTTGCTGCACTAATGAAGAGACCCCAGATTAAACCCAAGCCCGGGACTGAGTGCTTCTGTTATGAGGGGAACGGTCACTGAGGCGGAGCAACTCTAGATACTTGGTAGATAAGAAGGCTGGCAAAAGTTGAAGGAAGTATATTTGATATACATGATGTTGATGTGTACTTTACTAGTACTCCTAGTAGCACGAGGGTATTGGATACCGGTTCGGTTGCTAAGTGATTAGTAACACGAAATGAAAGCTACAGCATAAACTGAGACTAGCTAAAGGCGAGGTGACGATACGTGTTGGAAGTGTTTCCAAGGTTGATATGATCAAACGTCGCACGCTCCCTCTATCATCGGGATTGGTGGTGACACCCAAATAATTGTTATTTGGTGTTTGCGTTGAGCATGAACATGATTGGATCGTGTTTGTTGCAATACGATTATTCATTTAAAAGAATAATAGTTACTCTATTTGCTTGAATAATTACCCTCAATGGTTTATTGAATCTCGATCGTAGTGTTACACATGTTCATAATATTGGTGCCAAAAGATACGAGGTAATGATGATAGTACCACTTACTTGTGGCACTGCCGCTTGAATCATGTTGGTATAAATTGCATGAAGAGGCTCCATGCCGATGGATCTTTCACTACTAGAATTTGAGTCATTAACGACCGGCCACCAATAATGCTTCGTCATTACTTGTAACATCAGCTTACCCCACGTCCAAACTTTGGTTTTGGATGTCTCTTTAACAACCAGGGGTCTCCCGTCGTTATATTGGGCTTGTGTGTGGTCGTCATTTGTTAGTGATCCGATTTCTTTGAGAATAATTAACGATTTGACCGACTTAAAAAATGATTTGTTAGGATATTAACTACAGAGCACTAGTTTGTTAGGTATACCTTTAATATGTTCGTCCTAAGATAGACGCTCAAGAGAACTATGGCGACTACGCGACCATGGCCCATGGAGCGTCTTGGTCCCCGAGAAGTGTCGGACGTGGATATACGTACAGCTAAGTCACCGCCGTCCAACCTCATTGTCAAAGTCTATGCCATCCCAGGCTGACGGCCACAACGACGTCCCCGTGATGTAAAGGGTTCCACTTCCACGGACGCCGGGGCACACCATGGGGACAGGGCGTCTCCGACCTGCTCCATGACCGCAGGTTAGCAGATTAACCACCCCTCGTCCTTCATTTACGCCTCCTGATCTGATGTACTGTATTTCTTTACCCCTCCTCGCTGGCATCGTATATTTGGGATTGTCATAGGTAACAGATTGCAGTCGGCGTCGGCGTCTCTTTCGTTGGCTGCAACCACATCCATGTCCAATAGTAAATAAAGCACATCAGGAAGATGTGTTGTTTTCGTGTTACTATGATTTGCCCACCACATGTTTGATGTAATGCAAGGACGATGATGAACCTAGCACAACCTTTGTTTTAATGTCATTCTGCTCCGAATTAAGTGCAATCGTGGCTCCTTTTCAGATTACATACCCTTTGTTCATAGTTGATTTGTCACTTGAGGCATTATAAATTCATTTGTTACTGAAATTTATTCTTATTGTATGATAGAAACTATCGAGGAAGACCTCAGGAGTGCCCTGAAAGATTTTTAGGTGCCATATGTTATGTCGACCAGAAAGAAGCAGTGAAGAATAGAAGTTAATACACATTTTTAAGTTCTAGCAGTAAGATGTTGAAAACATACTTCTTTATTTCAAAACTAGGCTACATCTAGCTAAGCTAACGTTGTGTTACCTTGGTTAAAAATTCAGAAATTATTTTGTTTGCTTGTACGCAAGCAACTATGAACTGGATCTATTCTGTGTCTCCAAGTAATTCAACGTGTTCTTTTGTAGGGAATAACACGGAGTTGCAACGCCCTTTCATGTTATTACTATACCTTGTCAACTGCTGGTCGAGTTTCTTGAGCCCTGTGCTGCCCAAAAATTTGTAACTGCATGTGACTGAACGTTTCGACCATTGCAGCCATTGTGCCCTCTGTATCATCCAGGTGCTCTGAACTAATTATTATGCGACATAGAATATGTGTAGTCCTAGTTCCTACCATCTTTTTTTCATCATGCTACAAAAGGTACTACTCAAACATAAAAATATTATTGATGTTATCTTCTACTCCCTCCGTTCCTAAATATAAGTCTTTCTAGAGATTCCACTAGTTGACTACATACGGATGTATATAGACATACTTTAAGTGTTGATTCACTCATTTTGTTTCGTATGTAGACTCCTAATGAAATATCTTAAATGACTTATATTTAGGAACAAAGGGAGTACTGGATAATATATAATGTGCTTTCTTGTTTTCATAGATGCAAATGATGTGCCAACAAATACACAAGGCTTATTTAGTACAAATTGGGATGCATATGATTACAAAAGTGAGTTTCAAAGTAGCATGTTTACCAAGAATTATGTATACACTTTATTGTCCTCAATTTACTCATAATATATTGCAGCTATGAATGATGAAGTAATGTGTTCTCATACATTGATTTTATATGCTAGTGTAGTTTGTGCGAATTTATTTACATAGATTGACTTACATAAACCACTCAACATTTTGTAGAACCGATGGTCCACCATAATATATAGAAGAATCAAGAGGCATTGTAATGCCGATGAAGAATGGCATCGATTCAAACAAGATGGTGTCCCTCGATTGAAGATTAATAAATATTACCTTTTCTAGTTGTCGCATTTTTCGAATAGATATGAGCATGTACATTTGTCATAGAAAGAGTGTTTTTGACTCAAATTTCTTAAATTATATTTCTATTTCAGAATTGTACATCCAGGTTTTGGTATTTCTATTAATAAAAGACTCTATGATCATTTCATCACGGATTCTATTATTTCTTTGTGAATGTGGATGTTAATATTCAAATATTGGATGCTGCACATAGTGATCGTCGAATGGGATGTCTAACTAAATATAAGTGTGTTCTGAAGGATAGCGAAATGGTGAAGAGAGTGGTCGTTAATGATACTTTGGCCACGATTATAGCATTATTAGCAATGACATAAGTGGTCGTTAATACTACAATTGTGGTCGTTATTTCTTGGGATTGACGACGACACAACATCCCGTCGTTACAAGAATAACGACCACAAAAGGTATGTGGTCGTTATACTTTTAACGACGGAGCCTACTACGACCATGAGATTGTGGTCGTTAATGACCATTAACGACCACAATCATACTTTTAGCGACCACATATACGGTCGTTAAAAACCATTTTCCTAGTAGTGTTTATACTCACTTGATTTTGAATCACTAGTGACATGCAAATCATATCACATGAGCAAGGCCTTGTTTTCATTAAGATGAAACAAGATAGTAACTTGTTGGAAGTGATACATTTTGATGTATGCAGTCCAATGGGTGCTAAGGCACGCAGTGGATATCATTATGTTCTTACTTCATTGACGATTTGAGTAGATACAAGAGTATTTACTTAATGAATCACAAGTCTGAAATATTGAAAAGTTCAATTCTGTTTCGGAGTGAAGTTCGTCGTAACAAGAGGATAAACGGTCTAAGATATGATCATAGAAATGAATATCTGAGTTACGAGCTTTGGTACGCTTTTAAGACAATGTGGAAATTATTTCGCAGTTCATGCCACCTGGAACATCATAGTGTGATGATGTGTCTGAACGTCATAGCCACACACTATTTGGTATGGTGCATGCTATGATGTCTCTTATCGAATTACCACTATCGTTTATGGGTTATGCATTAGAGACAACCGCATTCTTTAAATAGGGCACCGCGTATTTCCGTTGAGATGACACAGTATAGACTGAGCTTTAGAGAAATCTAAACTGTCGTTTCTTGAAAGTTTGGGGCTTCGACACTTATGTGAAAAAGTTTTAGTCTGATAAGCTCGAACCCAAAGCGGATAAATGCATCTTCATAGGATATCCAAAACAGTTGGGTACATCTCCTATCTCAGATCCGGAAGCAAAGTGTTTGTTTCTAGAAACGGGTTCTTTCTTGAGGAAAGGTTTCTCTCGAAAGAATTGAGTGGGAGGGTGGTAGAACTTGATGAGGTTATTGAACCATCACTTCAACCAGTGTGTAGCAGGGCGCTGGAAGTTGTTCATGTGGCGCCTACACCAATTGAAGTGAAAGCTGATGATGGTGATCATCGAGCATCGGATCAAGTTACTACAAGCCTCGTAGGTTGACAAGGTCGCGTACTACTTCAGAGTGGTACAGTAACCCTGTCTTGGAGGTCATGTTGTTGAGCAACAGTGAACCTACAAGTTATGGAGAAAGCAATGGTGGGCCCGGATTCCGACAAATGGCTGGAAGCCATGAAATCCGAGAGAGGATCCATGTATGAAAACAAAGTGTATACTTTGGAAGAACTACTTGATGGTCGTAGGACTATTGAGTAAAGATGGATCTTTAAAAGGAAAACAGACGATGATGGTGATAAGTCACTATTAAGAAAAGCTCTACTTGTCGCAAAGATGTTTCCGACAAGATCAAACAGTTGACTATGATGAGACTTTCTCACTCGTAGCGATGCTGAAAGTCTGTTAGAATTATGTTAGTAGTTGCTGCATTATTTATGAAATATTGCACATAGGATGTCAAAACATTGTTTCCTCGACGGTTTCCTTGAGCAAACATTGTATGTGATACAACCAGGAGGTTTTGTCGATCCTAAAGATACTAACAAGTATGCAAGCTCCAGCGATCCTTCAATGGACTGGTGCAAGCATCTCGGAGTTGGAATATACACTTTGATGAGATGATCAAAGATTTTGGGTTTGTACAAGGTTTATGAGAAACTTGTATTTCCAAAGAAGTGAGTGGGAGCACTATAGAATTTCTGATAAGTATATGTGGTTGACATATTGTTGATCAGAAGTAATGTAGAATTTCTGTGAAGCATAAAAGGTTGTTTGAAAGGAGTTTTTCCAAGGAATACCTGGATTGAGCTACTTGAACGTTGAGCATCAAGATCTATGGAGATAGATCAAAACGCTTAATATAAGTTTCAACAAGATGCATGCCTTGACAAGTTTTTGAAGGAATTCGAAATAGATCAGCAAAGAAGGAGTTCTTGACTGTGTTGTAAGGTGTGAGTTTGAGTAAGACTCAAAACCCGACCACGGCAGAATAAAGAGAATAGACGAAGGTCGTCTTCTATGCCTTAGCCATAGAGTCTAAAGTATGCCATGCTGAGTACCGCACCTGATGTGTGCCTTGCAGCAAGTCTGTTAAGAGGTACATAGAGTGATCCAGGATTGAATCACTGATCAGCGGCAAAGTTATCCTTAGTAACTAAATAGACTAAGGAATTTTTCTCGATTATGGCGGTGGTTAAAGAGTTCGTCGTAAAGGGTTACGTCGATGCAAGCTTTGACACTAATCCAAATAACTATGAGTACTGAAACGGATTCGTATAGTAGAGTAGATATTTGGAGCATTTCCGGATAGCACGTAGTAGCAACATCTATAAGATGACATAAAGATTTGTAAAGAACACACGGATCTGAAAGTTTCAGAACCGTTGACAAAAACCTCTCTCACGAGCAAGACGTGATCACACCCCAGAACTATATGGGTGTTGGATTCGTTGAAATCACATGGTGATGTGAACTAGATTATTGACTCTAGTGCAAGTGGGAGACTGTTGGAAATATGCCCTAGAGGCAATAATAATTAGCTATTATTATATTTCTTTGTTCATGATAATTGTTTATTATCCATGCTATAATTGTATTGATTGGAAACACAATACTTGTGTGGATACATAGACAAAACACTGTCCCTAGTAGCTCGTTGATCAAAGATGGTCAAGGTTTCCTGGCCATAGGCAAGTGTTGTTACTTGATAACGGGATCACATCATTAGGAGAATCATGTGATGGACTAGACCCAAACTAATAGACGTAGCATGTTGATCGTGTCATTTTGTTGCTACTGTTTTCTGCGTGTCAAGTATTTGTTCCTATGACCATGAGATCATATAACTCACTAACACTGGAGGAATGCTTTGTGTGTATCAAACGTCGCAACGTAAATGGGTGACTATAAAGATGCTCTACAGGTATCTCCGAAGGTGTTCGTTGAGTTAGTATGGATCGAGACTGGGATTTGTCACTCCGTGTGACGGAGAGGTATCTCGGGGCCCACTCGGTAATACAACATCACACACAAGCCTTACAAGCAATGTGACTTAGTGTAAGTTGCGGGATCTTGTATTACGAAACGTGTAAAGAGACTTGCCGGTAAACGAGATTGAAATAGGTATGCGGATACTGACAATCGAATCTCGGGCAAGTAACATACCGAAGGACAAAGGAAATGACATACGGGATTATATGAATCCTTGGCACTGAGGTTCAAACGATAAGATCTTCGTAGAATATGTAGGATCCAATATGGGCATCCAGGTCCCGCTATTGGATATTGACCGAGGAGTCACTCGGGTCATGTCTACATAGTTCTCGAGCCCGCAGGGTCTGCACACTTAAGGTTCGACGTTGTTTTATGCGTATTTGAGTTATATGGTTGGTTACCGAATGTTGTTCGGTGTCCCGGATGAGATCACGGATGTCACGAGGGTTTCTAGAATGGTCCGGAAACGAAGATTGATATATAGGATGACCTCATTTGGTTACCGGAAGGTTTTCGTGCATTATCGGAAAAGTTTCGGGCTCATCGGTAGTGTACTGGGAGTGCCGGGAGGGGTGCCGGGGACCATCAGGAGGGGTGTCACGCCCCAAGGGGTCTCATGGGCTATGGGAAGTGATAAACCAGCCCCTAGTGGGCTGGAATAAGTTCCCACTAAGGCCCATAAGGTTTGAGAAGGAAAAAACACAAGGTGGAAAGAGTTTCCAAGTGGGAAGGTGGAATCGTACTCCAAGTAGGATTGGAGTAGGACTCCTCCACCTCCAATTTCGGCCAAACCTTTAGGTTTTGAGGCTTCCTCCTCCCGTCCCTCCCTCCTATATATAGTGGGGTTTTAGGGCTGATTTGAGACAACTTTTGCCACGGCAGCCCGACCACATACCTCCACGGTTTTACCTCTAGATCGCGTTTCTGCGGAGCTCGGGCGGAGCCCTGCCGAGATTAGATCACCACCAACCTCCGGAGCGTCATCACGCTGCCGGAGAACTCATCTACCTCTCTGTCTCTCTTGCTGGATCAAGAAGGCCGAGATCATTGTCGAGCTGTACGTGTGCTGAACGCGGAGGTGTCGTCCGTTCGGCACTAGATCGTGGGACGGATCCCGGGATGGTTCGTGGTACGGTTCGCGGGGCGGATCGAGGGACGTGAGGATGTTCCACTACATCAACCGCGTTCACTAACGCTTCTGCTGTGTGATCTACAAGGGTACGTAGATCGGAAATCCCCTCTCGTAGATGAACATCACCATGATAGGTCTTCGTGCGCGTAGGAAATTCTTTGTTTCCCATGCGACGTTCCCCAACACATACATGAGAGAGTATCGATATAACGGATTAGGAAAAGAACCATAGTTAATCTACTACAATTATTTCACTATTTCTCTTTAGCTAGTTCATTCTCCACACATTTTAAAACTAATCAAGACATGCCATCGTAAAATAAAATGGGAGACGACTTTCTTAGGCCTTACATGTTCTTCTATACGGAGAAGGAAATACCTAGAAACAGGGACAGAGCCAGCATCCATACATAGAGGGGGCAAGTTTGTTCATGGAGGGGGCAAAGTTCATATGAAGTGAATTTTTTTCTACAACAATCACAATCATAGTAGAAGAATCAATTTGTTAGGGGGGTCTAGCCCCCCCTCGCCCCCCCCTAAATTCGTCCCCGCCTAGAAACATAACATATAATCAGATTATTGACTGGTTCACCAGTGGTTCTCATAGGCGTAATTCAAATGCATTTTCCCCATAGTTTCGACCATACGTTTATGCTTTATTGTCAAGGTTATCTTGATACTTAGGCCCCATTTTGAAGCTCGCTTCCAAACGAGCCAGCTTCTGGTGGAGCCAGCGCTAGCTATCTTCTCGGGGAGCCAGCGAGCATTCGGCAGCGCTGTTGGAGTACCTACGTCTGCATGGGCTAGCAGGCTAGGAAGGAAGTATGAAGCACATTCGGGTCGGCAAATGGATGGCCCAGTTCAGGTAAGGCAAAATGAGCAACATGGAATATTTCATGTGAAGCACTTCGGAAGGGCATTCTCATGTGATTTTGAGCAACTCTCACTTCTCCTTTTTGCGAAGTTGGGCTTATGCTGCTTCAGAAAATTGCACCACAACATTCACGTTCTCCGAGAGCGGGCTTCTCTGAGATAACACGTTCGGGGTGGCTTTGCTCGGCTCTTTCGTGAAGCTGGCTCGTGGAGAACTTCCAAACGTTCCTTATATCGTAATATTTCGTCGCGTCTATGCCCATTGGCTTTTTCGCCTGACCCCATTCCCCTCATGTATAAATCCTCGCTACACCCTTGGACTTAGTTACTAGGTAGGACCATGCATGGTGGGCTAGGGAGTCCGAGTATCATCCTCGGCTCTATCTAAACAAAATTGATGTCTAAACTTTCCTAGAAATTTAGTCATTTTTAACGTAAGGTGTAGCAGCCACTAGTAGAAAACAGGGCTTTGGTTCGGGCCTGTCCAGCCCATTAGTCCCGGTTCTTCACAAACCGGGACCCATGGGGGGCATTAGTCCCGGTTCATGACCCAGGGGGGCGGCCGGGGCCTCGTGGACATTGGTCCCGATTCGTTTGGACCCATTTTTCCTGATTCTAGGCACGAACCGGGACCAATGGGCCGCGCTCCTAGCCCACATCCATTGGTACCGGTTCATGCCTTGAACCGGTTTTGAAGGCCCCGGTTTATGCCACGAAAATAATCAGCAAATGCTTTTCAAATGCTTTTCAATTTCATGGTCTTATAGCTTAAAATAATCAGTAAATGCATGAAAAATAACAAATAAAGTCATAAAGGGTTGTAAATTGATGATGTGGCTTTGAATGGTGCATTTTAGACACAGAAAAACTATGGAGTTCAAATAAGTTCAAAAAAATAAAATCCCTTTGTAACAGACGAGTTTCCGTATGAAACTCTGATACTTCGAAAGAGATTGTCCGTTTTGTACACGAAGTGCATCCAGTTTTTGCCGTAACCCTCTAAACTTTCTCGCACATGCTATGTGGGTGAAATGATAATACCATGTCAACTTGGAACCTTTTCAGAGTTCAACTAAAATTATATAGAATTTATACAACTAAAATTATAAAAATATTTTCTGTTCAAAACATTAAAAGAAAAAAGAAAAGAAAATAAATAAGTAATTAGAAACAAAAAAGAAAGCAAAAAGAACCTGTACCAAATAAAATGCCTTTGTAACAGCCTTAGAACTGATACTAAAGGAATCAACTAATTTTTTTTTATAAACCTCTAGTATTATTAAAACTAAAATTATATAAAATTTATGCAACTAAAATTATCAAAGTATTTTCTGTTCAAATCATTAAAAGCAAAAAGAATTATCATAAAAGAAAAAAAAATAGTAATTAGAATTTTGTTACAAACTTTAATAGAAAAAATAATTATCATAAAAGAAAATAAATAAGTAATTAGAAACAAAAAAAAGCAAAAAGAACCTGTACCAAATAAAATGCCTTTGTAACAGTCTTAGAACTGGTAATAAAGGAATCAACTAAAAAGCTTTTATAAACCTCTAGTATTATTGAAACTAAAATTATATAGAATTTATGCAACTAAAATTATCAAATTATTTTCTGTTCAAAACATTAAAAGCAAAAGGAATTATCATAAAAGAAAATAAATAAGTAATTAGAATTCTGTTACAAACTTTAATAGCAAAAAGAATTATCATAAAACAAAATAAATAAGTAATTAGAAACAAAAAAGTAAGCAAAAAAACTGGACAAATAAAATAAAATAAATGCCACCTACAGGGCCACCATGGCCTGCATACGACTAGAAACCTATTACTAGGGCCAGGATGCAGGCCTGCAGTAGGCCCAATAGGCCCACAAGCACACAGATTGATTTTAGGCCCATCAGCCTGCAATATGGAGGAGCTCAAAGTGGTTGGTTCGGCACAGCTTATAAACCACTCCGAGCCCCTCTCGGCTAGCGAGGTGGGACTAAACATAGCACCGCACCGCGCAAGCCCTTTGGTCCCGGTTGGTGGCACCAACCGGGACTGCACGGGGCATTGGTACCGGTTGGTGCCACCAACCGGGACCAAAGACCTCTACTTCCCGCCCTTCGGGCTGCTGAAAAGAGACCTTTGGTCCCGGTTGGTGACACCAATCGGGACTAAAGGTGGGGCTATATAAGCGGCAGTTTAGAAATTTTGATCTCTCCCCCTCTCTCCATTCAATCCCGACGCCGACGCCGCCCCTGCCCCCGACGCTGCCAGAGTCACTGCCGCCCCCAAAGCCGTCCTCGTCGTCGCCGGCTTCCTGCGCCTCCTCCATCTGCCCGCCGACGAGCAGCCCGGCCCTCCTCTGCTTCTCACGGTGAGATCCGCCGCCACTCCTCCCCTCCTCCTCTAGATCCGGTGCCAGCCGGCTGATGCATACGTGTGTGCGCGGCGTTTTCCTGATCTCGTGCGTGGTGTCACGCCCGGGATGAATCCATGATCCAGAAAATACGAAACACCCCCGCGGTCTCGTGCGTATAAGCAATCTTTCTTTTTCTTTTTGGAAAGGCGAAACGGAAGCCCCGGCCTTCGCATCGAACTGATGCGTGCAACCATGTTATTAAAAGTATCATCGAAATAAAGTCTTAGATATATCCACAGCTGTAGGCTCACAATCTAGCGTACAACCAATCTGAAGAGAAGTCCTTAATTTGAGATCGATCGACACACATATTAGTGCTGCAATTTCATGTTGTTTGCAATACGAGGAACACAAAATTTCAGTTGTTAAGTATACAATCCAAGTATAAAAAGTTTTAGTTTTGCAAGAAGACCAAGACCAATACGAACTGTCATTGGGTATATTACCACCATCTTCCTCCAACACTCGTCGATAACGCGCCGTGAGCAAAAATCTACCACTAGTCTATTTTTTTAAGTATGCTGCTTATGTGAGCGAGGAGTGATTTTTTAGAAGTTATAATATGTTTTAATGTTCAAGTGCGAACTAATTTTCGTAATGAGTTTGCATTTTTTTGCTAATTGAGATGTGTCATGGATAATAATATGAATATACTCTATGTTAGTATGCTTGCAGTGCGGAGTTTGGCCAAATGATGAGAGGACGGGACCTAAGGTTTCTGACTCTTGAAATAAGTGCTTGGTTATGTAATCTGTTTGCTTTGGTACCATATCTATATCTTAGCATCCCAAGAGATCTTCTTTATCGAAATGTTATTTTCCTTCTTGTTTCATGAGTATGTTTTGGTTCTACCAAACATGTTTTAAGGGGACTGCTGAATTCCAACCAGGTTTGATTCAAATTTCACACTCTAAATCATGAATATCTTCAACTGGACTCTAAATCATGAAAATAAATAGCTTCAAGTGGTCTCTACCTTAGAAATTTGATCTTGAAGCTAGAATCCATGTATTAGAACTACTTTATTTTATTTATTTATAGTAAGTGCTTAGTAGTTGAACTAGTTGATTTAATAAAACTACTTTATTTTACTATATATAGAAGTAGTTTATTTTTAGCAACAAAATTAATAGAACTAGTTTATTTTTTAGTTCATTTTACGATGCATATCCCGCATCCTCGTCGTCGACTCGGCGGAGGACACCTGCTTGATCAGAGGGGCCCTGTCTGGGACTGGGCTCCGCCCGGCTGGTATTGGGAGGTGCTACCTTCTGGGGGCGTAGGTTGGTGAGGAGCCAACCCGTTGTTGACCCGATCCTTGTTTGGTGGTGGTCGCGTGGGCCAGTGACGGTGCCGAGGCTTCCGGACACCGCGGAGGTGATACATCACCGTGTCAGCGAGGAGGACGAGCACGTCCGTCGCTACATGGTTGCGTTGGATGGCAGGTTCTTCAGGGATCTCACTGGAGCTATGATCCTGTGATGGTTCCTTCTTTTTGGGTGTCCACCGCCCGCGACGATACCCGCCGGGCGCTACGGTTCTAGCTGTATTACTGATGCTATATGTATGATAGTATTCGAGGAGTATTAATGATAATATTCGACGATGTACGAGCATAAGAGATGATGTAGTTTTGCTTATAACTGAATGCATGCTAATTTGAATACTACTTTATTTTACGATTTGGTTTTGCTTATTGGTCCTACCTAATACTGATGATCATGTGCTAAGAACAATTAAGTAGGGTTGGTTCGATGACTATGAGGATGACGATCGTATGACTTGTTATTAATAACGAGTAGAAGTTGTATGATGATGATTAATTAGTAGGACTTGTTATTATATATGATGATGCATGATGCGAGCATGAAGAGTTATTATATATAGATGTTCAATTCTTTCGATATATATAGTGTGTCACGATTATATTGTTGTTTACACACATTTACCACATTAAAACAGGAAATGTATGACGATGGATATTGCGAGTGTGAATATTGCGGCGACTCTCGGGGTATGTGTGAATGCCTCACCTGCGAGACGATAGGTTCTTCAGCATGAAGCTTGACGAGAACGGCGATATGTGCCTCCCTTTCCATGAAAGAAGATATGTGTTGAAGAGGCTTGGTTTCGAAGACCACGAGAGAATTGAGACGAGGAGCGCTAAGCTGAGGACTATATATGGTCACACATTTGTTATCCAAGTATTTAATTCAGTTTTTCAAACAGAATTTGGGTGCCCAAAGTGGGAAGATCTTTGCAAGGCATATGGATTTTAGAAGGGAATGGAAATCACCTTCGATCTTCGTCCTGAAGATAATATGCCAGACAACATCGACATTTGGGTGGTTGCCGATGATATGCTTCCTGTTTTACCTCCATGTGAGTTTCTCAACCATATTTGTCAAGTAATTTGCATTTATATTTAGAAATAGTTGGTGTAGTCAACCTATTTTCCTCTCGCAATTTACATGTCATGTGGTGTTCATCGTCTATTAAAACTTTGGCCACATGTTGCAGGTTCCTAGTTATTGGGCCATAGTTATAATTGTATCATGTTACATGTTGTACAAACAACAACAACAACCCAAATTGTCCTTTGAATGATCGTAGCACATGTGGTCGTTTTAAATGGTTTATATAATGCCCATATTGTGTGGAAGTGTTTAGAGCTCAAGGTGTACTATTACGTAGTGGAATTTGATGTTTTAACAAGTTATACTTATATCTTGTGGACAATTACAAAATTTCTAAGTATTTTTGAAACATTAAATTATTACAAAATTTGGGTGGTTATCGATGATATGCTTCATGTTTTACCTCCATGTGAAGTAATTTGCATTTATATTTAGAAATAGTTGGTGTTCATCTATATACTAAATTTGTTAAATTATAATTTACAACTTATTTTGTTGCTTCGACTGAAAGACGAAAATTAATTGACACGACACACTACACGTATGGATCACATCTAACTTGGGAGGAGAAGGTGTTGGAGAACGTCGCATGGGAAACAAAAATTTTCCTATGCGCACGAAGACCTATCATGGTGAAATCCATCTACGAGAGGGGATATTCGATCTACGTACCCTTGTAGATCGCACAACAGAAGCGTTAGTGAATGCGGTTGATGTAGTGGAACGTCCTCACGTCCCTCGATCCGCCCCGCGAACCGTCCCGCGATCAGTCCCACGATCTAGTGCCGAACGGACGGCACCTCCGCGTTCAGCACACGTACAACTTGACGATGATCTCGGCCTTCTTGATCCAGCAAGAGAGACGGAGAGGTAGATGAGTTCTCCGGCAGCGTGACGGCGCTCCGAGGTTGGTGGTGATCTAATCTCAGCAGGGCTCCGCCCGAGCTCCGCAGAAACGCGATCTAGAGGTAAAACCGTGGAGATATGTGGTCGGGCTGCCGTGGCAAAGTTGTCTCAAATCAGCCCTAAAACCTCCGTATATATAGGGGGAAGAGGGGGAGCCTTGCCTTGGGGTCCAAGCACGCCCAAGGGGTTCGGCCGAGCCAAGGGGGGCAACCCTCCCCTTCCAAACCGAGTCCAACTAGGTTTGGAAGGAGGAGTCCTTCCCCCTTTTCCCACCTCCTCTTTTTTTTTCTTTTCTCTTTGATTTTCTTCCTATGGCGCATAGGGCCTTCTTGGGCTGTCCCACCAGCCCACTAAGGGCTGGTGCGCCACCCCCAAGGCCTATGGGCTTCCCCGGGGTGGGTTGCCCCCCCCCGGTGAACACCCGGAACCCATTCGTCATTCCCGGTACATTCCCGGTAACTCCGAAAACCTTCCGGTAATCAAATGAGGTCATCCTATATATCAATCTTCGTTTCCGGACCATTTCGGAAACCCTCGTGACGTCCGTGATCTCATCCAGGACTCCGAACAACATTCGGTAACCAACCATATAACTCAAATACGCATAAAACAACGTCGAACCTTAAGTGTGCAGACCCTGCGGGTTCGAGAACTATGTAGACATGACCCGAGTGACTCCTCGGTCAATATCCAATAGCGGGACCTGGATGCCCATATTGGATCCCACATATTCTACGAAGATCTTATCGTTTGAACCTCAGTGCCAAGGATTCATATAATCCCGTATGTCATTCCCTTTGTCCTTCGCTATGTTACTTGCCCGAGATTCGATCGTCAGTATCCGCATACCTATTTCAATCTCGTTTACCGGCAAGTCTCTTTACTCGTTCCGTAATACAAGATCCCGCAACTTACACTAAGTCACATTGCTTGCAAGGCTTGTGTGTGATGTTGTATTACCGAGTGGGCCCCGAGATACCTCTCCGTCACACGGAGTGACAAATCCCAGTCTCGATCCATACTAACTCAACGAACACCTTCGGAGATTCCTGTAGAGCATCTTTATAGTCACCCAGTTACGTTGCGACGTTTGATACACACAAAGCATTCCTCCGGTGTCAGTGAGTTATATGATCTCATGGTCATAGGAACAAATACTTGACACGCAGAAAACAGTAGCAACAAAATGACACGATCAACATGCTACGTCTATTAGTTTGGGTCTAGTTCATCACGTGATTCTCCTAATGACGTGATCCAGTTATCAAGCAACAATACCTTGTTCATAATCAGAAGACCCTGACTATCTTTGATCAACTGGCTAGCCAACTAGAGGCTTGCTAGGGACAGTGTTTTGTCTATGTATCCACACATGTATATAAGTCTTCATTCAATACAATTATAGCATGGATAATAAACGATTATCTTGATACAGGAATTATAATAATAACTATATTTATTATTGCCTCTAGGGCATAATTCCAACAGTCTCCCACTTGCACTAGAGTCAATAATCTAGCCCTCACATCATCATGCGAATTACATTGTAATAAATCTAACACCCATACAGTTCTGGTGTTGATCATGCTTTGCCTGTGGAAGAGGTTTAGTCAGCGGGTCTGCTACATTCAGATCCGTGTGCACTTTACATATATTTGCGTCCTCCCCTTCGACGTAGTCGCGGATGAGGTTGAAGCGTCGTTTGATGTGTCTGGACTTCTTGTGAAACCGTGGTTCCTTTGCTAGGGCAATGGCACCCGTGTTGTCACAGAACAAGGTTATTGGATTCAGTGCGCTTGGCACTACTCCAAGATCCGTCATGAACTGGTTCATCCATACACCCTCCTTAGCCACCTCCGAGGCAGCCATGTACTCCGCTTCACATGTAGAATCTGCTACGACGCTTTGCTTGGAACTGCACCAGCTTACCGCACCCCCATTAAGAATAAATACGTATCCGGTCTGCGACTTAGAGTCGTCCGGATCTGTGTCAAAGCTTGCATCGACGTAACCCTTTACGGCGAGCTCTTCGTCACCTCCATACACGAGAAACATCTCCTTAGTCCTTTTCAGGTACTTCAGGATATTCTTGACCGCCGTCCAGTGATCCACTCCTGGATTACTCTGGAACCTGCGTGCCATACTTATGGCCAAGCTAACGTCCGGTCTAGTGCACATCATTGCATACATGATAGAACCTATGGCTGAAGCATAGGGGACGGTGCTCATATGCTCTCTATCCTCATCAGTTGCTGGGCACTGAGTCTTACTCAATCTCGTACCTTGTAAAACTGGCAAGAACCCTTTCTTGGACTGTTCCATTTTGAACCTCTTCAAAACTTTATCAAGGTATGTGCTTTGTGAAAGTCCTATCAGGCGTTTCGATCTATCCCTGTAGATCTTAATGCCTAGAATGTAAGCAGCTTCTCCTAGGTCCTTCATAGAGAAACTTTTATTCAAGTAATCCTTTATGCTCTCCAAAAACTCTACGTTGTTTCCAAACAGCAATATGTCATCCACATATAATATTAGAAACGCCACAGAGCTCCCACTCACTTTCTTGTAAATACAAGATTCTCCAACCACTTGTATAAACCCAAATGCTTTGATCACCTCATCAAAGCGTTTGTTCCAACTCTGAGATGCTTGCACCAGCCCATAAATGGATCGCTGGAGCTTGCACACCTTGTTAGCATTCTTAGGATCGACAAAACCTTCGGGTTGCATCATATACAACTCTTCCTTAAGAAAACCGTTAAGGAACGCCGTTTTTACATCCATCCGCCAGATTTCATAATCGAAAAATGTAGCTATTGCTAACATGATTCTGACGGACTTAAGCATCGCTACGTGTGAGAATGTCTCATCGTAGTCAACTCCTTGAACTTGTGAAAAACCCTTTGCCACAAGTCAAGCTTTATAAACGGTCATATTGCCGTCAGCGTCCGTCTTCCTCTTAAAGATCCATTTGTTCTGAATAGCCTTGCGGACCTCAGGTAGTACTTCCAAAGTCCACACTTTATTCTCATACATGGATCCTATCTCGGACTTCATGGCTTCTAGCCATTTGTTGGAATCTGGGCCCACCATTGCTTCTTCATAACTTGCAGGTTCATTGTTGTCTAACAACATGATTGAGAAAACGGGATTACCGTACCACTCTGGAGCAGCACGTGGTCTCGTCGACCTGCGTGGTTCGACAGAAACTTGAACCGGAGTTTCATGATCATCATCATTAACTTCCTCCTCAATCAGCGTTGCAATGACAGAGGTTTCCCCTTGCCCTGCGCCACCATCTAGAGGGATGAGAGGTTCGACAACCTCATCAAGTTCTATCTTCCTCCCACTCAATTCTCTCGAGAGAAACTCCTTCTCGAGAAAAGCTCCGTTTTTAGCAACAAACACTTTGCCCTCGGATTTGAGATAGAAGGTGTACCCAACTATCTCTTTTGGGTAACCTATGAAGATGCACTTTTCCGCTTTGGGTTCCAGCTTTTCAGGCTGAAGCTTTTTGACATAAGCATCACATCCCCAAACTTTAAGAAACGACAACTTTGGCCTTTTGCCATACCACAGTTCGTATGGTGTCGTCTCAACGGATTTTGATAGTGCCCTATTAAAAGTGAATGCAGCTGTTTCTAATGCATAACCCCAAAACAATAACGGCAAATCGGTAAGAGACATCATAGATCGCACCATCTCTAATAAAGTACGATTACGACGTTCGGACACACCATTACGCTATGGTGTTCCAGGCGGTGTCAACTGTGAAACAATTCCACATTGTCTTAAGTGAGCACCAAACTCGAAACTCAGATATTCACCCCCACGATCAGACCGTAGGAACTTGATCTTCTTGTTATGATGATTTTCAACTTCACTCTGAAATTGCTTGAACTTTTCAAATGTTTCAGACTTGTGCTTCATTAAGTAGACATAACCATATCTACTCAAATCGTCAGTGAAGGTGAGAAAATAACGATATCCGCCGCGTGCCTCTACGCTCATCGGACCGCACACATCGGTATGTATGATTTCCAACAAGTCACTTGCACGCTCTATTGTTCCGGAGAACGGAGTTTTAGTCATCTTGCCCATGAGGCATGGTTCGCACGTGTCAAGTGAATCAAAGTCAACTGACTCCAAAAGTCCATCGGCATGGAGTTTCTTCATGCGCTTTACACCAATATGACCTAAGCGGCAGTGCCATAAAAATATTGTGCTATCATTGTTAACTCTAACTCTTTTGGTCTCAATGTTATGTACGTGTGTATCACTATCAAGATTCAATATGAACAATCCTCTCACATTGGGTGCATGACCATAAAAGATGTTACTCATAGAAATAGAACAACCATTATTCTCTAACTTAAAAGAGTAACCGCCTCGCAATAAACAAGATCCAGATATAATGTTCATGCTCAACGCAGGCACTAAATAACAATGATTCAAGTTCATAACTAATCCTGATGGTAACTGAAGTGAAACTGTGCCGACGGTGATTGCATCAACCTTGGAACCATTTCCTACGCGCATCGTCACTTCATCTTTCGCCAGCCTTCGTCTATTCCGCAGTTCCTGTTTCGAGTTGCAAATATGAGCAACAGAACCGGTATCGAATACCCAGGCACTACTACGAGAGACGGTTAAGTACACATCAATAACATGTATATCAAATATACCTGATTTTTCTTTGGCCGCCTTCTTATCAGCCAGATACTTGGGGCAGTTGCGCTTCCAGTGACCCATACCCTTGAAATAGTAACACTCTGTTTCAGGCTTAGGTCCAGCTTTGGGTTTCTTCGTCGGATTGGCAACAGGCTTGCCGCTCTTCTTTGAATTACCCTTCTTGCCTTTGTCGTTTCTCTTGAAACTAGTGGTCTTGTTCACCATCAACACTTGATGCTCTTTACGGAGTTCAGACTCTGCGACTTTCAGCATCGCAAACAACTCGCCGGGTGACTTGTTCATCCCTTGCATGTTGTAGTTCAACACAAAGCCTTTATAGCTTGACGGCAGTGATTGAAGTATTCTGTCAGTGATAGCCTCTTGCGGGAGTTCTATCCCCAGCTCAGCTAGACGGTTTGAGTACCCAGACATTTTGAGCACATATTCACTGACAGACGAGTTCTCCTCCATCTTGCAAGCATAGAATTTATCAGAGGTCTCATACCTCTCGATCCGGGCGTTCTTCTGAAAGATGAACTTCAACTCCTGGAACATCTCAAATGCTCCATGACGCTCAAAGCGACGTTGAAGTCCCGGTTCTAAGCCATACAAGACTGCACATTGAACTACTGAGTAGTCCTCCTTACGTGTTAACCAAGCGTTCTTAACATCCTGGTCAGCCGTAGCGGGTGGTTCATCTCCTAGCGCAGCATTAAGAACATAATCCTTCTTCCTAGCTTGTAAGATTAGTTTAAGATTATGAGCCCAGTCTACAAAGTTGCTTCCATCATCTTTCAACTTAGCTTTCTCTAGGAACGTATTAAAATTCAGGGTGACTGTCGCGTGACCCATGATCTACAACACAAATATATTCAAAGTGGACTTAGACTATGTTCAAGATAATTAGAGTTTAACTTAATCAAATTACTCGCTAAACTCCCACTCAAAAAGTACATCTCTCTAGTCATTTGAGTGGTTCATGATCCACTTACACTAGCTCAAGTCCGATCATCACGTGAGTTGAGTATAGTTTCAGTGGTAAGCATCCCTATGCTAATCATATCATCTATATTATTCATGATCGACCTTTCGGTCTCATGTGTTCCGAGGCCATGTCTGCACATGCTAGGCTCGTCAAGCTTAACCCGAGTGTTCCGCGTGCGCAACTGTTTTGCACCCGTTGTATGTGAACGTTGAGTCTATCACACCCGATCATCACGTGGTGTCTCGAAACGACGAACTGTAGCAACGGTGCATAGTCGGGGAGAACACAATTTCGTCTTGAAATTTTAGTGAGAGATCACCTTATAATGCTACCGTCGTTCTAAGCAAAATAAGGTGCATAAAAGGATTAACATCACATGCAATTCATAAATGACATGATATGGCCATCATCACGTGCTCCTTGATCTCCATCACCAAAGCACCGGCACGATCTTCTTGTCACCGACGCCACACCATGATCTCCATCAACGTGTCGCCATCGGGGTTGTCGTGCTACTCATGCTATTAATACTAAAGCTACATCCTAGCAAAATAGTAAACGCATCTGCAAGCACAAACGTTAGTATAAAGACAACCCTATGGCTCCTGCCGGTTGCCGTACCATCGACGTGCAAGTCGATATTATCTATTACAACATGATCATCTCATACATCCAATATATCACATCACATCGTTGGCCATATCATATCACAAGCATACCCTGCAAAAACAAGTTAGACGTCCTCTAATTTTGTTGTTGCATGTTTTACGTGGTGACCATGGGTATCTAGTAGGATCGCATCTTACTTACGCAAACACCACAACGGAGATATATGAGTTGCTATTTAACCTCATCCAAGGACGACCTCCTCGGTCAAATCCGATTCAACTAAAGTTGGAGAAACTGACACTTGCCAGTCATCTTTGAGCAACGGGGTTACTCGTAGTGATGAAACCAGTCTCTCGTAAGCGTACGAGTAATGTCGGTCCAAGCCGCTTCAATCCAACAATACTATGGAATCAAGAAAAGACTAAGGAGGGCAGCAAAACGCACATCACAGCCCACAAAAACTTTTGTGTTCTACTCGAGAATACATCTACGCATGAACCTAGCCAATGATGCCACTGTTGGAGAATGTCGCACGGGAAACAAAAATTTTCCTACGCGCACGAAGACCTATCATGGTGATGTCCATCTATGAGAGGGGATATTCGATCTATGTACCCTTGTAGATCGCACAGCAGAAGCGTTAGTGAACGCGGTTGATGTAGTGGAACGTCCTCACGTCCCTCGATCCGCCCCGCGAACCGTCCCGCGATCAGTCCCGCGATCTAGTGCCGAACGGACGGCACCTCCGCGTTCAGCACACGTACAGCTCGACGATGATCTCGGCCTTCTTGATCCAGCAAGAGAGACGGAGAGGTAGATGAGTTTATCGGCAGCGTGACGGCGCTCCGGAGGTTGGTGGTGATCTAATCTCAGCAGGGCTCCGCCAGAGCTCCGCAGAAACGCGATCTAGAGGTAAAACCGTGGAGATATGTGGTCGGGCTGCCGTGGCAAAGTTGTCTCAAATCAGCCCTAAAACCTCCGTATATATAGGGGGAAGAGGGGGAGCCTTGCCTTGGGGTCCAAGGACCCCCAAGGGGTTAGGCCGAGCCATGGGGGGCAACCCTCCCCTTCCAAACCGAGTCCAACTAGGTTTGGAAGGAGGAGTCCTTCCTCCTTTTCCCACCTCCTCTTTTTTTTCTCTTTGATTTTCTTCCTATGGCGCATAGGGCCTTCTTGGGCTGTCCCACCAGCCCACTAAGGGCTGGTGCGCCACCCCCAAGGCCTATGGGCTTCCCCGGGGTGGGTTGCCCCCCCCCCCCCGGTGAACACCCGGAACCCATTCGTCATTCCCGGTACATTCCCGGTAACTCCGAAAACCTTCCGGTAATCAAATGAGGTCATCCTATATATCAATCTTCGTTTCCGGACCATTTCGTAAACCCTCGTGACGTCCGTGATCTCATCCGGGACTCCGAACAACATTCGGTAACCAACCATATAACTCAAATACGCATAAAACAACGTCGAACCTTAAGTGTGCAGACCCTGCGGGTTCGAGAACTATGTAGACATGACCCGAGTGACTCCTCGGTCAATATCCAATAGCGGGACCTGGATGCCATATTGGATCCCACATATTCTACGAAGATCTTATCGTTTGAACCTCAGTGCCAAGGATTCATATAATCCCGTATGTCATTCCCTTTGTCCTTCGGTATGTTACTTGCCCGAGATTCGATCGTCAGTATCCGCATACCTATTTCAATCTCGTTTACCGGCAAGTCTCTTTACTCGTTCCGTAATACAAGATCCCGCAACTTACACTAAGTCACATTGCTTGCAAGGCTTGTGTGTGATGTTGTATTACCGAGTGGGCCCCGAGATACCTCTCCGTCACACGGAGTGACAAATCCCAGTCTCGATCCATACTAACTCAACGAACACCTTCGGAGATTCCTGTAGAGCATCTTTATAGTCACCCAGTTACGTTGCGACGTTTGATACACACAAAGCATTCCTCCGGTGTCAGTGAGTTATATGATCTCATGGTCATAGGAACAAATACTTGACACGCAGAAAACAGTAGCAACAAAATGACACGATCAACATGCTACGTCTATTAGTTTGGGTCTAGTTCATCACGTGATTCTCCTAATGACGTGATCCAGTTATCAAGCAACAACACCTTGTTCATAATCAGAAGACCCTGACTATCTTTGATCAACTGGCTAGCCAACTAGAGGCTTGCTAGGGACAGTGTTTTGTCTATGTATCCACACATGTATATAAGTCTTCATTCAATACAATTATAGCATGGATAATAAACGATTATCTTGATACAGGAATTATAATAATAACTATATTTATTATTGCCTCTAGGGCATAATTCCAACAGAAGGATGATCTTCTCCACTTTCTTGTTGCTGGTGTTCTGGCTTCTAGGGATACCTTCCCGTATCATTTTGGAATTGGCCAAAATTATTCATTTTACATGTCACTAGTGCATAGGTTGAGTCCAGATGACATTCACCGAAATGTCTTGGTAAGAGTTTCCTAATTAAGTACGCTCCACTATTGCATAAATGGTGTTGATTACATTGCTAACTAGGTTATTATTATGTTCTTCAATAGCAACTGCCACATGATGTAGTGCCTCCGTTAATGGACCCAGAAGGTCAAATGAGAATTAGAAGCCCGCTAAGGGCTGAGTTCTATGCTCCATACTTGATTAACTTCAAATCAAGATAAAAAAGATTCCAAATTGAAGCATGGAGAGAAATAAAGAAGGTTCGCAAGCCACAAGCTGGAGACCATTGGATCTCTGTGATTCATCATGGAGCCATAGGTCTTATTATGTTTTATGACATTATATCAAAGAGCGAGGACTAGGTCTTATGAAAGACAAGTTATTCTAGTTTATATTATTACTTGACATGATCGATTAATTAGGATGCATGATGCATATGATGACTATATATATATATATATATATATATATATATATATATATATATATATATATATATATATATATATATATATATATATAATGATGTTTCTCTGTTTTATTTTATGTCTATCATATGATAACTTGGTATATGATTAAGTTGATGATGAGTTGTTAGATGATCGATTAGAATACTATTGCCATTGGACGGAAATGATATGAAATGATATAGTGTAAAAAAGATGCATATATGTGCATGTAACTCGTGTCTACATTTTGTAAATATGTTCGACAAAGCACGACGGATGACCAAGCACGGAGATATATAAGAGAGGACACTTTTCTCTATTAGCTAGCTAATAACAACCTAAATTAACCCCTAAACCAGCCCCTTTCAAAAAAAACCTCAACTCCAGCCAGGTGCTGACGCGTGGATGCCTTTTGGTCCCGGTTGGTGTCACCAACCGGGACTAAAGACTCCCCTGCCTGGCCTGGCCGCAGCGGCCACGTGGAGGCCCACCTGTCCAGGTTCGTGTAAGAACCGGGACTAAAGGCAAAGGGCATTAGTAACGACCTTTTTGTCCCGGTTTCAAAACCGGGACAAAATGCCCTTTTTCTACTAGTGAGCTGATTTCTTACGTCATTTTGCGACATGCACTTCATCCTGAAATATACTCCATCTGTTCCTAAATATAAGTCTTTTTAAAGATTCCACTACGAAGTACATACGAAACAAAGAATTTATACTCTAAAATATATCTATTTACATCTGTACGTAGTCTGTAATGAAATTCCTAAAAAAACTTATATTTAGGAATGAAGGAAGTATTTTCTAGATACACCCGTTTAAGCATAGTTAATATGAACACATGGACTAGTTCCCTTTTGGGGTAGACGTCGTGATCCTCATAGGAAGGACCAATTGGTGTGGCTGCAGCGCTGCGCTATATATATTTGTCCTTGGTTGACATGTGGACAGCTTCTTACCACATGATCACACGGCTGGAATACTAGCCAGCTGGTGGCATAACACTGGTAGCAGGACTAATTATGATTACACACACAGTTATGCTAGTAGTTCTAGTAGTAGTTTAGGCGCATGTAGCTAATGTTCATGTTACCAACAACTCCCCCACCATATCGGTGGCCCGGAAGAGCAACTCCTCTAATCTCTTGGATCACTAAAAACGGATCACTTTACACGGGCCAAGCAAACAAATGTACTACGATTAATACATTTGCAGTGAACAATCCGATGTTTGTGAGAATGAAGTGTGGGAATGTGGGAGGATGGATTGATCTGTATGGTGGTGGTGGTGAACTGGTGATGATGGTATCCATGGTGATCTTCTCGGGACTTGGGGTCTTGGATGGATGGATGGATAGTCCCTAAAAACATAGAGCATGTAAGGTGGCCAGGGGGACAGCGTCCCTTCCTCTCTCTCCCTCCTACGGATCTGTTCCCTCCTGCTTGTCCCCAGCACTCTCTCACTTCTCTGTCCTATCCTAGTCCTGAGATCTACCTGGAGGTAAGAGCATCCATCCTCCTAATTCCATTTCTTACCCTATGCTTCGACATTCTTGACACCAATTACCCCATTTAATAGAATTTCATCCAAATTATCAAGTTTACCATTTTTAACTCCTTTGAAATTTTGTCAAATGGGGTAACCTCCGTGTGAAACGTATCGAAGTAGAGAGTAAAATTTGGAATTCACTCTATTACGAATTCGACAAGCATAGACGTGTTAAGTAGTATCACAAATCTGACAAGCGTAGAGACCAACACAGTCGTCCAGCTGATCAACAACGATCGATCTGGGTTTCCACTAAGATTGTACACGTGACCAACATCAACATTGGATACCAACAGTGCGAAGGAGGCCGGTACACTGAGAAAAGGACAAGTGCTAGCTGAAGAAAGCTCCAAGGAATGGAGAGGGATACGATCCATCGATCGATCGAGATCAGGTGCATGCATACATGCAGGCATGATTGATTTATCTAGGAAGATGATGCAAATGGGTAGGTATCCTGTAATGAGTAGCAGGAGGAACAGCGTGATTGTATCATGTATGCATATTCAGATCGCTTCCAACACAAAAGGCAGGACGCACGTTTGATTCCAACATTTGCTTCAACAACAACAACAAATCAGAAAATGCTGTGGACCAGTGTACAAAAGGCACCTTACAATTCCTTGCCAAAAAAGGTTCCTCGCAATTCTTTTCCAACAAAAAAAATACTCACGAAAAAAGCCGATTGTCGAAAACAAGATAAAGTCCACTCACCGACTCACGTGGACTTCTTTTTGTACAAAATATAATTTCACCATTCTAACCAGGAGAGAGGTGATCAGATATCCTCGGCTCCCATCGGCGCCGGCGCAGGTCTGCCCCGCCTGTGTGGCCTTCAGGTCATGGAGGCGCGATGGATCTCGGCCCTCGTCGGCGAGAGGGCTTCATTTTTTCGGTTTTAGTGTCCAAGTTTGCTGGGGTGGCGCTTTGTTGGTGGTGGCAAAGCTTCTTGCAATAATGTTTCCCCAGCTTCAGCCCCATCTCAGCGGTGACGTTAAGAAGCTCGTGGGAGTGGTGTGGTTCTTGAGGATTTCTCTCGCGGTGGCGGTCTCCGGATCGTCATGGAGCTTCATCGGCGGTTCATCCTTCTTCTTCGGCTCTGGGATGGATGTGGTCTTTTTGACCCGTTCGACGACTTCCCATCCGCAACCAACAATGTCAAGCCGGCTCTGGGAGGAGCGGCAGCGGAGTGCGAGCTGTGAACGAGCATGAGCTGCAAATAGCGGGAGCGGATCCAAAACTTGTTTTGTGCGGGTCAGGGGCGCGGGGTAGTCACTAGCACTGTAGATCGAGGGATGTCGTGTGTGTGTGGGGGGGGGGGGGGGGTGCGGTGCGCGGAGGCGTGCGCCGGAGTGCTAGCGATCACACAGGTGGCTATGCCGGCGTTACTTGGTGGCAGCGGGCAGACGAAGATAAATAGTGTGTGATGTGTTCTTGGTCGTTGGATGAAGATCTAGCAATACTAACAAAAAGTGAATGGCAAAATTCTTTTTCCACGTGCCTGGGTAATAGGCGCTCCCATTCTTTCCCGTTTAATTTGATGATGTTGTGAGATGCTCTAAGAAATTAATTAGGTTGGGTACATCCTCAGATATAGGGGCCGAAGAATGTGTACATCTAAAAATAGCAATCCATCATGTCGATCGTGGGGAATGTTTCATAATAACCATTTATATACAAAATTTTAAACTGACCAAAAAAAGAAGAAGAGATGATATGCATTCCATCCGCAACTCATTTCACTTTGAATCTATTATTGGATATATAACCTATCCCTATACATGCATGCGCTTAGAGCAAGTATAATAAGGTGACATAATCACGCTATAAGGATTAGAATATTATATCCTTATTTAGTTGGAGGAGAGAAAGGAGAAGAGAAGAGAAGCGAGGTTTTTGATGAGTTGCCAGCTGCAGCACGAGATCCAAGACATTTTATGAGATTGTAAGATGGGTAAAATACTATTAAACTAGCACACATTTAAAATTACTATTGTATATGACGGCTATTAGATTGACTGTATATGACATGACAACTCTTTATAACCGATTGTTGGCTATATTATTAACTATGTATGCTCTTCTTTACCTACTAATAAAGCACATATTGCTTCTGTGGTATGTTATTAAATTTGCCCCTAAAGTTCGCCAAAATTACGCACCAATGTCACCCGTAAGTGACAAAAACGATTCGTTTTTTGCACTTCGATTCGGCTCTTCCCTTCCGATTCTAAAGGCTGCGGTTCCGTATTTTATCACAAGAACAAGCTAGCCCAACCGGTTGGGTGCGCCTCCTCCCACCCAGGAGACCCAAGTTCGATACTCATCGTGGACTACAACCGTTTTTGTTCTTCGTTTTCTATTTTTTTTTCTCTTTTGCCTTTATTTCGACAAACTTTACACACATGTTAATTATGGATTAAATAAATGTCAAATTTGTAGACAAATAAGTTTCCATATATACAAAAAAATATACAGTCTGTATGGACAATAAATAATATATTTTCTTTTATTTTGAAAAATATTGATCGTGTTTTAAAAAACTTTAAATGTGCGTAGGAAAATGTTTCCGGTGTATCAGAAAACATATACAAAAATATATCATGTGTATGGAACAAAGTAGACATAAAAATAGAACTTTTCAAAAATGTTAATCATGTATTTGAATAATGTAAAACATGTATATAAAAAATATTCATGATGCATACAAAATATGTAAAATGCGTATTAAAGAAATTAGACATCAAAACTCAATAATATTTGTGATGTCACACGCAAAAAGAGTTTCTAATGTATAAAAAATATACAATGTTGTTTATACAAGCTTTACGTAAACAAATGGTTGAGCTTCGATTTTTCATATATATAAACTGTTTTGCTATTTTATTTTTAAGAATATCGATATTGATATGTAACCTGGAATATTTGGTATGCATGTACTTACAAATTGATTGTTTTCGATGGAGCTGTCTAATATGTTTGCAACGAAATTAAAACTTCACTTAGATTACAAATGCAAACACATATATCAGCAAGATAAAAATAATGTTCTTATGCATATGCTATCATTAATTAACAAAACATACTTTACCATTTTCATCATAATTCAAATAATGTTCGTGCATTTCAAGAAATTCCCAGCGATGACCGCCGGCCCTCTATTGACCGCAGACTGGACCGGAGGCAGAGGAGCCGGAGTCGGAGCAGGAGCAGGAGCAGGAGCCGGAGCAGAACAAGGCCCAGGAACTCTTAAAGTGCCAGCCGGAGGGATTCAGACTGGCGACCACGGGGTGGTGATTTCGATCAGCCACGCAGTGGCGATCTAGATCAGAGCAAGGTGCCCGCAGAGTCTAGAACTGCTGCCGGCCGTGACGGTGAAGTGGACCGTGATGATGTCGATAAATTGCCGAGGGATCCGAAGATTCTTCACTCCGAGGTGGTAATGGTGGAGGACGGCGCCAGGCATGAAGACGAAGATGCGGTGGAACCAGAGCACGATGGTGCAAGGCCTGAAGATGAAGATGCAGAGGTGGTGAAATCAGATGAACATGGTGAAGATGATGATGGTGTCACCTATGAATATGAATAGATGGAAACAGAGGACATTGGCCAGGACGATGAAGCTGCTGCTCTTGCTGGCCTGAATGATGCAGATGTTGTTGAAATAAATGCCAGCCACCAACTGCTCATGTTGGATGTTCATCCATCAGAGCCTGCTGAGGAACCGGCGCACACGCAGTCCCAGCTTAGCGACGTGGAGGAGGACACGGAGGCGGGCGTTGTGCGTGTGGATGCATGTCTGATTGAACCAGTGGCTGAAAACAGTGATTGTTCTGAAGTTAGAGGTGAAAAGGAGGCTCCGAAAAGTCAACCTGAAACTGAGCTTGAAGTTAGAGGTGAAATGGACGCTCTCCAGAGTGAACTTGAAACTGAACTTCAAGTTAGAGCTGAATTGAAGGCTTCGTAGAGTGAACGTGAGGATATAAAAAATAATGCATAATGATACATGAAGCATGTTGTGTTTTTTTTTTTTACCCGATGCAAAGCACGGTTATTTGTAATAGTAGAGAGTAATCGAAGATATCTCGGCTGCCGGCCGTACGTCAGTCAGTGTCCACCACGTACATCTGCAACAAGGAATCGGGCCATCGGCGGTAAGCAACAAGGGGGCCACGACTCTCGAGAGTATCCGTGGATTTGGCGGCTAGAGCTCACAACCTAGCTAGGCAACTATATATGCATGACGACACGTACGGCAGGCATGGATTCGATGGATGCCGAAACTACGCCTGGGTTGTTGCTAGCTAGTGCCACTACTAGCAGGAGACATGGCGGATAGAGATCCATCTATCCCATGTCTGTGTACGCAACGTCAACATGCACCAAGCAATTTGTATACTCTCCATGCTGCCTCCGATCCCATGCAACCAATGATGTCCACAAGCTGCAAATTATGTGAATTTGTTAGGGTTTCTTATCCATTCATCCGGGCTCAAGTCCTAGTCTTGACACGAATGCTCCGTCTTCTTTCAGGAGTGCTCATAAAAATAGAATGTGTATCTGTACATTTTACATTTACACACGCAAGACACATTCGGCCTTGCGCGAAAAAAGGAAGGAAAAAAAAAGTGCAGATCCACAAGCTAGCCAACACATGCATGGTGATCGATGGCGCCGGCGTCCAAGGCCAAGGAGAAGCTGCGAAAACATGCACTGTTCTCTCGATCGTCTCCACGGATCAAAGTTGACAATTTGACATATGTAACATGCATATGCCTGCTACCATCCATGCATGCAAGCCAAAGCATATCCATGCGTTACATATAAAACTACTACTCCCTCTGTGCTCGAATATAAGAACTTTAGCTACTCCAGCGGCTTATATTCCGATACAGAGGGAGTATATTTTAAGTTTGGATAATTTTTTCTTTCCATCTCGTAAATGATGGAGGAATTCATGCATTACTCTAGTTCACACTTTGTATGTATGTACCCCGGGCCAGCTGCCGTACAATGTGTAGTTTATGTTAATAACTTGTGATGTGTGGAGCTTGTTTAACTACGCCAACATTCCATCGGCTCATGCGCGGGGTGTGTACAACCTGAGCGCGCCGTAGTATAGAAATCCACGACAACAAAACTATACAATTGCTTGGATCATGTGCACGGAAGAGAACAAGTAAGAGCCCACCAGGTGTCGCCGTTACATGCACTCGCTAAGACAACAGGTTCCAAAAAATATCTCTTAATAAGTGTTTATTGGAGTCCTCTCAACAATTTTATTTCTCTGTTCCATAATTTTCTTCCCTAAAACCCAACTTGATCCGGAGAGGCGGGGAAAGCCGAGGAACCATTATTTCCATACCGGTCGCTACCCAACTTCACCGACGATTCCCACCATCGGCACTGCCCAACTTCACCGTCACACCCAAAAAAGTTGGCTGCCTCCTAGTTGTCCCATGTCTTCCAAAACATACAAAAAAGATTCCATTTTCATGGTTTATTAGGGCAACCATTACTGGTTAGATGTTGTCTATTTTTCATTGAATTTTTAGGTGAAGGCTTAGAAGAGGGGCAATAGGAATTTGGTTGCAAGTTGCAGTTGCAGAAATTGTGGCGGTATAAGGTATACAATGGCAATTATATCGTATTAATTGCGCCCGTGAACTATGGATTAGACTTGAAAACATTTAGGCGATGCATAGTGGAAATTCTGGAAGGAGGGAGTTATTCTCACGTGTAAAAATTTTAAAATCGCGAGCAAATAATAATTGCAATTAAAGCACTATGTATTTGGCCGCCTATATATGTTCCATACAAATATCGTATTTACTGTGCTCACAAACCATTGGTGAAACTTGATGGGATGCACATCGCTTTGCATAACAGAAATACCGGAAGGAGGGAGCGATTCTGATGTGTAAAAAGTTACATTAGTGAGCAAATACTAATTAAAATTAAAACACCATATATAAATATAGAAGATAATAAGTGAGTTATAATATTTATCTTATAAAATTGGACTAAAGATGACTCTATCAGGAAGGGCATACACGGCGTTTTAAAACAACCCGTTTACATGGCTCGTTAATCATCAACTAATGAATCACAATGTACTTTAATGATATCATACCTGGTAAGACTTGAAGTATTTATCAAGAGGAAATGATATGCGCGTCACCTCGCTATTTAGTGGTTGTCACATGTACAAATTTGAATCAGCGAGTAACAAATACAATTATAACATTAGACACGGATATAGAAATGACTGAGCGAACTATAATATTTGCATACGAGGCATTTTAGGGACAACTCATATACAAACTCATAAATCAATCTCCAACTAGCGACAATCAAGCTCTTACGAACGCGCTCAAACCCCCTCGTGTCTCTCTTCCTGCCCGCATATATTGTATTAAATGTGTTTGCAAACGGTGTGTAGAACACAAACATTTACCATAGGAGATGATACATGCACTCCGCCTTGCATACTGAAAATACATAACAGAAATACCAAAAGGAGAGAATAACTCTGACGTGTACATATAAATTGATGAGTAAATACTAAATAAAATGAAAACACTATGTACAAATATAGAAATGACTAGGCGAGATGTAATATTTCAATCATAAAAGCAAGCTATGATATTTATCTACTACTAGATGGATGCACAATCATATTTTTTTCGGAATAATAATAAAAAATCATACTAAAGATTTTACAATGAGTCGGATAATAACTGTCCAATTAATTTATGCGACTCTTACAATACGGTTTGAATTATTTATGTGCAAAGAAACAAAATACATCCCACCATTTAATATCAACAACGATGGTGAACTTGCCTCAGGATTTGCTAGGCTGCTCTAGACAATATCTCGATTTGAATTTTATGTTGAAGGCTTCAAAAGGCAAGGGCATCGAAGTTGGGTGGGGCTAATATTAATTTGGTTGCAAGTTTGCAGAAATTGTGGCAGATTAAGGTAAAAAATGGTGAATGTATCATATTAACCGTGCCCACACACCATGGATGAGACTAATGAGCTTTTATTAGGGGTGATGAGATTCGCCCCTTGCGCAACAGAAATACCGAAAGGTGTGAATAATTCTCATGTGTGCAAATTTGAATCAGCAGGTGAATAACAAATACAATTAAAACATTATGTGTGACTATAGAAGAGACTATGTGAGGTATAATATGTTAGGTGTATATTTATTAAGTTGGACTAAACATAACCCCGGGAAGAATATACGTATACCCAGCTCATTAGTCACCAACTAGCAATAACGATCTCCCTTGACACACTCAAATCTAATCGTGTCTCTTACTGCATGTATATAGGTTCTCACACACATATCGTATTAATTGTTCTTGTGAACCGTTAGTGAGACTTGAAACATTTATCAAAGGCAATGAGATGCACGCCGCCTTGCATAACAGAAATACTGGAATGAGGGAGCGATTCTTATGTGTACAAATTTAAATAAACGGGCAAATGCTAATTACAACTAGAGCATTATATATGTATAAATATAGAATATAATAAGTGAGGTATAATATTTATCTACCATTGGATATTAGTCATAAAATTGGACTAAAGATGACTCTCACAGGAAGAGCATATAAGGCGTTTTATGGACAACTCGTATACCAAGCTCATTAATCACCAATTGGCGACGATCACGATCTCCCTTAATGCGTTCGAACTCACTCGCGTGTCTGTTACTGCACACATATAGGTTCCCGTACATATATCGTATTAACTGCGCTTATAGACCGTTAGTGAAACTCAAAACATTTATCAGAGACAATGAGATAAATGTCGTCTTGCGTAAACAGATATACGGAAGGAGGGAGTGATTCTCACGTGTAAAAATTTAAATCAGCGAATAGATATTAGTTACAATTAAAGCACTATATATAAATATAGAAGATAATAAGTGAGATATAATATTTATCTAGGATTAGATGCATAGTTTTAAAATTGGCTAAAGATGACTCTTACCGGAAGGGTATACGAGGCGTTTTATGGATAATTCGTATACCAATCTCATTAATCACCAACTAGCGATGATCACGAGCTTCCTTAACACGCTCAAACTCACACGTGTGTCTCTTACTACACCATACATATTCATATTAACTGCGCTCGTGAACCGTTAATGAGACTTAAATCATTTACCTAAGGTGAAAAGATGCAAGCTAGCCTGCATAACGGAAATACCGGAAGGAGAGAGTAATTCTCACCTGTACAAATTCGAAAACACTTATTAGACACGATGAGAGCCTTGCATAACGGAAATGCCCGAATGAGGTACTGATGTGTACAAATACAAATCAATGAGTAAATAATAAATACAATTAAACGTTATGTATAAATATCAAACTTGCCAAGTGGGGTTTAATATTTCGATCATAAACCCTATGATTAGGTGTATAGTCATAAAAATAGACTCCCGACAATAATTGAAACTACACTACTAAAGATGATTCCAACAAGAACATGGTATAAGAGGCGTTTCATGGATAACTCATGTACGAATCGCATTAACCGATCACCTAGTAGCGACAATCATGAAAATACATAACAAACTACCGGTAGGAACAATAATTCTTACGTGTGCAAATATGAATCAACGAGTAAATAATAAACGCGGTTAAAACACAATGCATTCTTTTTATAAATGACTTGATGAAACATAATATTGGTGTAAAAATTGACACATGGGCAAAACGGATGATGTTGCGTCTAGTCATAGCTATAACCATCTATATTGGTCGTAATTAGCTAGAAATTAGGCAACGGACGAGTGCTATCTACTTTACGACCATTTTCCGTAAGGAAATTACGACATTTTTTGATCAAATTGGTCGTTATGGTTTGGGATTGGAGCCTCCCGAACAGCTTAGGACCAATTGATCACAAATGGTCGTAGATTTACGACCATTTCTGCCAGGGTCACTGACAAAAGGTCACTAGTTGACATATTTTCTTGTAGTGATATAGAAGAGAGTATGTGAGGCATAATACGTTAGGTGTATAGTTATTAAATTGGACTAAACATAACCCCTGGAATATACGTATACCCAACTCATTAGACACCAACTAGCAATAACGATCTCCCTTGACACACTCAAATCCAACCCGTGTGTCTCTTACTGCACGCATATAGGTTCTCACACACATATCGTATTAACTGTTCTTGCAAACCGTTAGTGGGACTTGAAACATTTATCAGAGGCAATGAGATGCACGCGACATTGCATAACAGAAATACTAGAATGAGAGAGCGATTCTCATGTGTAAATTTTTTTTAAAAGGGGCAAATGCTAATTACAACTGGAGCACTATTTATGTATAAATATAGAAGATAATAAGTGAGGTATAATATTTATCTATCATTGGATGTTAGTTATAAAATTGGACTAAAGATGACTCTGACAGGAAAAGCATATAAGGCGTTTTATGGACAACTCGTATACCAAGCTTATTAATCACCAATTGGCGACGATCACAATCTCCCTTAACGCGTTCAAACTCACTCGTGTGTCTCTTACTGCACACATATTGGTTCCCGCACATATATCATATTAATTGCGTTTATAGACCGTTAGTGAGACTCAAGACATTTATCAGAGACAATGAGATACATGTTGCCTTGCATAACACATATACGGAAGGAGGGAGTGATTCTCACGTGTAAAAATTTAAATCAACGAACATATATTAATTACAACTAAAGCACTATATATAAATATAGAAGATAATAAGTGAGATATAATATTTATCTAGGATTAGATGTATAGTTTTAAAATTGGCTAAAGATGACTCTTACCGGAAGGAGTATACAAGGCGTTTTATGGATAATTCGTATACCAATCTCATTAATCACCAACTAGCGATGATCGCGATCTTCCATAACACGCTCAAACTCACACGTATGTCTCTTACTACACCATATAGGTTCCCATACATATTCATATTAACTGCGCTCGTGAACCGTTAATGAGACTTGAAACATTTACCTAAGGTGAAAAGATGCAAGTTGGCCTGCATAACGGAAATACCGGAAGGAGAGAGTGATTCTCACGTGTACAAATTCGAAAACACTTATTAGACATGATGAGAGCCTTGCATAATGGAAATGCCCGAATGAGGTACTGATGTGTACGAATACAAATCAATGAGTAAATAATAAATACAATTAAACGTTATGTATAAATATCAAACTTGCCAAGTGAGGTTTAATATTTCGATCATAAACCCTATAATTAGGTGTATAGTCATAAAAAATAGACTCCCGATAATAATTGAAACTACACTACTAAAGATGATTCCAACAAGAACAGGCGTTTCATGGATAACTCATGTACCAATCGCATTAACCGATCACCTAGTAGCGACAATCATGAAAATACATAACAAACTACCAGTAGGAACAATAATTCTTACGTGTGCAAATTTGAATCAGCGAGTAAATAATAAACGCCGTTAAAACACAATGCATTCTTTTTTATAAATGACTTGGTGAAACATAATATTTCACCTATAAAAAGGCGAGTTGTAATATTTACCTACAATTAGATGCACGGTCATAAAAATGCGCTGACGAATAATCATAAAACCCGACTAAAGATTTTTACGACAGCTCATACAATAATTATTCCATTAATTCCTGTGATTTTTTACATTTACCCCGAGTAATATATATATATATATATATATATATGCCGATTTGGTCGCCGAGAAACAAAACAAATCCTGGGATTTAATATCGGCAGCAATGGTGAACTCGCTAGGGCCACACCACTCTTCTTCTTCTTCTTCCTCCGCCCCTCGATCGAGCCAGCGTCCCGCCTCGGGATTTGCCAGGCTGCTCTGGACGAACTCCTCCTCCTCCTCCTCTGCTCGCGCGCCCGTGGAAAAATGTCACTTCCGCTTCCGCCTTCCCTCTACTTATACCCGCCACTCGCCCTCCCGCCTAGCTAGGACCATGTCGGCGAGCACCATGGACGACCTCCGCGTCAAGAGCATGGTGTGCCCCGCAGGAGGCGGAGGGGAGGCGTCGTCGTCGGCAGCGGCCAGCGCGGCGGCGTCCAGGATCATCGCGCAGTGGGCGGCGCGGCGCCGGCAGGCGTGCGAGCAGATGGTGCTCGGCGGTCTCGACCGCCGCGACCGCGACTCGGAGCTCATGGCGCTCGCGCGCCTCCACGCCGTCTCCACCATGCTCGACGCCTCCTCCTTCCTCCGCGCCCGCGCCGACGCCGACGACGGGAGGCGCGCGCGGTCGCCGGAGCGCGCGCTCGTGCGGCGGATCGCGCGGGAGTGGACCGCCCCCGCGCCCGCGCAGCGGCAGGGGTCCCCGCGCGGCCGCCACGGCGACGGCGGAGCAGGCGAGGAGTGGTTGGGCGAGACGGAGCGCGAGCGCGTGCGGTCGGTGCGGGAGCGCGTGCGCAGGGCCAGCCAGGGCGGCGGCGACGGCGCGGACGGCCACGCGCCGGGGCTCCACGGCCGGCAGGCGCGCGCGCCGGGCGCGGCCAGGCGCATGTCCATGGAGCGGCTGCGCGAGCTCCAGGGCCTCTCGGAGCACCGCGCCGTGTCCTCCTTCGCTCACCGTGGCCGCATCCAGGTCCGTCCGTCAAATCAAAGCCCAACATCCCCATGGGGTCTCTCTGTAGTCACCATGATCGTCGTCCATCACCATGGGGTCCTCTGCACATTCCTGTTTGTAGTACCTGATGATAGCACCTGAAAAGTTCGCATCTTTCTGCCCCCAAAACCCCAGCTGTACCTGATTCATGCCTATTGCGCCTGCACTCCTCACTCTGGAAACACATGAGTGGATGTTCAACATTCCCATTGTGCCGCCTTTTGTGTTGGATCACGTGCACTGCAAGAAGCTACACATGTACTGATTTACTCCGTCTGGTAGTGTAAAAAACGTTCTTATATTATGGTACGGAGTGAGTAGATCGTAACTTATCTGCCAATTTAGAAAAATGAGCACCATTTTTTAAAATTTGCATACGATTTTGTGTTATTGTTTGCAGTCCGTTCTGCGAGGCAGGATCTTTCTTGGCGGAAGGCCTAGGCAGGACGGCGGACCGATTTCGACGGCAGCCGGACAAGAAGGACAGATTACACAGAGCCATCATCGTCCTGGCACTGGAGCAGAAAACATCACCAGTGATCAAGCAACTAATGGTGATCATAGCAGTCTCCCAGAGGATGACAACCAACACTTGGAGAATGCTTCTGCCAGCCATGAGATCCAGGCGCTTCAGCCAACAGAAGATCAATCCGGCAACGTACCAAACACTCATGACGCTCTGCAGGATGGCCATCTTGATCAGGAACAGCACGTGCACGGGTACCAAGAGTACTCGTCGGACTCGGGGTCCTCGGACCAGAGCGGCGAGCAGACCGGCTCTTCCTCCTCCGACAACGGCGGCGCGCAGGAAGAAGCCATAGCCTACGTGCAGCCGACACCCAGTGTGCAGTGGCGAGGGGAGTCATCTGGTGCCAGTGGCCAGGAAGCAGAGGAGGAGGAGGAGGACGAGGACGAGGAGGAGTGGCATGTCATTGATAATCCAGAAGCTGAAGCGCAGCAATGGCGGCCGGACCTAGGCGGCTTCGCTCGGCATAATCGCCTCCAGGAAGACGCGCTCTACGGCATGTACAGGGCCGAGCTCAGAGAACTCTTAAGCAGGTAGAGTAAAGTTAACATAATTCTTTGCATCATCGTGCTTGATAAAGGTCACATAATCATCTTCGTTTTGCAGGCGCAGCGTGTCTAATCTCCTCAGCAGCGGCTTCCGCGAGAGCCTGGACCAGCTCGTGCACTCGTACGCTCAGAGGCAGGAGGAGCATGACCCTCCAGCTCCACTCAACCAAGACCATGTCCAACACCACCGGATCCATGGAGCAGACCAGGCCGAGCACGCCGCGCAGCCTCCCGCCGGCCACAGGCCGCAGCGGCGCTGGCGGATGATGCCGCCTGGCCGTGACTGGAGCCGGCAGCCCATGGACCGCCCGGATGAATTTGTGAGCCTCCCCTCCTCCTCTTTCTTCAGAGATACCATCTTGTGTGTTGTTGCTGAAGAGAGCGGGAATGTGTTCGGCAGGAGGTCGACGAGGCCATCCACGACCTGCGGGACGACATGGCCGTGCTCCAGCGCGGGATGGCCAGCACGCAGCAGATGCTGCAGGCGTGCATGGAGATGCAGGTCGAGCTCCAGAGGTCCATCAGGCAGGAGGTCGCCTCTGCCATGAACGGCTCTCTGTCCCTCCAAGGTCTGTCAGATCACTCTTTCCCCTCTTCTTCTTCTTCTTCTTCCTCATCGATCTCCTGCCATCTATCTGTATCTATCTATCTATCCATGGTGATTAACCAGAAAACCATCTGGATTCTGAACTTGTGTATACCAGGGACGGTTAGATGGTATGATGACGGATCACAGTGGGAGCTGGTGAGGAAAGGGACCTGCTGCATCTGCTGCGACAGCCAGATCGACTCGCTTCTCTACAGGTCTATCCTTCTTCTCCATTTGCCATCTCTCACCTTGATCATGTGCCCACATTTTGTGACATTAGTTGCACAAAGAATTGCTCAGAAACACAATGTGACATTGCTTCATCTTCTGCTGGCATTTTCAGGTGTGGGCACATGTGCACCTGCTCAAAGTGCGCCCGCGAGCTGCTCCGCGGTGCCGGCAAGTGCCCGCTGTGCCGCGCTCCCATCGTCGAGGTCGTCCGAGCTTACAGCATAATTTGACAGATCTTTACAACAGAAGGGAAAAAAAAACAAGCAAACAGAAGGAGAGGAGTGGTTAGTCTGACTGGACGAAGGGTTTATGTTCTGACGGCAGGAGTTGTCTGTGTACTCGCTAGGGGTTTTGCTAGTTTCTGAAACTAGTGTCGAATTTCTCCATTGTTTTATTTCTGTGGCCTCCATTACCATGGCGATGTGCCATCATAGAAACTTTTAATCCAATAGCCTTGTAATGCAATAAGTTATCAAAGAGATTATTCGCTGGAAATAAGTATTAGTTCTGCCATGTGTTAAATGTCTTTTGGAATGTTAATTCAGTCTCATGATCTGTACCGAACCGATTGTAAACTTTCAGTTGAACGATCGGGTTGAAGCGTATGCCTCTTAATTAGCAGGGACGCGTGCGTGTTATATACATGTACCAGATTACATCCAGAGATTACAAGGCTTGAGATACAATGAAAGAATCAAATCGAATTCCAAACCCTTATCTGTACGGGTTGGTTTACATCGTAGCAACAAGCTCTATATAACAACAACAACAAATGAATTTTCTGTCAATGAACAAATGACAAACATAAATGAAATAAATCCAAGCAATTTGCTGACCACATCTACTATGTCTAAGCAAGCTCATTCCAAAGCAAAACGACAGTACAATAAAATTGTTTACTGGCAAACTGTCACACTCATTGTTCTTACCTACATTGTTGCATGTTGTCTTAGCCATTGAGTAGTTCAGCTCAAGTGATCATGGATCTTTGCATATCACCATTGGCGGCTTTGGTGCCCCTACTCCGCCATTTGTTCCGCAATCACCATGACCATGGTCTCATGGGGGTTGCGAGCACCACCACTTGCAGCAGTAGATGCTACTTAGTCTCATGGGCTGCGACTGCACGTGACGGTGCAACGGCAAACGGGGCAGGAGTTGCGGTGGCGTATCCATCGCGCGATGCAACGCGAGTGGAACACGTGGCCGCACGCGTGCGCAGCCCTCACGTCGCCACCATCAATGCGTAAGGGCTCGAGGCACACTGGACATTCGTCGATAGGGCCGGAGTTGGAGGTAGCGTTTGGGGTGGGGTTGAAGGTGGGGTTAGTGTCTGGGGTGGGGTTGTAGGTGGGAACGGAGGTGAGACTAGTGTTTGGGGTGGGGTTGGAGGTGGAGATGAAGGTGGGGTTGGGGTTGAAGCGGGCAATGCACAAACACACAGGACACGAGCCCCGTCGACGTACCCACCGTCCAATGCAACGCGAGTGAAACACATGTCCGCATGCGTGTGCCGCCCTGATGTCACCACTGCCAGCGTGCAAGGGCTCAAGGCACACCGGACAGTAGCCGATGGTGTCAGAGGTAGGGGTGGAGGTGGTGACGGAGGTAGAGGTGGGGATGGGGGAGGGGGTGATGACGGATGTAGAGGTGAGGGTGGGGGTGGAGGTGAAGGTTGAGTTGACAATGTTGCACCGGCACACGGGGCAGGAGCCCTGTTGGTTGAGCCACGGCTCAATGCAACACGAGTGAAACACATGGCCACAAGCGTGTGATGCCCTGACACCATCACAATCAACGCGCATGGCCTCGAGGCAGATCGGGCAGTCGCCGATGAAGGTGGAGGTGGAGGCGGAGGTGGGGTCGTCAGTGCACCGGCACACGGGGCAGGAGCCCCGGTTGTGGAGCCATGGCTCAATGCAAGACGCGTGGAACACGTGGGCGCAAGCATGCGGCGCCATGACGTTGGTACGCCCATGTAACGGCTCGGAGCACACCGGGCAGTTACCGAGGCCAGGGTTGGCGGTGGGTCCATGTACACGTCGGGCCGGCGCTCTTCGAAGAGGCGGTGGCGCGTCATCGTAGGTGGCCGTTGTCGCTACTGGAGGCGGCGATGACAGGTCAACGTCGGGGGGCGTGGCCGCTGTTGGAGGAGGCGGTGGCTCGCCATCACGGTCGGCCGTTGTCCCTGATGCTGGAGGAGGCTGTGTCGCTGCTTCAGGAGGAGGTGGTGGTGACACCGGCAGGTTGGCGGCGCTCGGGGCTGACCAGCCGGAGACGAGGGCGATGCTGTCGCGCATGCGATCGAGGAACGTCTGGCGGGCGCTCACGACGGCGCGGCGACGAGCGAGGAAGGAGTAGACGCAGAAGAGGACGATGCAGAGCGCAAAGGAGACGAACACGGCGACACATACCGGCCCCGAGAAGAGGTTGATGCCCGGCCGTCGCCCTGCCCCGGCGCCAGAGGACGTGCCGCCTACACCATCAATCGCTGGCGTCGGCCTGCCGACGTCCATGTGGACGCTCGACCTGCCGATGCGCCGGGGCGGCGCCGCCGCGGCCGCGGCCATGTATGGATCTCTTTGGGGCAAGCTGAAATGCAAATGGAAGAGTAGCTGGCAAGCTTGTATATATAGCTAGGCGGCCGGACATGGAAGAGCCAAGCTAAGCTAAATGCACTTGCACTGACGAACTCTCGTCTCACAAGTCACCGCCGCGTCGCTACCGTGGGACGGTGGGAGTGGAGCTGGCTCCCATTGCACTGACGTCCTAGCAAATACTGTGTGTGTTTGACATTTTTACTTTGCGCGTCTTGCTCCAAATATTTGTATGCACATATACGTAGGTCAAATGATATTGATATGCGAATCTATTTTTTGATGAAATAGTTTTGTTAAAATATATCTAGATGTGAGATAAGTATTTACACATCTAAATTCTAATCATTGATCTTAAGTGAAGATTCATGTGGGTATTTTTATTTATTTATGCTTGATTTAATCATTTAGATGTGTAATAACTATGTCACATCTAGATGTATATCCTAGACACACCCTCATTTCATGAAAAACCCAATGGTGCGACTTTAGTTCACTTCATGAATTTGAATAATCGTTTGTTAGCTTGTAGACAGAGATATACGTCATGTATATTATAAAGTGGAGATTGTATAAGAGTCTTGTACCTTTGACTTCAAGAAGAAAAGGCAAGGAGAAACAGCCTTTGCGTGTGCTGGGTGATTTGTGGCGTAGGATTCCATCATCATTCCAGGGGATCAATCAGTTTACTGCTTCTCTTTCGGAAATTAATTTATATACGGCCATATCGCCATTCTACAGTCAAATTTTTAGGTTTCTTGGCCCCCAAGTTTTGCAATGTATATACGCACTCATGAGACTCGACGCAATCAAATACATCAATATCATGCCTGCAAAAAAAACATCAATATCAACCACGCCCGTCTCAAATACATCAAGGACATATTTAGTTTGTATCTTTATTAAGGTTGTCACGTCTAATGTTAGTCAAACCACAACAACTTAGTCTTGTGTTTGGTTCATTCGCATAGTTTTTCATCTACATGGTCCATATGCCATAAGCACACTTTTCTGGCATGCCACACTTGTGTTGGTCATTTTGTTTGTCGCACTTTTTATGACAGCTACAATTTACCTAAGGTTGGTTATGATAAAGTTAGTCATAAATCAAAAACATGCCTCAATGTTTTCTCTTACAAAAATTAGCAGTAACATGTGTGCCTTATTTGGTATAGTGCGCCCATTCCTTTCTTTTTTTGAGCACAACAGCGTCTGCTAAAAAAAATAGCACTATTGTTCCTGCTAAAAAAGAGTAGTATTGTTCCTGTTAAAAAAATAGTACCATTGTTGAAAAGTGTCCAGTTTTACTTTTTTTCGAAAAGGAGGCATCGCCCCGGCCTCTGCATGGAGTGATGCATGCAGTCATTTTATTAAATAAGAATCAGTCTGAAAGAAGTACAAAATAGTCTCAAGCAGCTCAAAATAAAAAATAAAAAAGGTTTTACAAGGCGACCAGAACGCCAATCTCAGAGATATCAATAGGCCTAGATAACTATCGACCTATTCTATCAGTATGCCGCCATCCATATCGGTTGAAGATACCCTGAGCTACCATCTTTCATTGGGCGCACCAAGTAACCAAAGGCTCCCTGGTTTCCACAGGAGTGAGTAAGGACCACATGCGGATCAAGGCGGTAGCCCTGAAGATGACCTGCAAAAAGTTAATATAGTGTTGTCTGTTAAAAATTAGATCATTTTTGCAGTTCCATATAGCCCACAAAAGAGCACAGATTCCAACCCGAATTAGTTAGGCGTAATGAACATTAACCCCTTCCAGCCACGTCCCAAATAACATGTTAATGCTAGTAGGCGGTGTAATATTAAAAGTAATATGAATGGAGCGCCATAAAAGTTTAGCCATAGGACAATCCAGAAAGAGGTGCTTAATCGTTTCATTCGTCTGGCAAAAGCTGCATCTTCGATTTCCTTTCCAGTTTCGCTTAGCCAAGTTATCCTTAGTTAAAACAACTTCTTTGTGAACAAACCACATGAAGATTTTTATCTTAAGGGGAACCTTGACCTTAGTCCTGTTAAAGAAAGCAGTTTTTGTCCTCATGAGACCCTTCCAAAAAGGTGAATCACCCGGTCTCACAGTGACCTGAGCTAAAGTCTTTTGTTGTAGATACTTGTTCCTCAGAATTTGTATCCACCTACCTTCTGACTCCACAGAGAGTCTCAATAGCCACTTGCTAAGCAGACACCTATTCTTAACCTCTAAATTTTCAATCCCCAAACCTCCCTGATCCTTGGATCGACAAATAATATCCCATCTAGCCAGTCTACATTTGGTCTTGATCTCATCACTCTGCCAGAAGAATCGAGATCGGTAAAAATCCAACCTTTTTCGCACCACTTCTGGCACTTCGAAAAAGGATAGGAGAAACATTGGCATACTTGTCAACATTGAGTTAACCAGTACCAATCGTCCTCCGTAGGATAGTAGCTTGCCCTTCCAGCAGTTTAGTTTTTTTTCAAAACGATCCTCGATACATTTCCACTTCTTAATGGTCAACTTTCGGTGGTGGATAGGGATCCCTAAGTAAGTAAATGGAAACTTACCACCTTTGCAACCAAAAAGTTGATTATAAGTGAGTTCTTCTTCTTTTGCATTCCCAAAACCGAAGAGTTCACTTTTATGAAAGTTAATCTTCAGCCGAGATAGCTGTTCAAATAAACATAATATGAGTTTCATGTTTCTGGCTTTTTTGAGATTGTGTTCCATGAAAAGGATCGTGTCATCCGCATATTGTAGGATGGAGACACCCCCATCAACTAGATGGGGTACTAGTCCCTCTACCAAGTCCTTTTCATGAGCTCTCCTGATCATAAGCGCCAACATATCCGCAACAATGTTAAATAAAATAGGTGACGTAGGGTCTCCTTGTCTAAGTCCCTTAGTGTCTGAAAGAAATGACCCACACCGTCATTTACCTTAATACCGACACTGCCCTTTTTTATGAAACAATCTATATGTTTTCGCCATATCTCTCCAAACCCTTTCATACGTAGAGTTTGTTGTAGAAAAGACCATTTGACTTTGTCCAGTTTTACTGATTCCGGATTGCATGAAACTGCCGAGTTCCTTTAGCATGGATCCAGTCTTTCATTGAAATCGAGAAGTTAATTGTGCCGCCCATGAACTTGTTTGATTTTGTTCTACTTTAGTGATCTAAAAACACTTATATTTCTTTACAGATTAAATTTTTTTCATATATCAAATTGGTGGAAATTCATCGGTTTACTTCTAAGTTGGAGGAGGAATGTCATGACCAGGACATGATATTACAGAATAAAGTGGCCTTAATTATTACACTTTAGCTACTTGTAAGTTGTCTGAATTTTAAATTTCGGTAATTTGATTTTCTGACCATTGATTTCTGCTCCAATATTGGTGCTGAATTTTTTTTTGCGTCCTCTCTTGTTTGTTGTGTTCGGCTTGTTCTTTATGGCTGGCCCTATTTTTGGGCCAGTCGATTTGCTACTGGGCCAGTCGATTTGGTACTGGACCGGAGCCCATTAACTGTACGGTCTAGCCCTCATCTCTTCCTTTATTTGTTGTTTGTTATTTCTATTTTTTTGTGTTTCTGCTTTTCTTTTTATTTGTTAGTTGATTTTTATTTTTATTTTGTGAGTATTTTTGAGATGTTAGACGAGTGTATTTGTATACACATAAATGTGCAATATGTTGAAAATTATATAATTATATGATAATGTGCTACTGTAAAAATACCTAATTATTCTTTGGATGCTACAAAATGTGCAATTTCAGTACAAAATGGTGTGCACTTTTTTCATTTTTCTTTCTTTTTGAAGGGTAATACCAATGGCACTATGTAATTGTATACACACAAATATGCAATATGTTTAAAATTATGCAATTATATGATAATGTGCTACCGTAAAAACAACTAACTATTCTTTGCATACTACAAAATGTGTAATTTCAGTACAAAATGTTGTGCAATTTTTTTTTCATTTTTCTTCCTTTTTAAACGGTAATACCAATGTCACTAATTCATTTTTCGTATATAACTTCATTATTTTTATTTTTAGTTATTGTTTTATTCTTCTTTAGGTTAATAACAATGCAACTAATTAATTCCTCCTTAGGAAACTATTTTGCGAAAGTTTCACTAATGTATCTCTATTCTTGCGTAGTTGAAAAGCGCGCAATTTGTGTGTATATTTCGTGCAAACTTTTTATTGTTTGTTTTAGATTTATTTTTGTGTGTATGTATAAATGCAAGTATTCAATAAGATGTGTGTAAATTATAGTAGAATGCGTAAATTGGACTATTATATGCTTATTCCTTGCATACTTGAATATGTGCAATTTCATTTCAAGTTGTGTGCAAGTTTTGAAAGGTTTTTCATTTTCATTTTCTTTCTCCTCAAAGGGTTTCATTCTTCCTTAGAAAACTTCATTATTTTGATTATGTTTTATTTTTTATTTCCTTTTCTCATGAAAGGGTAATACGATGCCACAAACTCATTCTTACATAGAAAACTTCATTTATTTTTATTTATTTATTATTTTATTTTATTTCCATTTTATTCTCTTTTGTAAGGATAATCATGATCTCATTAATCCATTACTTTCTAGAAACCACTTCATTTTAATTCTTATTGTTTCTTTTTGGGTTTGTGTGTGTGTGTGTGTGTGTGTGTAAGTATGAATGCAAGTACTAAATTATATGTGTGTAAATTATAGTAGAATGGGAAAATTGCACTATTATATGCTTATTCTTTGCATATTTGAAAGTGCAATTTCAATGCAAGTTGTGTGCAAGTTTTGAAAGGTTTTTCAATTTCATTTCTTTCTTCTGAAAGAGTTTCATTTTTTTTCTTAGAAAACTTCATTATTTGGATTTTATTTATTTTTTGATTTTCTTTCTTGAAAGAGTAATACCAATGCCACAAATTCATTCTTCCATAGAAAACTTCATTTCTGATGTTAGTTTTAGTTTTTATTCCTTTATTTAATTTTGTGTGCTTTTCATTTTCTTTTCTTTTGTAAGGATTATACCGATTTCACTAATCCATCACTTTTTAGAATGCACTTTTTTAAGAAAACACTTCATTTTAGTTTTTATTGTTTTTATTTATTTATGTAATAGATTTATTGTTTTCTTTACCCATGCAATAAAGATATTGGGAATGGAGACTTCGAAGATTTCTGTTTTTGTTCATCAATGGGTGGTTGTTTTGAGTTAGCCCAAGAAGTGTGGGCTTCTATTTGTTTGGTGTGGAAAAGGCTTTAATTGTGTTATAGTACTAAAATTGACTTGCCTTAATTTTGACTCGGTCAGTCGGATAGAAATCTACTGACCCGGTCCTAAAATCATGGATTACTAAAGTAGTGATCTAAATGCCAGGGAGTAACAAAGATTTCTTGTAAATTCTATGAATTTGTTTAAATTCAGCTTAAATTCGTGAACATATTCTCAAACACTTGACCATGAGCATTTTTAATCCATGTTCATTTGATATTTGTATATTTGCACAAACTGTGATTTTTTTTTGAAACTTATGGACATTTCAAAATTTGTGTGCACTTTTCTTAAATCTATAAATCCTTTGTAGATTCAAGTGGTCTTTATTTAGAGTAGACACCATAAAAGAATTATCCATACGAGGGAGTTCTTTAGGTGGGTCGACCCATGTTAGCGATGCATATGCGTTGAAGCGACAACTCAATGATGATGTATTATTGTTGTAAGTGTGGAGCAAGAGTTCCCGTGGTGTTGGGCCAGAAGCTGTTGCACTCACACGTAAAGCTAACAAACTAGAGTCACTTTTTTTCAAAGTCCTGTTAAAAAAACTAAAACTTCTAATGCACATTAGATCTGTAGGAACATCAAAGAATACTGCAGGTTTGAAAAAATGCAGTTATTTTTGGGTACCTTTGGACTGTTAGCGATAAATTTATCAATTTATCTTTTTCTCTATAGCATCATTGAAATAAAGGTTGAAGAATTGGCAGAAATCGACGTTACTTATAATTATGAGTTAGCAATTCGGGAAAACCTATAGCTCATAGCCATCAATGGCTCTCTTATGCTCAGGAGGACCGTCGATATGTTTCGTTCACAGGTTTCGGGGGGGGGGGGGGGGGCTATTTCTAATACATAGTGAGAAAGTTTTTCAAACACATTGAACATTTTCAAATTCAAATTCAATATTGTCTAAAACAGATCAAACATTTAATAAATATAGAGTGAACACGGGAGCAATGCTATACCTACGTAAGGTAGTTACGTAAATTAACGTAATTGCTTATCTGTCCTTTTTTAATTGGGATTAGTTAGGGGAGGGGGCCCACCCACTTGAAATCAGGGAGGGGAGAGATTGTTTAGGAAAGTTAAGTAACTGTACGTAGGAATTTTACGTAAGTGTAGCATTTTTTTAAGATATACTAAAAAAAACTAGAAGGACGGTAGTCATTTTAAGTACATGACGAGTATTTTTGATGATCCTTTCTTCAAGTGACAGTTTAATATGCCACATGTGGGATAATATTTAGACCTCAAAACCTTGGCACAAAGGGAGTCATAATTTTCAACGAGTCTCCAACATTGTTTTGCGAGCATTGCGAGGTTGAAGTTACAAATATCACAAAAAGCGTTGGCCAGCTTTATCTTTAGGAACACACATCTTCCACCACGCGAACCAATACATTTTACGCTGGTTTTCTCCATCACCCACCAATAATGCGATATGGCATCAGTGATTCCCTTGCATTTTTTGGAAATTTGAATACGCTCATCACATAAGTCGGCATGGCTTGGCCCACCACCTTTATCAATGCATCTTTCCCACCATATGAAACAGTTCTCTCCTTTCATCCATTGAGTAGTTTCCTAAGTTTTTCAATTAAATGTTTGAAGCAATCAACCCTGTCCACTCCTATCACCGATGGAAGACCAAAATACTTGTCTGAGAGGGATTCTGTCATAATATCGAAGATTTAGCATACCACAACTTTGTCATCCACATGTGTGTTCGAGCTGAAGTATTGATGGCTTTGCTGCACTCACCATTTGACCTGAAGTTGCACAATAAGCATGTAGAACCCCCTTGAATGAGGTAGCATTTGCACAGTCTGCCTTCATAAGCATTAATGAGTCGTCAACAAACAACATGTGAGAAATAAAAAAGGGAGTTACGACAGACTTGTACCCCTTTTAGACTTTTTTGTTCCTCTTCATTGTTAATCAAAGTAGAGAGACCTTCTGCACATAACAAAAGTAGGTAGGGTGACAGGGGATCCCTTGTCTTAAATCTCTCGTGGGTGTGGAAGGTGTTGTCTCATTCAAGTTGAATCTCATCTTATATTCTACAAATGTTACACATGCCATGATGAGTTCAATCCACCTGCTGTAAAACCCATTTTTACCAAGAATAGACTCCAGAAAGACCCACTCAACGCGGTCATAAGCTATATGCATGTCTAGTTTCACATCACTTGTCCCCACCTTGCCTTTTTTCATCATCTTCTTCTTCATTGTGTGGAAACATTCATATGCCACATTTACATTATTCGTAATGATACACCAAGGAACAAAAGTGCTTTTGAATTTCACTAATAATGTCCGGAAGAAATACCTTCAGTCGAGCTGCCAACATCTTTGAGATGAATTTGTAGACCACATTGCAAACATTTATGGGTCGGAATTGGGCCGCCTTTTCCGGTGTGTCCGCCTTGTGGATGAGTACAATGGTGGTCGTGTTCCAACCCTCCGGGATGACCCTACTGTTGACATCATCAAGTACCCCCTTCACGAGATCTTGGCTTAATAAGTGCCATTTTTTTATAAAATATGGCGTGAAACCCATCAGGACCGGGTGCTTTTAGATCACTTATGTTGAACAACACTCTCTTGACCTCTTCTTTTGTATACGGAGACAATAAAGCTTCATTCATATAAGAGGAAACACATGGTTTGTTTTTATTCAAAACTTCCCAATTGGGTATACTAACTTCAGAAGTAAAAAGACCCTGAAAGTATTCAGCTAGTAGGCTTCTCATGGGCTCATTATCCTCTCTCCAAGCACCGTTTTCATCCATAAGACGGCGAATAAATTTCCTCTTGTTCCTATCAGTAGCAAAATTGTAAGAATTTTTTGTATTACAGTCGCCGTACTTAAGCCAATTCGCCCTGCTCCGTTGAATCCAATAGATCTCCTCTTTTTCCATAGTTTTTCCATCTCAATTATATTTGGCCATGGGCCGGTCCGAACAGGGCCCTAAAAAGCCCACGATAAAAAACTAAGGCCCAAGCCCTGCCATCGGGCCTACTTTGAATCCCAAGCCCGACCCATCTATTGAAAAGCCCATCGGGCTTGGGAGCATGGGCCGGGCCTCTTCCTTAAAATCCTAGTATGTCAAGCCCAAGCCCGGACCGGCCCTGTTGATGGGATCAGAACTCAGGCCCAAGCCCGACCCACGGGCAAGCCCATAGGACATAGGCCCTGGATTTTTGGGCTGGGCCTGGACGGGCCAACCGGGCCGGGCCGGAGGTGTCCACGTATAATCTCAATTAACAGTGCATGTTGCTGCCGACTCATCAGTGAGTGGCCCTGATCGTAACAAATCCAACTCCTATTCTATGATTGTGTAGGTACTAGGCTGGCCCATTTCTCCCTTTTTCCTGTCTGTTTTCGATCGTTTCGTTCGCTCGCGCTCCCTTCTCGTTTCTTTTGGTACTTTATTTATTTGTTTTTTTTTATTTTCCTTTTCCCACGTTTTTGTTTAATTTCCTGTTTTTCTATGTTTCTTTGTTTTTGCCCGCCTCAGTCCTTCTTTCTTTTTTTGTTTTTCTTGATCTTTATCATTTTTTCTGTATTTCTTTCTCCATTTTGTCTGTTTTCATTTTTTTGCAATGGTTTCTTTCTGTTTCCTTTTTATTTATATTTCTTATTGGTTTTCAGCGAGTTTGATCATTTGTTTTCTTTCTCTGTTGATATTCATTGATTTTCTTGTTTTTAGCATATGGCAACTTTGTCAGTACATATTTTCTATATATATTTAACATTTCTAATATATGATGGTCCAGAAATTTAACATTAACATGCTTAAATATTTTGAATATATATTTATTTAATGTATACCTTACATTTTTTGTGCAGACCAGGAACATTTTGTACATTACGCTTAATACTTGTTAATTACATGAGCAACATTGGTTTCATACACTTCATAATTTTGTATACATGAAAAACATTTTTTTTTAGCCACTTAACAATTTTGAAGCTTGATTTTTCAATAATCAACTTTTTCCACACATTTAAATATTTTACGGATACACTTTTCGTATATATGAGGAACATTTTTCTTTATAAACCAAAACAAAAAAATGGAAAATAAAAAAGAAAAAAAATGAAGCAGTGCGTCCTGGCCTCATACGCGTTGGACCCGCCCATTGGGAGACGTGCCTGACTTGCGGGCATGCTAGGTCACGCTACGAGCGAGACATAGCGCTTCCCGTTGTAGGCAAAGTGGCTACTCCAACTCGCACAAGGTCCTCCTATATCAAAAATGTCACAACGATATATCGAAAACACAAATAATAGTGCGATACAGGGTCCTTCTATTTTGGCGTGTTCCACGTCAAATGTTCATTGTTTCGGACAAAGACCGCATTGATTGCGCGTCCCATTGGAAATTCGGCCCGTAGACTTTTTTTGGTCCATTTATTTGGTGTTGAAAAAGTTATAAATTGAGTTTTTCTGATAAAATACGGAAGTTTTATAAAAAACAATTGTGATAGTTTTTAAGTAAACGCTAACAATTTTAAAGCATTTTTTAACATTCTTCAAAAGATGGTACTTTTCAAAAATACAGATATTATTAAAAATTATAAAATATTAAAAAACAACATATCTCGAAAACGCGAACATTTGTGCGGGATACCATTTTTTTAAACATAGTACAGACGCAAGCGCTCACATACACGGGCATACACTTACCTCTATGAATGCACACCCGCACACCCTATCCTTACGAGCACATTCGAGAGACCGAGTCGACATATCATTTTGAGATTTACGAAGTCACCGTAGGTGCTTCGTCGTCAACGAAAACGTTTCCTCGCACTGAAAACGTATCACCGAAAATCTTAAAATAAATTTAAAAATAATATAAACACTAGAATTTAAACCCTATGAGCTGAAAATATCAGTATTCCTCTAATCATCCAACCATAGATTGGTTTGCGTGGCTAAATTGTGGTCGAAAAGTAAGACGTTGAAGAAGCCCGATGCGTGCCCTCTTCACGTGAGACAGACAACCTGCCTGCACCATATCCCTCCCTCCCTCCCGGCCGGGATATCACGCAGGCAGCACTCCAAGAAAACCGCGGCGGCACGTCGCAAAGAAACTCCACCGAAAGCTCCCTCCCGCCTATTGTTTGCGAGCTAAAATCCATTTATTGTTTCCTTTTCTGGAACCCACCTCTATCCATCTCCCATTGTTTTGGCAGCGGCGCCCAACCCGCCCGACCAAAACCATGGGCCAGCCCACTCTATAAAACCCTCCCCTCTCCGCCGTCTCCTCCCACCACCACCACTTCACCGGAGCAAGAAGAAAGAAAGACCTCCATCGGCCGACCGACGACCATGCGGGCGAGCTGCAACGGCTGCCGGGTGCTGCGCAAGGGCTGCGCCGACGACTGCACCATCCGCCCCTGCCTGGCCTGGATGAGGAGCCCCGACGCGCAGGCCAACGCCACCGTCTTCCTAGCCAAGTTCTACGGCCGCGCCGGGCTGATCAACCTGCTCGCCGCCGCCCCCGACGACGCCCAACGCCCGGCGCTCTTCCGCTCGCTGCTCTACGAGGCGTGCGGCCGGGCGACCAACCCCGTCTACGGCGCCTCCGGGCTCTTCTCCACGGGGAACTGGGAGGCCTGCCAGGCCGCCGTCCAGGCCGTGCTCGAGGGCCGCCGCATCCCTCAGGTCGGCGCCGACCAGGCCGCCCCGCACCCCGGCCTCACGGCCGCCTACGGCGTCCGCCGTATCCCCAAGGACACCATCGACCGCGCGCCCGCCGCGCTCCGCGTCTCGCGCGCTGGCCGCACTAGCTTCAAGCGCGCGTCCCCCTCCTCTTCGGCGGCCGGACGCAACGGGTCGGACTGCAGCCACGACCACGTTGTTGAAGACGACGGCAAGGCGCCTGAAGACATGCACAAGAGGGGAGAGTCGTCGTCGTCGGAGGCCGAGGCGGGCTCCCACGTGAGCCAGGCAGCGCAGAGCGCGAGCGCCACTGTGCCGCAGGTGGCACAGGACGACGGCGAAATTGGGCTGGAGCTGACCCTCGGGTTCGGGCCGGCCACGCGCGTGCTGAGGTCGCCGCCGCCGCCGCCGCCGCCGCCGCCAGCAGCGCGAGCCATGTCCGGCCATATCGGCCTGCTGCTTGGGCTGACGGTGTGAGACCAGAGACGCGGCGACAGTGTCACAGTGCCGTCCTTCATTCTAGTAGTAGCTGTCTAGCTGAGAGAGACAGAGTCACAAGTGGCAGTTTTGGGATTACCGTTCGTGTCATAGTGACACCTTTTGGATAGAGATGTCTCTTATCATAGAAGAATATTGTGTAGTGCCCAAAACCTTGGAAAAAATTAAGATCATTTTTTTTTCGAAAAAAGTTAAGATCTACTCCCTCAGTTCCTAAGCCTTTGTTTGGTACTAGTGTTTTTGAGAAGATTGGTGGGGATAATCCCTCAAGGGATTGGGTGAAACCCCAACCTTCACCCAATCCCTTCAAATCCCCATTTATCCCCAATACACTAGGTAGGGGTAGTGTATTGGGTATTGAAAAAATGCACTATAGTTTGGGGATTTGAGAGGAAATGTGGGGATGAAACATGTCAAATACACTAGAACCAAATGGAGTTATGGGATGTGTGGGGATTGAGGGGTTTGACCGGGATAATCCCCACAAATTCCCTAAAATACACTAGTACCAAACAAGGCCTAAATATATCTCCATTTAAAGTTTTCAATTCAATATGAATTACATATACGAAGCAAATCGATTAACTTTACACTCTAAAATATGTCTATATAGATTTTTATGTAGTTTGTATTAAAATTTCTAAAATATATATATTTAGATACGGAGGTAGTATAAAACTTTCTGCATCTGCTGAATGTTTTATTTCAGGTCTTCCGATGATGTGCTTTCAATGGGAGGAGACGTTCCCGTCGACAATGAAGGCGTCAGTGACGACTTCGTCAAATCTTAAGATAATGTGCCGTCTTAGTCTCTCGTAGGTGCTCATAGGGATAGGGTGTGCGTGCGTGCATTCATAAGGATGAGTGTACGCTTGTGTATCTGAGTGACTTTGATTGTACTCTGCTAAAAAAAGAGATACACGTACTTTTCCCTAAAAAAAGATACATGTACTTTTAGAGGTAGATCGAAACTTCACGGACCTAGACACAGCGGCACCGACTGCAGCAGCACATGCGGCAGGATCTAACCAAATGCAATGGAACATAACCTTCGGGCATTCTCCATCGGCACTGGATGCACCACCCGATGGGGGACAAAGCCGGAAAGGGCCTTATTCCAACACTAGGACGCGACCGTCTGTCACCCCGAACACACATAAAACCTAGAAAAATGTCTTCATGCCGACAAAATCTGAAAAAGGAATGCAGACCTTTGTGCTAATGGGGCAAGTCCGTCGCCCTAAACAGCCACAAAACCTAGAAAAATGTCTTCATGCCGACAAAATCTGAAAAAAGGATGGGAGCCTTTCCGTTGACGAGGCATTGTGATCCGCAACACCTCTAAGATATGAGAGAGATTTTCGTATAGGAGGGAAGTCATACACTAAGTTGCAGAAAAAATAGGAATTCACCAAGGTTTATTGATGGCAAGAGGTGGTCATAGAGATATGAAAATGGTCGTGAGGAACACCGAAGCTATAGATCACGAACCTGCAAGGGAGAGAGAACTTGGAGAGGTTATGGATCTATAGTTTAACACACACCCTTTGAAACAAAAATCACAACTAATGAAGTTGTGTGGTCAAAGTTGGTCGTATTTGGAAAGTTTGAAATGAGAGTAATGTGTGGGGTAGGTCCAACTAAAATGACATGGGTCGGAAGTTGGGTATGTGACTTACAAGGCCGACCTCAGATCGAGGTATTCCCATCCTCATCTAGTCCATGCGGCTACATCTTGTAACACCGAGGGGCCGCTGAAGTCGTCCCCGACGATTCTCGGAGGAGTCGTCCCCGACGATCGCCGATGAGGAGAGTTCCCGACGATCGCCCGTGAGCAGTCCACGCATTCACCCTGCCGCATGCACCATAATTAAAGCTGAACCCGAGCTGTTGTCGTCGCTTACCTCGTCGCCGCGCTCATCTCCGGCGACCCCGTGGCTGTAATGGACGCTACAAGCTTGTAAACATGCTAGGAAAAACATTTTTGCCATGCCTATGCTAAATTTCACTAAGTCTGGAAACTGTTGTTATATAACTTTGCATTTTTCCAGTGAGGAGTCCTCGACGATCGCCGGAGTCGTCCCCGGCGATCGCCGGTGCGGAGAGTCCCCGACGATCGCCGGAGGAGTCGCCAACAATCGCCGATGAGGAGTCCCCGACGATCGCCAGAGGAGTCCCTCCATCCACCTCCGAGTTTAGGCACTATAACAAGCTTGCAAACATGCTATGATACTATTGATGTTTTACACTTGCTAAAAATTGCTAAGTCTGAAACTGCGTGTTATAAAACTTGTCAACTTTGCATGATGTTTGCCACTAATCCATTGCTCATGTGCATATGATTTCATTAAGTCTGAAAAACAGCTTATCTCATGGTTGTATATTGCCTTGATGATTCCCATGAACCTGTTGCTCCTATGTTTATGCCATGTTGTAATATTTGCACAAACTATGAAGCACGACAGAGACAAAGAACAAGAAGAGATGTTGGGGAAAATAATCCGCGACGGAGATGATGATATCACCACACAGTTTCTGAATGACTCCGGTGATGGGGTAGAGCCGACAAAAGATGACGCTCCCGTGAGGAATTGGAGAGAGAACATGACGGCTCCGGTGTTGGAACCTTAATTACTAACAAAGTCCCGCGGGGTATATTAATTAAGCCTCTGTTGACTAGCTAAATGCATTAATTGATTTGTATGTACATATACTAACGCTTCTTTCTTTTGTTATATAGCCCTCCGGATCGAGCCAACCATCTATAAAGAGATGAGGTCCGAAAAAAAGTTTGGCGAGAATGAAAGGTTCAAGATCAAAGAAATCGCTGCGGATGGCACTCCGACTCTTCCCGCGTAGAACGCAAACCGATTTATACATGAGTGTGAAACTATTGTTAGGGACACCATCTCGATCAACATTCAAGAATGGAATAAGCCAAAAGTTGTTGGAGTTACTTATCTCGATGATAGATCCAAGAAAATGCTTTGGGAAACGCTCATGACAAATTTCACCCTACCGCTAGAGGTGGATCCAAATAACAATGTTATAGATAAAAAAAGTCAAGGCGTGGGCTCTTAAAAAGATGGCCCAACAATTCTGCAACTCGAAAAAAAGATTGGACCAAGATTATATCAAGAAAAACAAGACTCCAGCATTCAGCGAAGCATTAGAGAAGTTAAGAGATCACTGGAACGCATTTGTGAAAAGTCTTATTGTATACTCCGTGTGTATCTAAATAATTGTAATTGAAGAGAACTAGACTAGTTCTTTTCAACTACAATTATATATATACAAAGGAAGTAATGAAGACAGTGTTGCGGGTCAAATGGTCGACCGATACTACTATTTTTGCACAAGCCTTCTCCGATTGGGCAGGCCCATTAGTGACTCGACCGATACTATAGCGAGTCAACAAGGGTACTGCAGTGACTTGACTGACAGAAAAATCCTATTTGTCGTTCTGTGCAAAATGGTGTGAGGGCTTCGCACAGAGTCTTTACAAATGGGCTGGCCCATTTAGCAAGGGTGCAGCACCCCGGTTTTGGGAACCTTAGAGGTTTGCAACCAATTTTTTTCGATTTTGGGAAACTTTTAGAAAAAGGTTCACTGAATCAGTTTTTTTCTTATTCATTTTTCTTTATTTTTTTTCTGTTTCAAAAAATGTTCCTGAATTTAAAAAAATGATCTATATTTTCTAAAAATTGTTATAATTTTTAAATTTTGTTTTGAAGATTCAATTTTTTTCTTCATTTCAATATATGTTCTGAAGATTCAAAAAATATTCGTCTTTTAAACATTCTTCGCGCTTCCAAATTTGTTCGATTTTTTTAAAAAATTATTCTCCATTTCAAAATTTGTTCTCAAGACTAAAAAATATTCATGCCTGAAAAAATTGTTCGCGCTTTCAAAATTGTTCAGGAATTTTCAAAATGTTCCCGGTTTCAAAATTTGTTCTCAAGATTCAAAAAATGTTTGTGTTTCAAAAAATTGTTCGCGCTTCCAAATTTGTTCGAGTTTTCTAAATTCTTTTCCGTTTCAAAAAAAATCTTAAGATTCAAAAAAAGCGCGTGCTTTAAAATTTTATTCTCTCTACCTAATTTGTTCAGGATTTTTCAAAATTGTTCTCAGTTTCATAATTTGTTCTCAAAATTCAAAAAATGTTCGTGATTTAAAATTTTGTTTGGGGTTTTTCAAGTTTGTTCTCTGTTTTTTGTTCTCAATATTCAAAACATTGTTCGTACATCCAAATTTGTTCTTCTCAGTTTCCAAATTTGTTCTCAAAATTCAGAAAATGTTCATGATTTTAAAATTTGTTCACACTTTCAAATTTGTTTGGGATTTTGCAAAATTATTTTCGTTTTTAAAATTTTGTTCTCAAGATTCAAAAGATATTTGTGCTTCCAAATTTTTTGGTCACGGTTTTTCCAAATAGTTCTCAGTTTCAAAATTTGTTCTATAGATTCAAAATAATGTTCATGATTTAAAAGTTTGTTCCACTTTCAAATTGCTCGAGGTTTCTCAATTTTTTTCTCTTTTTCAAAATTTTGTTCTTAAAATTCAAAAAGTGTTCATGCTTTAAAAATTTATTCATGTTTCCAACTCGATTTTTTTTGCTACAAAAATAAAAAGAAAAAAACAAACAACAAGACGGTAATAAACAGGAAAGGATAAAAATAACAGAATTATTCAAGGCCTTGTTTGGTTACAGTCTAAACCACGTGGATCGGGCTCTAATCCACGGGGGTCGTCTCGGCAGGGAACTGTTACACGTGGATTATACTTTGTCCGTTTAGTTTGGTTCACGTCGGGGACAATACCGGTTCAAACCGCTTCAATTCACAGGTGCCACGAGAATCGCCTCCACCTTGTGGAACAAATCCACGGAGGCGCAAGGAAAATTGAATGGATTAGTTCCACTAGGGGATTAGATCACTAATAACCAAACAAAGCCTAATGGCGCCCGCCATATGCGGCGCAGGAATCCTGCTGCAGTGAGCGGGAGGTAGGAGGTCCCTTGACAGACTATTGTGGCTCTTCCCTAAAAAAGAAAATGACTATTGTGGCTCGAATATCACAGAGAGTTGATCGGATACTGTAGCGAGCGCTTTTTCGGGCGATTCTTTATTTGGTTTTAAAAAGCGGCTTTTAAATTTTAAAAACTGATCACATTTTTGTAACATGTGAAATAGTTTTTTTAAATACTAACATTTTTAAATTGTTTCTAACATTTTTAAAACACAAACATTTTATGAAGAATGATATTTTAAAATAAATGAAGATAACGCCGAATATTAAAAAAGGGTACAACCCAGATGAGTGTGTAGATTGAAGCCTCATACATGCCCCCTTCATGTTTGACGGACCAAACCTGCATGACTGCACCATATCCCTTCCTATTGGGTGGGCCGGGATATCACCTACCGTATAGCACACACACATCACTCCTAGAAATCCACGACGGCACACCGTAAAGAAATTCCACCGTAAGCTCTCTCCCGCCTATTGTTTCTAAGGTAAAACCATTTCTTTCCAAAAATTCAATTCGGTTTTGCGGACTCATCTAGACACGGTGAATAGTAAAATAAAATAAATGTAGAAAAGACATTTAAAAACATTTTATTTTGTGGTGCAATATGCTCAAATGTGTGATCCTCGTGTAGCACACACGCATCAGTCTAAGAAAACTGCGGCGGCACGCCACAAAGAAATTCCATCGAAAACTTCCTCCCGCCTATTGTTTCTAAGCTAAAATCCATTTCTTTCCAAAAAAAATGCAATCCAGTTTGCGGACTCAGCTAGAACATAAATGTAGCAGCAACATTAAAGAACGGTTTTTTTGTGATGCTATATGCTCAAATGTGTGATGCTCGTGTAATATAGCACACACGCATCACTCCAAAAAAACGGCCGGCGGCACGCCGCAAAGAAATTCCACCCAAAGCTCCCTCCCGCCTATTGTTTCTAAGCTAAAATCCATTTCTTTCCTAAAATACCATTCGTATGGCCGGACTTGTCTAAACCTGGTGAACAGTAAAATAACATAAAAGTAGCAGAAACATTAAAAAAGATTTTCTTTTGTAATGCAATATGCTCAAATGTGTGATGTCCATGCAAATTTTCAAGATGTTGTCGCAAAAAAGTGTCAAAATTTGGATGTTATTGTTTTGTTTTTTTGCCATGATCTCTTTGAATGTGCAAACTTCACCAAATTTTGCACCGAAATCAGGCCCATGAGCAGTGGCGGATCCAGGGGTTGACCAGGATGGTCCATGAACCACCATGAAATTTCCACATAGTCTATATATCAAAGAAAAAAATAGAAAATATACAGAATTATACTGTTGGACCATCCAGTCATGTTGAGTTGGATCCGCCACTGCCCATGACCATATTGAACCACAAAAAACTCCAGATTTTTTCAGAATAATTTTACTTTTAAAACGATTTACTGTCATCCGTTTCTTAAAACCCCAGGGTGAACACAGCACGCTCTGCATGGTCGAGCTCCCATTGTTTTGGCAGCGGCGCCGAACCCACCCTCCCAAAACTATGGGCCAACCAACCTATAAAACCCTCCTGCCCCGGCCCCCATCTCCGCCGTCTCACATCACCATCACCACCAGTTCACCGGAAGACCGACGATGCGGGCGAGCTGCAACGGCTGCCGGGTGTTGCGCAAGGGGTGCACCGACGACTGCACCATCCGCCCCTGCCTGGCCTGGATCCGGGGCGCCGACGCGCAGGCCAACGCCACCGTCTTCCTCGCCAAGTTCTACGGCCGCGCCGGGCTGCTCAACCTCCTCGCCGCCGGCACCGACGCCGCCCTCCGCCCGGCGCTCTTCAGGTCGCTGCTCTACGAGGCGTGCGGCCGGGTGGCCAACCCCGTCTACGGCGCCACCGGGCTGTTCTGCATGGGCCGGTGGGAGGCGTGCCAGGACGCCGTCCAGGCCGTGTTCGAGGGCCGCCGCATCGCCGTCCAGTCCGAGGCCGTCAGGCATCCCGGCCTCGTGGCGGCGTTCGACGTCCGCCATGTCCCTAAACCCATGGTCGTCCCTGCGCCCCCCGGCCCGCTCGGCGTCTCCCGCGCTGGGCGCACCATGTTCAAGCGCGCGTCATCCTCTTCGACGGCCAAACCAACGATCTCCTCCGGCGCCAAGCACGGCGACCTCGACCGCGCGCCGAGCCACGAGGAGCCGGCCGGAAGCCACGACCACGTTGTTGAAGACGGCGGCATGGCAGTGGCAGTGGCAGTGGCAGCCAAGCAAGTGAGGGGAGAGTCGTCGGCGGACACCGGGGCCGAAGCGCACTCGCACGTCAGCCAAGCAGAGCAGAACCTCCCAATGCCGCAGCTGGCCCAGGGGGACGACGACGAAGTTGGGCTGGAGCTGACGCTCGGTTTCGGGCCGGCCACCCGCCTGCTGAGGTCGCCGCCGGCGCGCCCCGATGCGGCCAGACGCTCGAGCGCCGAGTGCGGCCACATCGGCCTGCTGCTTGAGCTCCCGGTGTGAGAGAAGAGAAGTGCCGAACTTCGTACTGCTAGCTGAGACCTGAGTGAGAGAGAGAGAGAGACAAAAATGGCAGTTTTTTTGGGGATCATCGTTCGTGTCATACTGACACCTTTCGGGCAGAGATTGTACAAGAGAAAAACATTGTAGTACCTGAGGCCTGAAAAAATAAAATAAAATAAAATGCTAGGACTTCTGCATTTCCTGAGTTATTTGTTCCAAGGGCCGGATACATCAATTATTTCATTAACAGGAAATAAATGACTAAACCTATCTTGTTTTAGTATTTTGAAGACTATATGCGTGAGGGGAAGGTATGAGAGGTTGATTGTGCTAGCTATTAAAATGCAATGGAGTGTACAACTTAGATATACATGTACCTCGACACAGCAACACCGACTGCACCCGCGCACGCCACACGACCCAACCATATTTGGTAGAACATAACCTTAGGCACCATCCGGGAGGGGACAAAGCTGGAAAGGACCTTCACGCGCCCTTTGCCGACAATAGAAGTACCACCCGAGCGAGGACGATGCGGGAAAGGACCTTACTCCCACTTCGGAACACGATCGTCTCACCAACCCGGAACATAACCTTAGGCACCACCCGGGAGGGGACAAAGCGGGAAAGGACCTTCACGCGCCCTTTGCCGACAGTAGAACTACCACTTGAGTGAGGACAATGCGGGAAAGGACCTTACTCCCACTTCGGGACACCCATCGTCTCACCAACCCGAAACATACAGAAAACGTAAAAGGAAAAGAAAGAAAGAAACAACAGATCCTAGTGCTGACAAAAACTAAAGAAAAGAAAAAAGAATTAGAGCCCTCCCACTGACGGGCACCGTGATCCGATGCACCTCCACTCAAGTTTTAGAAAAGCTTTCCTTTTAGCAATTCACGAAACATTATGATCAAAAGAGATGGCCATAGAGATACGTAAAGGGTCATGAGGAACACCAAGCGACTAACGGTGACCCTGATAAATGGAGAGAGAACATGACACTTCATAATTCGACCCACGCCCCTTGAAACTAAAATCGCAGCTAACAAAGTTTTGCCGCAAAAGTTGTAATTCTAGAAAACTTGGGATGAGAGAATGTGTCATTTCTAGGATCAATAAATGACTAGCGTCCGTTACAAGCTATCATGCGAGCACACGTCCCCCTCCCTTCCTTCCATAGTAAATGGATCGGACCATCAAGGGCACACCCCTCCCCCTTCCCCCTCCCCTCCCTTCCTTCCATAGTAAATGGACCAGCCAATTGAGAGTACACCCTCCCCCCTTCCACCTCCCCATTCCTTTCTTCCGTAGTAAATGGACCAGCCCATCGAGGGCACACCCCTCCCCCATCCCCTTTCCCTTCCCTTCCTTCCATAGTAAATCGACCAACCCGTCGAGGGCACACACCCCCCTCCCTTCCTTTCATAGTAAATGGACCAGCCCATGAAGGGCACAACCCCTCCCCCCTTCCCCTTGTCGGTGTTAAATCCGACATATCTCGTAGTAGGGGTCCTAAGCTAGGCATCTTGGAGCGAGGGTAACATGGACATATGATTTTACCCAGGTTTGGGCTCTCTTAAGGAGATAATACCCAACGTCCTACTTTTAATTGTATTGATATGGGAAAAATACATAGTACAAGTATCTACCACGAGATACGTAAAGAGTCATGAGGAACACCAAGCGACTAACGGTGACCCTGATAAACGGAGAGAGAACATGACACTTCATAGTTCGACCCAAGCCCCTTGAAACTAAAATCGGAGCTAATAAAGTTTTGCCGCCAAAGTTGTAATTCTAGAAAACTTGGGATGAAAGAATGTGTTAAATGACCACCGCCTATTTGGCAGCTTAAGTGTCCGTTGCAAGTTATCATGCGATCACACATCCCCCTTCCATCATTCAATAGTAAATGGACCGGCCCATCGTGGACCGGCCCATCGTGGGAATAAATCATGTGTGCATGCATGGACCCATTGTTTAAGTAACGATCCATGCAAAAAAACGTTTGGTGTGACACGAAATCCCTCCTGCTAGCTGGACCTGGACGTGTACGTATTCCAACAGGTACAAAACCAAGGTGTGTGTCGGTTGGAGATAAAAGAAAAATCAATTGTTTGGTTTGACTAAATCCATCAAGGATGAGTACGGGAGCTTGAACAGAATTTGTTGTTTTTTCCTCCTCAACGGCACCGAGAGTTTAGAGATAAGATTTAGTTTGTTATTAACGGCAACGGCAAGCGAGTCTCCGATGCTTATCTTTCTATGTACTTGCATGGCTAACCAAGGGATACGAGGCTATAAAAGGGGCTGCTCTAGTGGCTGAAAAAAAGTTCAGCTTACTCACCACACACACCACGTTTACACGCTCATCTCACTGCCATTCACCATATCACACACGCACACACTTCATATCATCTCCATTCCAGTATTCACATACACGCACGTCTTCGACTCTCGTCCGGCGTCTTCCCCTCGCGGCCGGCGTCCATGGCGCAGCCATATGGTGAGTAAATCATATGAAGGTTGCATATGATTTTATTTTTGCTTACTTTACTTTATTTGTTCTTCCTATTTCTTTCCTGGCGTTTCGCGGCTCTACATGACGATCTAATCGTCGCCGCCTGCGCTTCATGGCTTGAGCTACAAACTGAAAGAGGGTCGTCTCGCGGCTCTACATGGCGATCTAACCGTCGCCGCAGACGTTTTACGGGCCGATCTACAAAAAGTGTTTACCAACACCTGGTGGCTCTACATAGTGATCTAATCATCGCCGCCGGTGTTCCGTGGTCTGAACAAAAGAAAGAAAGAGAAGAGTTGGCATCTTGTGGTTCTACGTGGCGATCAAATCGTCACCGCGGATGTTTTTTATTGTTAAATCCGACAAATAAAAAAAGGTTTAAGGTGACTTTTTGCGGCTCTACACGACGAAATCGTTGCTGCGGATTCATCAAAGTTTTCAGCAGTGCTTTTTGCAATATTTCATTCGAGGTGGTAGACAAAGTCCGGCTTTAGAGAGCAATGACACGGCTACATACATACTCAAAATCAACATTGCGAGTCATCCCATGCAAATCATCAGGAGTCATTAATAATTTCAAGTAGATCATGCAGCATGCAAAGGATGAGGACTTTTATCCTGCGAATAATAAAGACATGGCCATCTACACCTGAATAAATAAGACGCCATGTTTGGAATTTTGCAAAATCATGTTTCTCAAGTCAAACGATGGGTTCATCTTCAAGTCCATGCTCAGCACACTTGTTTCCGCGACTGACGAGGCCGGAACTCATATATACTTCCTGACCGACGAGGCGGGATACATTATGTTCATGACCGACGAGGCCGAACTATTTTGTTTTTACGACTTGGTCTGCATTTCGCGTTTGATCGATGCATGAAATCCGTCAATTTCCAGCATGACGACATTATTATTTTCCATTGATCGTTTGCATCTTTTATGCCTTGAAGACAGAAGTCATGGGTTAGATAATGATGATGACCGTTTTGAGGCAGTTTAATCGGAGGTCTTTCATGGACATGAATCTATGAATGTAATTTAACTAGAGGTCCTTTCAAGGCCCTAGGAGTCGAGAACTGTACAATTGTCTTTTATATGTCAGATGCTACCGCGAGAGCATGTAAAGTGAGCTTGTATGTCCAAAGTAATAAAGATTACAAGTTTATCTATGTGATATTTTATGTGCTTTGTTTTAATTTATATACACTCGTATACTGGCATGCCCGCACCTAAAATGCCAACGCAGATAGATTTAATATTTATCATGCGAAAACAGTGAGCTCTTTTTTAAATCAAGGCAAAGTGATTTTGAATTCGTGAATTGTTTTTTTCTGCATTCTTTTCAAAAGTAAATAGTCGAATTCACTAGTTGAAGAGTACCCCTTTCAACGATTACTTCCACCTCCCCAGAATTACGACAAGTAACGCACTACATGCGCGCCACTTGTCGCAACTAGGGAGTTTCACTTTTTTCGTAGATCCGTATTTTTAAAACGTTTTATCTCCTAAACCGTACGTTCAAATCTTGAACCATTTTCACCGTTGGGTTTCTCACGTCGAGATCCTCAAAACTAGATCCATGTTGATAGGTTTTGAAGAAATTTATTTTGATTAAAAAAAGCAAACAAAAAAACGTGCCTCACGTGATAGAAAAAACAGAAAACACATTTTTTCCTTTCCAAGAGGCACGAACCATGCCTCTCGCGAAGGCAAAATCATGCCTCTCGCGGAAGCAAAACCGTGCCGCTCGCGGAAAAACAAAAGGGAGCAGAAAACACGTTTTTTTTCCTTACCGAGGTGCGATAACAAAACCATATCTCTCACGCAAGCAAAATCGTGCCTCTCGCGAGAAAAAAGAGTGGAGAAAACACGTTTTTTTCCTTTCCGAAAGGCACGGCCGTGTCTCTCGTAAAAAAATAGAAAACACGTTTTTTCCTTTTTGTCCGTGCCTATCGCGATAGCAAAATCGTGTCTCTCACAAAAAACACATTTTTTCACGCAATTTTTTTGAATTTTTTTCTTCGTCCAAAAGCTACAAAAGACCGGTGAAAAACTAAAATACAAAAATACCTAAAAACACAATTTTAAAAACCGAAAACACATGTGAAAAAAATCCGAGTGCGACACATGACGACGATTGAGAATGTGCCAAGCGACGACACGTGGGAGTAACCCTCATAAGGTCCCAAAAAATGCTTGCTAACTACTCCTAATAGTAAAACCTCTAAAAAAACTTATATTTAGAAACGGAGGGAGTAGTTGCTTGTGGTTAATCAACAACGAACACCATCATTGGACCAGTCAAAAGCGAACCGAGCGACCAGTCATCTAAAAAACAAAAACAAAAACGGCGCGTTTGTGAGCGAGCGTCTGGGCTCGTTTTTGTCAAGCCCACGAAGACGAGGAGGCGGTCGCAAGAGAAGTGTGTTGGGGTAGGTCCAACTGAAATGAACCTGGGCCGGTAGCTGGGCCTACGCCGACCCAGACGGCCTCAGATCGAGCGAGCGAGGTATCCCCTCCAGTGCAGGCTGCGGCTGCCTCTGACACTGAGAGGCTGTGAGACCTCGCCACGGGTTGCCCCTCTTGCCGGCCGCTCGCCGCAGCGCTCGCCGGCCAGTCGCTGCCGCCCGCTATATCGGCCTTCCGTTTCCTTAATCTTGCAGGTATGTATGCCCTCCCCAGCCCAGCCCCCATCCATCTCCAGATCGTCCGATGCCAGGAACCTCCAACAATTTTAGGACCCACCAGACTAGGAAGAACGACCCAAGTAACCCTAGAGTTTTCAATCCATCTCGGAATTGATACAATAGGCCTCGCATCATCAGTCCATGAATATTATGTACCCTTGAAGTAGCAACACTGCTATGTTTCTGAATTTATTCGAAAAAGGGGATGGGTGACTAAATCGCTGGGTGGATCAGATTGGCTGTGGCTTGAACCTTCGCCGCTCCCTGGTTCCCATTTAGTACTGGCTCAAGTGTATTTGGGCTGACTCATGTGTTCATAGATTTACTTAGATGGTAAAATAAAGATCTTGATCTACGAGTATCTATTCCTCGTGGTCGAGGGGGTGTTCTGTCACAGTTCAGGGTAGAGTTCGGTTCAGGATACTCAATTTGCTCATAACCGTATCATCGCATCGATGTAATGTGATGCAGCACATTAATACTATGCACTTCAGCACTATGCTCAGAACCTAGCTAGTTTACTTGAGTGTCGGCTGCCAAACATTATGGAATCCTTACGGTTAGTGATATTTTGAATGGACACAACTTTGTTAGTAGCAGTTAGTAGTTGATGAATTTCTTGATAAGCTTGGCTTGTACTCTATAGCATTTTGTTCGTTATATGAAAGGTGGTGTTAAATTATTAAATGCATCATCTAGAATTCATATGCCCTGTGATTGTTTTCCCCCATTGCAGCTGTAGTTGGATTGTTTGTTATAGTCCAGATTAAGGGAGCAGGATAATCCATCTGTTAACTGGCAACTAAAATAGTTAAATTAGAAGAAAATTCTACTTATTCTGTCTGGCATGTTATTGTAGTCCTGTACGAGCAGTCAATCATGGGCGTTGTATGACTTGCCTGTAAGCCTAATTCACAACCATCATTCCAGCTATATTCTGAGTTTCTTTGTCAGCTCCAAGAGTTGTATAATATGAGCTCTGCTTAGTTGCGATAAGTATACAGAAGCAAAATTAGCGTGTTGTGTTGAGTTTCCATATGCATAGAATTAACCGCACAGCTCTATATGAAGAATTTCATAGAATTAGCAAACCATAGTCGATGCAGGATTTACAAATCCAGAGTATCCATTAGTATTAAAATTTGGTATCAACAATCCATAATCCTCTGAATAATGTTGTACATGTAGGTGGTAACTCTGAATAATGCACTGCAATTGCATGTTACAGTGTGTGTCATTTGAAAAGAAAATTTAGGATTATGAACAGCTGTGTTTGATTTGGATCTTTATTTTTTTCTAAATTGTGAACAGCTGTGTTTGATGGTGTTCTAGAACTTCGACAAAAAATAGTTGGTTGTGCTTCAGTACATAAGTGAAGTATATATGTGAGCTTGTTTCTGATTAAATCCTACCTAGCAGAAATTAACAGAATCCACTGAAACTGAACAGAACCTTATGTATCGATTCCCCTCACAGCCTCACACCATTCTCTCTTTGTAGAATCCATGGCGTGGGGAGGTCTCTTCCTGAGCCTGAGCCACCCCACACCGGAGCAGCAGAAGTCGTGCCTCGCGGCTGCCAGCGGTTTCAACTACGACGCGGACCTCCACGGCGCCACAAACCCGAAATCACCAACCGCATTAACAAACTCTGAAGACACGGACAAAGCGCTTGCGAACCGTGGCTTCTCCGTGAACCGGTCGCGCGTCCTCGTAGGCTCCGGCGCCGACGCCTTCCGCCACGCCAAGTCGGCCCTCCTCTCGTGGAAGTAAGCCTGGCCTGTTTTGAACTCCGCTGTGGTAGTATATGTTTGCAGCAATGCTGAAACTTGTTTGTTGTTGTTGGACAGGCACCTGGCCCTGGGGTGGGCAGAGGCGGAGCCGGGCACGCCGGTGAAACCCGGCGCGAGGTTCTGCATCTGCTACAAGGAGGTGGTGCCCTGGGTGATGTTCCCGCTGCAGATCGCCTACGTCACCGACGACGACTGCAATGGCGGCAAGCGCGGGAAAGGCGGTGACGGCGGCGTGTTCGCGTTCGGCAGCGGCACCCTGCAGGGCCATCTGCTGGTACTAGTGCATTCTGTTTCCGGTTGGGATGGAGTTGCAGCAAGCAAAATGACCATGGTTTGGGTGACACGGTGCTTGTGGATGCATTGCAGGCCGGGGAGGAGCGGTTCTCGGTGGAGGTGGACGCAGAGGAGCGGGTGTGGTACGAGGTGGTGTCCTTCTCCAAGCCGGCGCACCCGCTGTCGGCGCTGTGTTACCCCTACGTGCGGCTCCGGCAGAGGCACTTCGCGCGGGAGTCCGGCAAGGCGGTGCTCAGGCACGTCGCTGCCGCGGCCTGCTCGTCAACAACGCCGCCGCCGATGCAGTGATCATCGACGTCCTTTCTGCTCCATTCTGCTTCCGTTGGACGATGTATACATACATGTGGGGGCATGTGGAGAAAGATGGCAGGTTGCTCTCGTCTCGTGGTACCTGTAGCAGCGTAGGCGCTCCTGAACTGACTCGATGTTTTTGCACCCGAGCTCGTTAAAATGAGCTCAGGTGAACAGTAAATTCGAAAAGTATTGTAAAAATGTTCAAAAAGTTCTGATTCTTTTTTGGAAAAACTTTGACAAATGTTATAAGTGCTCGTAAAATTTCATCATGAAATCGCATTTGTGAAAGTCATGACAAAAAAAAACAAAATTGCAACTCTGAAAATGCTACTTTCAAAAGCATTTTGAAGCACTAATATTGTTTTTTCTTCACGACTTCAAAAAATATGATTTCGTACTGAAATTTTGCTAGTTAATAAAATATTTGTCAAATGTTTGCTGTAAAAGAAATTCAGATTTTTTTAACATGTCTAAAATATATATTTTCAAATTTACTGTACACCCGCTCGTGTGTAGAAGAGCACTTTCGTTCCTGAACAAATCATTTCCGTTCTTCGTTTTGTTGTCCGACGCGCACGCACTGACTCTCAAGACGAGGACGAAAGGTCAAAAAAAAAAAAAACACGGCACAGCGGCTGCACAACGTGAGTGAATGAAAGACGGACGTGGTGAGCTCATCCATCCATCCCCTCTTCCCACGGTTCGGCGCATCCGATGATGTGGGTCCGTAAGAGCGGGAGTCAGACCATGGTCTGGTTGGTCAGGTACACGTCCCCTTCCGTCCCTATCACTTGGTCGCGCACGCACGTTGCTGGTCTGGTCTGTCTTCTCGTTTGAATGAAATTCTGAACGGGAACGGGAATCCGAGGCGAACAATCTACAGCAGAGATACCATCGCAATCGTCGGCGCCGCGTACGTGGTGCGTTGAATCCGTTCTCGCTACCGTATCATATGCGTTCGTTTCCTATGCGTTCCTTTGGCTTTGTCGGATATCCGTCAAATTCGATAAAATAAATACGCTATATATGTGTCGAGTGAGACTATCAAACCAGCGAAAAACCTTTTTAAAAAAAAAGAAATAACGAAAATCACACACGTTAAAGCTTCTACAGCCGCCAAACCAGTTGGATGGTTAAAAGGAAGCGTGATATCCCGGATACATTCTCGCCACGGTATCCTATGCGTTCGTTTCGCTTCGTCGGGTACCCACCAAACCCGGGACAACAGATACGTCATATATCTGCCGAGTGAGACTACCAGACCAACGAAAAACCTTCCAAAGAAAAGAAAGAAATAGCGAAAATCACAAACGTTAAAGCATCTACAGCCGCCAAACCAGTTGGATGGTTAAAAGAGAGCGTGATATCCCGGATCCATTCTCGCCACGGTATCCTATTCGTTCGTTTCGCTTTGTCGGGTACCCACCGAACCCGGAAAAACGAATACGCTATATATCTGCCGAGTGAGACTACCAGACCAGCGAAAAACCTTTCAAAGAAAAGAAAGGAATAGCGAAAATCACACACGTTAAAGCATCTACAGCCGCCAAACCAGTTGGATGGTTAAAAGGGAGTATGATATCCCAGATCCATTCTCGCTACGGTATCCTATGCATTCGTTTCGCTTCGTCGGGTACCCACCGAATCCAGGAAAACAGGTACGCTATATATCTGCCGAGTGAGACTACCAGACCAGTGAAAAACCTTTTAAAGAAAAAGAAAGGAATAACAAAAATCACACACGTTAAAGCATCTACAGCCGCCAAACCAGTTGGATGGTTAAAAGGGAGTATGATATCCCAGATCCATTCTCGCTACGGTATCCTATGCATTCGTTTCGCTTCGTCGGGTACCCACCGAATCCAGGAAAACAGGTACGCTATATATCTGCCGAGTGAGACTATCAGACCAGTGAAAAACCTTTTAAAGAAAAAGAAAGGAATAACAAAAATCACACACGTTAAAGCATCTACAGCCGCCAAACCAGTTGGATGGTTAAAAGGGAGTGTGATATCCCAGATCCATTCTCGCTACAGTATCCTATGCGTTCGTTTTGCTTCGCCGGGTATCCATCAAATCCGGGAAAACAGATAAGTTATATATCTGTCGAGTGAGAATACCAGACCAGCGAAAAACCTTTCAAAGAAAAGAAAGGAATAGCGAAAATCACACGCATTAAAACATCTACAACCGCCAAACCAGTTGAATGGTTAAAAGGGAGCGTGATATCTCGGATCCATTCTCGCTACGGTATCCTATGCGTTCGTTTGCTTCGTCGGGTACCCACCGAATCTGGAAAAACGAATACGTTATATATCTGCCGAGTGAGACTACCAGACCAGCGAAAAACCTTTCAAAGAAAAGAAAGGAATAGCGAAAATCACACACGCTAAAGCATCTACAGCCGCGAAACCAGTTGAATGGTTAAAAGGGAGCGTGATATCCCAGATCCATACTCGCTACGGTATCCTATGCGTTCGTTTCGCTTCATCGGGTATCCATCGAATCCGGGAAAACGAATACGCTATATATCTGCTGAGTGAGACTACCAGACCAGCAAAAAACCTTTCAAAGGAAAAAAGGAATAGCGAAAATCACACACGTTAAAGCGTCTACAGCCGTCAAACGAGTTGAATGGTTAAAAGGGAGTGTGATATCCCAGATCCATTCTCGCTACGGTATCCTATGTGTTCGTTTCGCTTCGTCGAGTACCCACCGAATCCGGGAAAACAGATACGTGTTGGAAATATGCCCTAGAGGCAATGATAAATAGTTATTATTATATTTCATGTTTAAAGATAATCATTTATTATCCATGCTATAATTTTATTAAATGAAAACATAGATACATGTGTGGATACATAGACAAAACAATGTCCCTAGCAAGCCTCTAGTTGGCTAGCCAGTTGATCAATGATAGTCAAGATTTTCTGACTCTATGCAAGTGTTGTCACTTGATAACTGGATCACATCATTAGGAGAATCATGTGATGGACTATACCCAAACTATGAACGTAGCATATTGATCGTGTCGTTTTGTTGCAATTGTTTTCTGCGTGTCAAGTATTTATTTCTATGACCATGAGATCATATAACTCACTGGCACGAGAGGAATATCTTGTGTGCTTCAAACGTCACAACGTAACTGGCTGACTATAAAGGTGCTCTACAGGTATCTCCAAAGGTGTCTGTTGAGTTAGTATGGATCAAGACTGAGATTTGTCACTCCGTGTGACGGAGAGGTATCTCGGGGCCCACTTGGTAATACAACATCACACACAAAGCCTTGCAAGCAATGTGACTAAGTGTAAGTCATGGGATCTTGTATTACGGAACGAGTAAAGAGACTTGCCGGTAACGAGATTGAAATAGGTATGCGGATACCGACGATCGAATCTCGGGCAAGTAACATACCGAAGGACAAAACAAATGACATACGAGATTATATGAATCCTTGACACTGAGGTTCAACCGATAAGATCTTCGGAGAATATGTAGGATCCAATATGGGCATCCATGTCCCGCTATTGGATATTGACCGAGGAGTGCCTCGGGTCATGTCTACATAGTTCTCAAACCCGCACGGTCTGCACACTTAAGGTTCGACGATGTTTTAGTATAGTTGAGTTATATGTGTGGTTACCGAATGTTGTTCGGAGTCCCGGATGAGATCACGAATGTCACGAGGGTTTCCGAAATGGTCCGGAAACGAAGATTGATATATAGGATGGTTTCATTTGGTCACCGGAAAGTTTCTGGCATTACCGGCAGTGTACCGGGACTGACGAATGGGTTCCGGGAGTTCACCGGAAGGGGCCTACCCACCCGGAAGTGATCCCAAGGCCCTAGGGTAGCGCCACAAGTCCTTAGTGGGCTGGTGGAGTCAGCCCAAGGAGCCCATGACGCCACATATAGAAAATACCAAAAGAAAAGAAGAAGAAAAGGAAAGAGGGAGGTGGGAAGGAAGAGGAGGACTCCTCCTTCCCAAACCGTATTGGAGGAGGAGTCCTCCTCCTCCCTGGCGGCAGGCGCACCCTTGAGGCCCCCTCTCTTTAGGGTTTTTTGAGACACAACTTTGCCACGTGCAACTCTAGCCTAAACCACACAGTTTCACCTCTAGATCCGATTTCTGCGGAGCTCGGGCGGAGCCCTGCAGGAGTAGATCATCACCACCACCGAAGCGCCGTCACGCTGCCGGAGAACTCATCTACTTCTCCGTCTTGCTTGCTGGATCAAGAAGGCCAAGATCATCGTCGAGCTGTACGTGTGCTGAACGTGGAGGTGTCGTTCGTTCGGCGCTAGATCGGAACGGATCGTGGGACGGATCGCGGGACGGTTCGTGGGACGGTTCAAGGGACGTGAAGACGTTACACTACATCAACCGCGTTTCTTAATGCTTCCTGCTGTGCGATCTACAAGGGTACATAGATCCTAATCTCCACTCGTAGATGGGCATCACCATGATAGGTCTTCGTGTGCGTAGGAAATTTGTTGTTTCCCATGCAACATTTCCCAACAATACGCTATATATCTGCCAAGTGAGACTACCAGACCAGCAAAAAACCTTTCAAAGAAAAGAAAGGAATAGCGAAAATCACACACGTTAAAGCATCTACAGCCGCCAAACCAGTTGGATGGTTAAAAGGGAGTGTGATATCCCAGATCCATTCTCGCTATGGTATCATATGCATTCGTTTCGCTTCGTCGGGCACCCGTCGAATCCTAAAAAATAAATACGCTATATATCTTTCGAGTGAGACTATAAGACCAGCGAAAAAACTTTCAAAAAAAGAAAGGAATAGCGAAAATCACACACGTTAAAGCATCTACAGCCGTCAAACCAGTTGGATGGTTAAAAGGGAGTGTGATATCCCAGATCCATTCTCGCTACGGTATCCTATGCGTTCGTTTCGCTTCGTCGGGTACCCACCGAATCCGGAAAAACAAATACGCTATATATCTGCGAGTGAGACTATCAGACCAGCGAAAAACCTTTCAAAGAAAAGAAAGGAATAGCGAAAATCACACACGTTAAAGCATCTACAGCCGCCAAACCAGTTGGATGGTTAAAAGGGAATGTGATATCCCAGCGCACTAGGATTCAAATCTTGGTGCTCGCATTTAGTTTTGGATTTATCTTAAAAATTCTGGCGAGGGGATGTTTCCGTCGATGACGAGACGCCTACGATGACTTCATAAATCTGAGTCTGATATTTCAATTCAGTTTCTTGAAGATGCTCATAAAGGTAGGGTGTGCATGTATGCATTTTTAAGGGTGAGTGTATGCACGTGTATATAAACGCTTACATTTGTAATATATTAAAAAAACATCTACAGTTGGACTCATATATCCTCCTCAAACGTGTGAAACTCGCTATTGGTCGGTGTATGGTCAAAAAAAGTTCTCAACCGGATATCTCACTTCCTTCCTAAATGTCCAGACTGATTGGCACCCCCGATATCCATCTCAAATCTAGAAACGATATGAGGGTTTGCGGACGCTTTCGGGCACGCCTGATCAGTCCATCACATAAGACATGACCACATCTCGGACCACCTTTTCTCTTTTTTCTTATTCATTCTTTTGTTTTTCTCTCTTCTTCTCGATCAATCACATGCAAGTGACCGGACATATGAGAAAAATATGAAATATATGATTGCGCAAATGAAGAAATAAGGGCACAAAAGAGACACGTCTGGTCATTGACTGAACGCGTCCGCGAACATTTACGAAATCATATTTGTTAAGTCCGGGTGTAGATGCTTTTATCGAGTCGAGGGGAGGGGAGGGGAGGGGGGAGCAACGCCGTGGCAGCACATCGGTACACTTGCTGCAACAATCGCATGAAACCACGATGAAACCTTGTTCGGTTAATCCTCAAATCTGCCTCAAGGGGATTGAAAGAGGGTTCAAGAGGCCCTTGATACGTCTCAAACGTATCTATAATTTTTGATGGTTTCACTCTGTTATCTTGTCAACTTTGGATGTTTTATATATCTTTTATATCTTTTTTGGGACTAACTTATTAATTCAGTGTCAAGTGTCAGTTCCTGTTTTTTTGTGTGTTTTTGACTCTTTTCAGATTTGATTTTGGAACGGAGTCCAAACGGAATAAAATCTCCGAAATAAATTTTTCCAGAACAGAAGAAGATTGGGGGACTTGAGGGCCAAGGCAGGAGAGCCACAGGGGGCCCACAAGCCCTGTAGCCGCCACCAGGGGAGGTCGGCGGCTACTAGGCTTGTGGCCCCCTGGAGCTCCCCTGCCCTAGCTCTTTCGCCTATATATTCCCTAAAATCCCAGAAAAAATCAGGGCATCCACGAAAACACTTTTCCGCCGCCGCAAGCTTCCGTTTCCACGAGATCTCATATGGAGACCCTTTCCGGTGTCGTGTCGGAGGGGACTTTGGAGTTGGAGGGCTTGTACATCAACATCATCGCCTCTCCAATGACTCGTGAGTAGTCCACTTCAGACCTATGGGTCCGTAGTTAGTAGCTAGATGGCTTCTTCTCTCTCTTGGATCTTCAATACAAAGTTCTCCATGATCTTCATGGAGATCTATCCGATGTAATACTCTTTGGCGGTGTGTTTGTCGAGATCTAATGAATTGTGGATTTGTTATCAGATTATCTATGAATTATATTTGAGTCTTTGCTGATTTCTTATATGCATGATTTGATATCCTTGTAAGTCTCTCCGAGTCTTGGGTTTTGTTTGGCCAACTAGATCTATGATTCTTGCAATGGGAGAAGTGCTTGGTTTTGGGTTCATACCATGTGGTGACCTTTCTAAGTGACAGAAGGGGCAGCAAGGCACGCATCGTGTTGTTGCCATCAAGGGTAACAAGATGGGCTTTTATCATAGATATGAGATTTTCCATCTACATCATGTCATCTTGCTTAAGGCGTTACTCTGTTCTTATGAACTTAATACACTAGATGCATGCTGGATAGCGGTCGACGTGTGAAGTAATAGTAGTAGATGCAGAAAGTATTGGTCTACTTGTTTTGGACGTGATGCCTATAGATATAATCATTGCCATAGATAACGTCACGACTTTGCGCGGTTCTATCAATTGGTCGACAGTAATTCGTTCACCCACCGTCTACTTGCTTTCATGAGAGAAGCCACTAGTGAACACTACGGCCCCCGGGTCTATTCACAACTATCGTCTCCACTTTCACTTCTACTTTGCTTTGTTTACTCTTTGCTTCCAGTTCTCACTTTGCAAACAATCTATAAGGGATTGACAACCCCTTCATAGCGCTGGGTGCAAGCTCTTTGTGTTTGTGCAGGTACTTGTGACTCGACGCGATCCTCCCACTGGATCGATACCTTGGTTTTCAAACTGAGGGAAATACTTACTGCCGTTGTGCTACATCACCCTTTCCTCTTCAAGGGAACACCAACACAAGGCTCCATGGCCGTGGGGAAATCCTTTGCATATTTGTCAAGGAAGTCCCTATAGGCGTAGCCGTAGCAACAGGATTCTTGGCGCCGTTGCCAGGGAAGGTCTGTTGTCGCAGTAGCAGAAGGATTTCTGGCGCCATTGTCAGGGAGGAGGATCGCTTGCCGAGGAGTATCAAGACAAGAATAATCTCCCGTCAACACGCCTATTTCTGGCGTGGGGAAGGGAGATCAAGTCAAGATCTATCCAAGTAGGTGTCACAAACTCATCTCTTGCATTTACCTTTTTTGCCAGTTGCCTCTCGTTTTCCTCTCCCCCACTTCACATTTGCCGTTTTCATTTGTCTTTCTCCTTTGCCGTTTTCATTTCCCTTTCTCCTTTGTCGTTTTCTTTTGCCTTTTGTCGTTTTCCTTTGCCAGTTTTCTTGGTTGCTTGTGCTCTTGTTGGTTTGTTGAAGTCATCATGGCTGAAAACACCAAACTTTGCGACTTTTCGAGTACTAATAATAATGATTTTATTAGTACTCCGATTGCTCCCGCCACTAGTGCGGAATCCTATGAAATCAACGCTGCCTTGCTGAATATTGTTATGAAAGAGCAATTATCTGGCCTTCCTAGTGAAGATGTCGCATCCCATCTCAATACCTTCATTGAACTTTGCGATATGCAAAAGAAAAGAGATGTGGATAATGACGTGATTAAGTTGAAGCTTTTTCCTTTCTCGTTGCGAGATCGCGCAAAAACTTGGATTTCTTCTTTGCCTAAAAATAGTATCGATTCTTGGGATAAGTGCAAAGATGTTTACATATCCATGTATTTTCCGTCGGCTAAGATTATCTCTCTATGTAACGATATCATGAATTTCAAACAACTTGATCATGAACACGTTGCACAATCTTGGGAGAGGATGACGGGGATATAGCCCTAGGGTAGGGTCATAGGTCTGACCAATACGTCCTACCCAAGGGCACCTAATTATTAGTTCAAGGACTACAAGGGAAATTCCTACTGGATCGTGACAACAGCTAATCCACTCGGTACGGATCCACTCAGACCAGTAGATTCCATCCACTCGGATGACAGTCAACCACTCGGTCGTATGACTCATTCGGTCATACAAATACCAACAGTCGACAAGACATCTGTAGTGGGCTGACATTATGGCATCAATGCCCCATCTTGTAACATAAGAGGTGAGGAGGTGGCGCACTCTATATAAGCCACTCCCTTCCACTAGGGACATCTTCTTCTTCTCCGGCTTCGGGCTCATTCTTTCCCTCGAGCTCTAGCTCTCTCTACACCATGTAACTCATGTCCATGACAGATAAAACAAAGCCTCTCCGGAGCACGAGACGTAGGGTTGTTATCTCCACTGTGAGAGGCCTGAACTCGCTAAAACCACCGTGTCACCCATGTGTATCTTGATAGATCATGCTCCGTTATCCTACCCTCTTTCTATTGTCGGAATCGTTACCGCGACAGAGGATGAAGTTAATGATTAGAAATTGTCCCGCTCATGGCTTGAGTTTGTGGATGATTATACAAATCTTTTACGCTGGTTTGAATTTTGCTTCTCGCAATATCTTGGACTCCGCCTCAGGTGGAACGTTCATGGAAATCACGTTAGGAGACGCTACAAAACTCCTAGACAATATCATGACCAACTACTCTCAGTGGCACACTGAAAGGTCACCTGCTAGCAAAAAGGTACACGCTATAGAAGAAATTAACTCGCTTAGTGCTAAGATGGACGAGTTGGTGAATTTGGTTGCTAGTAGAAATGCTCCTTTAGATCCTAATGACATGCCACTATCTTCCTTGATTGAGAGTAGCAACGCTAGTTTGGACGTTAATTTTGTTGGTAGGAACAATTTTGGCAACAACAATGCTTTTAGAGGAAACTATGTTCCTAGGCCTTTTCCTAGTAACTCCTCTAACAGTTATGGCAATTCCTACAACAACACTTATGGAAATCACAACAAATTACCCTCTGATTTAGAGAGTAATATCAAAGAGTTCATCAACTCTCAAAAGATTTTCAATGCGTCCATAGAGGAAAAACTACTCAAAATAGACGATTTGGCTAAAAGCGTTGATATCATGTCTTGTGATATTGATGCTTTGAAAGTTAGATGTGCTCCTCCCAAGGTCAACTTGGATGAAACTTTAAAAGCTATGTGTGTCTCCATGAATGAGAGCAATGAAAGAACCGCCCAAATTCGCGCTAGGCATGAATGGTTTCAAAGGGTGTGTCCTAGTGATGCAAATCACGAAGATCTTAAAGTGCTTGGTGTGACTCCTCTTGAATCTTTGTTTTCGCGTGTCAAACCTATTGATGAAGGGGCTGGATATGAATCCACTTTGGTTGAAAAACGCCCCAATGATTCGGAGTCCACATATCTTGATGATAAAGGTGTGGAGAGTGGAGTAGAAGAAATCAAAATATTGGGTAGTAATGAAACTCCCACTTTGGATTTCAAGGAATTCAATTATGATAGTTGCTCCTTGTTTGAATGCATTTCTTTGATGCAATCCATTGCAAACTCTCCACATGCTTATAGCCAAAGCAAAGCCTTTACCGCACATATCGTAGATGCTATGATGAAATCTCTTGAAGAGAAACTCGAATTAGAAGTCTCTATACCTAGAAAACTTCATGATGAGTGGGAACCTACTATCAAAATCAAAATCAAAAACTATGAATGCAATGCTTTGTGTGATTTGGGTGCTAGTGTTTCCGCGATTCTAAAGTCTTTATGTGATATTCTTGGTTTTCATGAGATTGAAGAGTGTTCTCTTAATTTGCATCTTGCGGATTCTACTGTCAAGAAACCCATGGGAAGGATCGATGATGTTCTTATTGTTGCAAATAAGAACTATGTACCCGTGGATTTGATTGTACTTGACATAGATTGCAATCCTTCATGTCCCATTATTCTTGGTAGACCTTTCCTAAGGACTATTGGTGCTATCATCGATATGAAGGAAGGGAATATTAGATTTCAATTTCCTCTAAAGAAGGGCATGGAGCATTTTCCTAGAAAGAAAATAAGATTGCCTTATGAATCTATGATGAGGACTACTTATGGTTTGAGCACCAAAGATGACTATACGTGATTCCATCACCTTTTGCCTGGCTAAGGGCGTTAAACAATAGCGCTTGTTGGGAGGCAACCCAACGAATCTATCCTTTTTCTTTCTGTTTTGTGTTTTCCACACTTTCATAATTCTGTTATGATTGTGTTTTTTGTGTTTCTTTTTGCGTTTGTGCCAAGCAAAACTGTTATGATTAGTCTTGGGGATGATCGTTTGGTCATGCTGGAAAAGACAGAAACTTTCTGCTCACGAAAAGAATTTTCATTTTTTTCTATAAGAGCTTTTGAGTTGATTTTTTGCTGCTGATTGCTACGCAAATTCTTCAGACTGTCGTAAGTTTTCAGAATTTTTGAAGTACCAGAAGTATACGAAGTATACATATTGCTACAGACTGGTCTGATGTTAACAGATTCTATTTTTGTTGAGTTGGTTGCTTATTTTGATGAAACTATGGATAGTATCGGGGGGTATTAGCCATGGAAGATTGAAAATACAGTAACCCAACATCAACATAAGTAGAATCTAAGTTTGCTACAGTACCTAAGGAAGTGGTGGTTTGCTTTCTTATACTAATGATATCATGAGTTTCTGTTTAAGTTTCGTGTTGTGAAGTTTTCAAGTTTTGGGTGAAGTTCTTATGGACAAAGAGATAAAGAGTGGCAAGAGATCAAGCTTGGGTATGCCCAAGGCACCCCAAGTTGATTCAAGGATGTCGTAAAAGCCTAAGCTTGGGGATGCCCCGGGAAGGCATCCCCTCTTTCGTCTTCAATCCATCGGTAACGTTACTTGGGGCTATATTTTTATTCACCACATGTTATGTGTTTTGCTTGGAGCGTCTTGTATCATAGGAGTCTTTTATTTTTGTTGTGTCACAGTCTTCCTTGCTGCACACCTATAGAGAGAGACATGCACTCACCGTGATTTTGTCGAGCTTCACTTATATCCTTTGGTTAGACAATTCATCTCACATGTGCTTCACTTATATCTTTTGAGCTAGTTGATTTTGCTCTATGTGCTTCACTTATATCTTTTAGAGCACGGAAGCGCGTGGCTTGGTAGTTGATCTATGCTATGAAAGTAGTCTCAAAAGGGGTAGTTATCCAAAGGGATATGAAAACTTCCACTTTCATGTGCATTGAATAGTTGGAGAAGTTTGATTCATCTCAATTAGTTTTGAGTTGTGGTTGTGGTAATATTGAAGTTATATTAGTAAGGTGTTGTGGATCTAGAAGTACTTGTGTTGAAGTTAGTGATTCCCGTAGCATGCACGTATGGTGAACCGCTATGTGATGAAGTCTGAGCATGATTAGTCTATTGATTGTCATCCTTTGTGTAGCGGTCGGGATCGCGCGATGGTTTATACCTACCAACCCTTCCCCTAGGAGTATGCGTTGAATGCTTTGTTTTAATTACTACTAAAACTTTTGCAACAAGTATATGAGTTCTTCATGACTAATGTTGAGTCCATGGTTTAGATGCACTTTCACCTTCCACCATCACTATCTTCTTTAGTGTCGTGTAACTTTTGCCGGTGCACAAAACCCACCATTAGCCTCCCTCAAAACAACCACCATACCTACCTACCATGGCTTTTTCAAAGCCATTCCGAGATATATTGCCATGCAATTACCACCATGACATGTGCCACAGCTTCTACATTGCCGTTGCATGATCGTGAGATAGCTAGCATGATGTTTCCATTAATGTCTATGCCATGCTAGATCATTGTCACGGTACACTACCGAAGGCATTCCATATAGAGTCATTGCTCTAATTTTGAGTTGTAAGTGTGATGATCATCATTGATGGAGCATTGTCCCATGTGAGGAAATAAAAGAGGCCAAATATGCCCACCAAAAAAAGAGGCCAAAGAGCCCACAAAAAAAATGAGAGAAAAAGGGAGAAGGGACAATGCTACTATCCTTCCACACTTGTGCTTATTAAGCACCATGATCTTCATGATTGAGAGTCTCTTGTTTTGTCACCACCATATAGCTAGTGGGAAATTTGCATTATATAACTTAGCTTGTATATTCCAATGATAGGCTTCCTCAAATTTGCCTTAGGTCTTCGTGGGCAAGCAAGTTGGATGCACACCCACTAGTTTTCTTTAAGAGCTTTCACATACTCTTAGCTCTAGTGCATCATTTGTATGGCAATCCCTACTCATTCACATTGATATCTATTGATGAGCATCTCCATAGCTCATTGATATGCCTAGTTAATGTGACCATCTTCTCCTTGTTTGTCTTGCAACCTCCACCACACTCCATTCCACTTATAGTGCTAAAATCATGGATCACGCTCATGTATTGCGTGAGAGTTGAAAAGGTTTGAGAAAGTAAAGGTGTGAAAACAATTACTTGGCCAATACCGAGGTTGTGCATGATTTAAATTCGTTGTGCAAGGATGATAGAGCATAGTTATCCCTACAAAAGCATATAGTCTGGCTATGCTCTATCATCATTGCACAACGAATTTAAATCATGCACAACCCGGGTATTGGCCAAGTAATTGTTTCACACCTTTACTTTATCAAACTTTTTCAACTCTCATGCAATACATGAGCGTGAGCCATAGTTTTAGCACTATAGGTGGTGTGGAGTGTGGTGGAGGTTGCAAGATCGTGTCATTTTGTTGCTACTGTTTTCTGCGTGTCAAGTATTTGTTCCTATGACCATGAGATCATATAACTCACGGACACCGGAGGAATGCTTTGTGTGTATCAAACGTCGCAACGTAACTGGGTGACTATAAAGATGCTCTACATGTATCTCCGAAGGTGTTCGTTGAGTTAGTATAGATCGAGACTGGGATTTGTCACTCCGTGTGACGGAGAGGTATCTCGGGGCCCACTCGGTAATACAACATCACACACAAGCCTTGCAAGCAATGTAACTTAATGTAAGTTGCGGGATCTTGTATTACGGAACGAGTAAAGAGACTTGCCGGTAAACGAGATTGAAATAGGTATGCGGATACTAACGATCGAATCTCGGGCAAGTAACATACCGAAGGACAAAGGGAATGACGTACGGGATTATATGAATCCTTGGCACTGAGGTTCAAACGATAAGATCTTCGTAGAATATGTAGGATCCAATATGGGCATCCAGGTCCCGCTATTGGATATTGACCGAGGAGTCTCTCGGGTCATGTCTACATAGTTCTCGAACCCGCAGGGTCTGCACACTTAAGGTTCGACGTTGTTTTATGCGTATTTGAGTTATATGGTTGGTTACCGAATGTTGTTTGGAGTCCCGGATGAGATCACGGACGTCACGAGGGTTTCCGGAATGGTCCGGAAACGAAGATTGATATATAGGATGACCTCATTTGGTTACCGGAAGGTTTTCGTGCATTACCGGAAAAGTTTCGGGCTCATCGGTAGTGTACCGGGAGTGCCGGGAGGGGTGCCGGGGACCATCGGGACGGGTGTCACGCCCCAAGGGGTCTCATGGGCTATGGGAAGAGATAAACCAGCCCCTAGTGGGCTGGAATAAGTTCCCACTAAGGCCCATAAGGTTTGAGAAGGAAAAAAACACAAGGTGGAAAGAGTTTCCAAGTGGGAAGGTGGAATCCTACTCCAAGTAGGATTGGAGTAGGACTCCTCCACCTCCAATTTCGGCCAAACCTTTAGGTTTTGAGGCTGACTCCTCCCCTCCCTCCCACCTATATATACGGAGGTTTTAGGGCTGATTTGAGACGACTTTTCCACGGCAGCCCGACCACATACCTCCACGGTTTTTCCTCTAGATCGCGTTTCTTCGGAGCTCGAACGGAGCCCTGCTGAGACAAGGTCATCACCAACCTCCGGAGCGCCGTCACGCTGCCGGAGAACTCTTCTACCTCTCCGTCTCTCTTGCTGGATCAAGAAGGCCGAGATCATCGTCGAGCTGTACGTGTGCTGAACGCGGAGGTGCCGTCCGTTCGGTACTAGATCGTGGGACTGATCGCGGGATTGTTCGTGGGGCGGATCGAGGGACGTGAGGACGTTCCACTACATCAACCGCGTTCACTAACGCTTCTGCTGTACGATCTACAAGGGTATGTAGATCACTCATCCCCTCTCGTAGATGGACATCACCATGATAGGTCTTCGTGCGCGTAGGAAAATTTTTGTTTCCCATGCGACGTTCCCCAACAGGGTAGCACCGGGAGCGGAGACCGATTACGTGGAGTCAGGAGAGTACTTGCAGGACGATCCAGAACCATTCCAAGCTGAGGATATCACAGGCAAGATGACATGACCTTGATCCCATATCTAGACTTGTTATGTTAGTTTCGATTCCACGTTATTGCTAGCTGCCTACCACTAAAAACATATCGCCTCTTCATATGCCATGAGCCTAAACACCTTACCCTTTCCTAGCAAATTTGCATGGCTAGGTAGGCTTGCTCAGCTACTAATGTTAGCATTGTTAGTTGCAGGTGATTATAACTCATGAGTTGTCATGAGCTTGATATCATTATCCTAATTCCTGTATTTAAATTAATGTACCTATATACTTGGTAAATGACGGGAGGCCTAGCCTTTTGCCGGGTGTCTTGTTCTGTTATTGCCGCCTTAGTTTCCGGTTACCGGTGTTTGGTTCCATAATGATCGCTCCTAACACGTTCGGGGTTGTTATGGGGACCCCCTTGATAAATCGCGTAGTGTTAAGGCTTGTCCGGCAGGACCCAACTTTGGTACTATCTGCTAATCACCTAATAATAATCTGCATAGGGAATAGCTACCCCGAGGATCCTAATCAACAACCCGGGCCAGTGCTCCTCATGAGTGTTGGTCCAACCACCTAGCAGTCGGCAAGACCACCCCGGGGTAACTTGAGGTTTGGTCCTTGTCCACTTTGCATAGACGGTGTTGTCCTGAGACGGAGATACGCGGCTCTTATCGGGTCGTCGACACACCGGGAGGTCCTGCTAGTCTTGTCTTGCCTTAGCGGTATATCTTGCGTATAGGAATCCCGGTGAAGCTTTGGTTTCCCCCAGAGTTGAGGTTTTCCTCTAAGGAATCCGACGAGATCACGAGATTCGTGATAGAGGATGCCTTTGCGGCCTGTGTTCGTTTGTGATGGACTAGTTGGAGCACCCCTGCAGGGTTTAATCTTTCGGAAGCCGTGCCTGCGGTTATGTGGCAACTTGGAATATTTTGTTAACATCCGGTATTAGAAAACTTAAATATAAACTAATAAAATATGCCAACTGTGTGCGTAACCGTGACTGTCCCTTCGAAGATCTCTCTTCGATCGGGAACACGGCGGGGTTATGAATGCCGTAGGTAGGTGTTCAGGATCACTTTCTGATGAAGTATTCACGACCGTTTGTATAGAACACTGTCACTTCTTCTTTTGCGTAAGCTAGCCACTTATTCAACCTTAGGATGCAGCAGCCCGAAACACTTCACCCCTTCCTTACCCAGTAGCAGGACTAGATCTGGCACCAAGGCCTTAGATTGCTGAGTCTCCGTGGCTCACGGATTACTCCGAAATTTCCAGCAGGTACAGGTACCCCAGAGTCAGATGATCCCGACGGCACCCAGCTGGCGTGGCAGTACGACGAGGAGACAGATCGCCTTTACGTGAACTATCCAGAGGACTGAACCGTGGTCGTGATCGTGGGCCTGCAGCGGGTAGCATAGCATTTCCCTTGTTTTGTAGTCCGTACCGGAACTACATTGGTTGTATCTGCGTTGTACTCTGTATTATTCATAAGAAGACAGTTGAATCCGAGATTGTCTACTTTATTTATTATTTTGTGCTATGTTTACTTGCTTGCAAAACACTTAGATGCGCTTCTTTCCTATTCGGAGGCCTCGACCCCCAGATCGGAAAGGTCCGCATCTTGGTCGTTACAAGTTGGTAATCAGAGCCTTACGACCATAGGAGCCTTTGTGTGATCGTATTTGGCCGAGTCGAGTCTAGTAAATGTTTTGAGTCTTAGTTATATCGGAGAGTAGGTTTCATTTTTCTCCTCTTCTTTGCTCTGGTGAGGCTTCCGTCTTAGGAAATCTTTAACTCTACTCCTTTCCCGCTCAAAAAAATTTTAGGATCACGTGGGTGTTTGCGAAATCTATATGATTTCGATGTGACGGAATTGTGTCCTGGTGCCTCCTATCTGCTCTAAGTATCAGGGGAGTTGAGCTCCAGGGATTATCGCGCACATCGCCATCATTCAGATTTCTGAGCACCTAAGAACGGAGGGTGTTCGTTGTTACTTCAATACGGGTAGTGGTGAGATAACCCCGACGTCCCCAGTACTGGTGTAGATTGTTCGGGGGTACTACCACACTTTGTATCGTTGTGATCACGAGGATCTGTTGTAGACGAAGGTCCGAGATGCTGGTTGTGTGTTGAAGGATGTGATACAGGTGACGGTTTAGATTAGGAGTTGTGTGAAATACTCCTTGTATCCGGGTGCCTGATTGCATGACCAGTTATTTTGGGAATTCATAGGTGGGATATCTGGTAGTATCTTATAGGGCTATCTTCCTACAGACGCTTGATTGAGGTTGAAAAAAATCTTGATCATATGTTTGCTCCGAGCAGTTCTAGCTCACACTCGTTTGCTGTGGCCTTATCGGAATCTTGTCGTCTGTTACTTTGAGAACGCACTCTGGCTATGTTGTTCGAGTGCAATGCTAAGTTCTATTCAGATATTCTTTCTTTTGATTTAGCTTATCTTCAAATATTCTGTGGACTAATATGCTGTCCGTCTTCAGGATGGCTCCACCAACTCGTCAGACCCCAACGCGTGAGGATATGCCGCCTCCACCTCCTCCTCCGCCACCGCCGCCGCCTCCTCCTGCAGAGGCCTGGCAGGCGATGATGGCAGCTACCAATGCAAATACTCAGATGCTGTTGCAGTTGATCCAGGAGAGAGCCAATCATCAGCAAGGCAATTTCCAGCAGGGTGGCAATCACTTCGCCAGTCTGAGTCAGTTCCTGTCAAACCAGCCTAGGACGTTCACTTCTTGCGACCAGCCGTTTGACGCGGAAGATTGGATCCATAATATGAACAAGCATTTCGAGTGTAGCAATGTGCGTCCAGAGGATTATGTCAAGTTTGCAACATTTCAGTTGAAGGGGCAGGCTTCTATTTGGTGGCAGCAGCTTAAGGACTCCAGAGGTGGCAGGGTGATGTCTTGGGACGAGTTCTGTCGTGACTTCAGGTCCCACTACATTCCTTCCAGTTTTGTTGAGGAGATGCGTGAGAAGTTCAGGCGCTTGAAGCAGGGCAGCAATTCTGTGTACAAGTACAATGTTGAGTTCCACGAGCTGGCCCGTTACGCATTGCAGGATGTTCCGGATCAGAAGAGCAAGATATACCAGTTCAGGGGTGGCTTGAAGGAGGATTTGCAGTTAGCACTCGCTTTGCACGATCCTGAGGAGTTTGAAAAATTCTATAACTTAGCTCTCAGAGCAGAGGCAGCCTTGCTCAGGGTGGAGAACTCCAAGAAACGTTTCAGAGATTCCAGCTCTTCCTCGACTCAGGTGGACGTGGTTCTTCCCGCCCACCCAACCCTGGATTCCAGTAGAGATATCAGCATCAGAAGCAAGGGCCTCCTCAGATTCAGTTCCGGCAGCCAGCAGATGTCACTTGTCACAAATGTGGGCAGAAGGGTCACTATGCCAACAAATGCACTTCTCAGCTCCGTCTGCCGCCTCCTCCTCCAGGCAAACCTCCTAGCAACGCTCTTGTGAAGTTCAACCCCAGATCAGCTCGCGTCAACATGGTGAATGCAGCTGAGGCAGAAAATTCTTCGGATGTGATCATGGGTAATCTCTTAGTCAATGATTTTCCTGCTAAAGTCATGTTTGATACTGGTGCATCGCATTCGTTTATCTCAAGGCCATTCTCATTTAAGCATGGGTTCCCTACTCGTGATTTGATTAAGCCTCTTTCAATTGTGTCTCCGGGTAAGATCATGAATTCTCACATGATGGTTCCGAACGTTTCTGTCAAGTTGGACAATTATGCTTTTCTGGCGTCTCCTATTGTCTTGGGCAAGTCCGACATTGATTTGATCCTTGGTATGGACTGGTTGGCCATGAATAAGGCATCAATTGATTGCGCAGCTAAAGAAGTGAAGCTGACCCACTCTTCGGAGGATGTGATCATATTCGCGGCGCGCGATGACATAGTCCGCTTGTTCTCCTTGAATGAAAAGGGTGAGATCAATCCCATTGAGCAAGTTCCAGTAGTCTGCCGATTGATGAACTATATTTTCTCGCCATTCAAGAATGAGTTTGTCTTGCTTTATCTCGATGACATTCTGGTCTTTTCTGAGGATGAGGAAGAACATGAGAAACATCTCAGGTTGGTGCTTGATAAACTGAGAGAATACAAGCTTTATGCCAAGTTTTCCAAGTGCGAGTTCTGGCTGAAAGAAGTGGTGTATCTTGGGCATATTATCTCTGCCGAGGGCATTAAGGTTGATCCGTCCAAGGTTCAGGCCATTGTTGAATGGGAACCCCCGCAGAATGTGAAGCAGCTTCGAAGCTTTCTCGGTCTTGCCGGATATTGCAGAAGATTCGTTGAGAACTTCTCCAAAATCGCCAAGCCGCTCTCTAGTCTTCTTCAGAAGGGTGTCAAGTATGTGTGGTCTCTAGAGTGTCAACTGGCTTTCGATACACTCATAGAGAAGCTTACCTCCACTCCGGTATTGGCTCCTCCGGATGATTCCAAGCCGTACCAGGTCTTTTGCGATGCTTCTCTTCAGGGTTTTGGTGCAGTATTGATGCAAGATAGGAAGGTGGTTGCTTACACCTCCAGGCAGCTGAAGCCTGCGGAGAAGAACTATCCTGTGCACGATCTCGAGCTAGCAGTTGTTGTGCATGCCTTGATGACTTGGAGACATCTCTTGTTGGAACGTAAGGTTGAAGTGTTCACCGATCACAAGAGCCTCAAGTATATCTTCACTCAGCCTAACTTGAATCTTCGGCAAACACGTTGGGTGGAAATGCTCCAGGATTTTAATCCGAGTGTTGAGTATACGCCAGGCAAGGCAAATGTTGTGGCAGATGCATTGAGCAGGAAAGCATATTGCAACAGTCTGATTCTACAACCTCTCCAGCCGGGTCTTTCTGAGTCTTTCAGGAAGCTCAATCTGCAGCTGGTTCCTCAAGGTTTTCTTGGGAACCTTCAGATCTCTCCTACCTTGGAAGATCAGGTCAGAGCAGCTCAGCTACTTGATACTATGGTGAAGAAGGTCAAGATTGGTGTGGGAAAGAGCCTTCCCAAGTATAAGTGTTTCACTGTGGATGCCAGGGACACTTTGTTTTTCGAGGACCGCCTTGTCGTCCCGAAAGGTGATCTCAGGAAGGTGATCATGGAAGAAGCTCATAATTCTCTGCTTTCTATTCATCCGGGAAGTTCCAAGATGTACCATGACTTGAAGCAGTCATTCTGGTGGACCCGTATGAAGCGTGAAATTGCACAATTCGTCAATGAGTGTGATGTTTGTCGAAGGGTGAAAGCAGAACATCAAAGACCAGCGGGCCTCTTGCAGCCTTTACCGATTCCCGAGTGGAAGTTCGATCACATTGAGATGGACTTCGTCATAGGGTTTCCGAAGTCCAAGAAGGGCAATGACTCTATCTTCGTCGTCATCGACAAATTGAGTAAAGTGGCGCATTTCCTTCCAGTCAAGGAGTCCATTTCAGCAGCTCAGCTGGCAGAGTTGTACACCTCGAGGATTGTCTCGTTGCACGGTGTACCTATGATGATCTCATCAGATCGTGGGAGTATCTTCACTTCCAAGTTCTGGGACTCTTTTCAGTCTGCTATGGGCACGAAGATCCGCTTCAGCACAGCGTTCCATCCTCAGACTAGTGGTCAAGTGGAGAGAGTGAATCAAGTTCTTGAGGACATGCTGAGAGCCTGCGTTATCTCGTTTGGCATGAAGTGGGAGGATTGTCTGCCTTTCGCGGAGTTCTCATATAACAACAGTTATCAAGCTAGCTCCGGCAAGGCTCCGTTCGAGATTCTCTATGGCAGGAAGTGCCGTACTCCGCTCAGCTGGTCCCAGACAGGCGAGCGTCAGATCCTTGGCAATGATATGATAGAAGAAGCTGAGGAGATGTGTCGGATCATTCGCGACAACCTCAGAGCAGCGCAGTCCCGTCAGAAGAGCTATTACGATAGCAAGCACCGTGACATGTCGTATGAGCTTGATGATTTTGTCTACCTCAAGGTGTCGCCTATGAAGGGTATGCAACGTTTTGGCATCAAAGGCAAGCTTGCGCCTCGTTTCGTTGGTCCGTTCAGAGTGGTTGGCAAGAGGGGTGACCTCGCATACCAGCTCGAGCTTCCGTCAACCTTTGCAAATGTCCATGATGTGTTCCATGTTTCTCAGCTTCGGAGGTGTTTCAAGAACCCCGAGCGCACTGTGCATCTTCAGGATATCGATCTCCAGACTGACCTCTCTTATCGCGAGCATCCAATTGCGGTTCTCGAGGCGACTGAGCGCAGGACCCGTAACAAGTCTGTCAAGTTTCTCAAAGTGCAGTGGTCACACCATTCCGATAAATAGGCTACGTGGGAACGCGAGGATCACCTCCGTTCCTAATTTCCCGAATTCTTTCAGTCTTAGATCTCGGGGTCGAGATCTTCTTTGTAGTGTGGGAGAGTTTGTAATGCCCCAAGTGTAGAACTTTCCCTTCTTGTAACCTTCCATGTGGGGCCACCTTGTCAGAGATCTTGATGATATCATTTCGTGCCTTGAATTCATGTGTGTTCCCTAGTGCTTACTTCCCATGCATGTCCAAATAGTTTAGTGCAAAGTTCTGTCCAGGAACTTGTTGTAGTTTATCTTGCTTGTGCTAGTATTAGAAATAGTGGTGCATGCTCAACTTTCATCTCATGCATCATGTGACTGTTGCATTTTGTGGTGCTGCTGTTCATTGGCTGTTATTCTTGTGTTGGGTATGTTGGAAATATGCCCTAGAGGCAATAATAAATTAGTTATTATTATATTTCTTAGTTCATGATAGTCGTTTATTATCCATGCTATAATTGTATTGATTGGAAACACAATACTTGTGTGGATACATAGACAAAACACTGTCCCTAGTAAGCCTCTAGTTGACTAGCTCGTTGATCAAAGATGGTCAAGGTTTCCTGGCCATAGGCAAGTGTTGTCACTTGATAACGGGATCACATCATTAGGAGAATCATGTGATGGACTAGACCCAAACTAATAGACGTAGCATGTTGATCGTGTCATTTTGTTGCTACTGTTTTCTGCGTGTCAAGTATTTGTTCCTATGACCATGAGATCATATAACTCACGGACACCGGAGGAATGCTTTGTGTGTATCAAACGTCGCAACGTAACTGGGTGACTATAAAGATGCTCTACATGTATCTCCGAAGGTGTTCGTTGAGTTAGTATAGATCGAGACTGGGATTTGTCACTCCGTGTGACGGAGAGGTATCTCGGGGCCCACTCGGTAATACAACATCACACACAAGCCTTGCAAGCAATGTAACTTAATGTAAGTTGCGGGATCTTGTATTACGGAACGAGTAAAGAGACTTGCCGGTAAACGAGATTGAAATAGGTATGCGGATACTAACGATCGAATCTCGGGCAAGTAACATACCGAAGGACAAAGGGAATGACGTACGGGATTATATGAATCCTTGGCACTGAGGTTCAAACGATAAGATCTTCGTAGAATATGTAGGATCCAATATGGGCATCCAGGTCCCGCTATTGGATATTGACAGAGGAGTCTCTCGGGTCATGTCTACATAGTTCTCGAACCCGCAGGGTCTGCACACTTAAGGTTCGACGTTGTTTTATGCGTATTTGAGTTATATGGTTGGTTACCGAATGTTGTTCGGAGTCCCGGATGAGATCACGGACGTCACGAGGGTTTCCGGAATGGTCCGGAAACGAAGATTGATATATAGGATGACCTCATTTGGTTACCGGAAGGTTTTCGTGCATTACCGGAAAAGTTTCGGGCTCATCGGTAGTGTACCGGGAGTGCCGGGAGGGGTGCCGGGGACCATCGGGAGGGGTGTCACGCCCCAAGGGGTCTCATGGGCTATGGGAAGAGATAAACCAGCCCCTAGTGGGCTGGAATAAGTTCCCACTAAGGCCCATAAGGTTTGAGAAGGAAAAAAACACAAGGTGGAAAGAGTTTCCAAGTGGGAAGGTGGAATCCTACTCCAAGTAGGATTGGAGTAGGACTCCTCCACCTCCAATTTCGGCCAAACCTTTAGGTTTTGAGGCTGACTCCTCCCCTCCCTCCCACCTATATATACGGAGGTTTTAGGGCTGATTTGAGACGACTTTTCCACGGCAGCCCGACCACATACCTCCACGGTTTTTCCTCTAGATCGCGTTTCTGCGGAGCTCGGACGGAGCTCGGACGGAGCCGTGCTGAGACAAGGTCATCACCAACCTCCGGAGCGCCGTCACGCTGCCGGAGAACTCTTCTACCTCTCCGTCTCTCTTGCTGGATCAAGAAGGCCGAGATCATCGTCGAGCTGTACGTGTGCTGAACGCGGAGGTGCCGTCCGTTCGGTACTAGATCGTGGGACTGATCGCGGGATTGTTCGCAGGGCGGATCGAGGGACGTGAGGACGTTCCACTACATCAACCGCGTTCACTAACGCTTCTGCTGTACGATCTACAAGGGTACGTAGATCACTCATCCCCTCTCGTAGATGGACATCACTATGATAGGTCTTCGTGCGCGTAGGAAATTTTTTGTTTCCCATGCGACGTTCCCCAACAGTGGCATCATGAGCTAGGTTCATGCGTAGATGTCTTCTCGAGTAGAACACAAAAGTTTTTGTGGGCGGTGATGTGCGTTTTGCTGCCCTCCTTAGTCTTTTCTTGATTCCGCGGTATTGTTGGATTGAAGCGGCTTGGACCGACATTACTCGTACGCTTACGAGAGACTGGTTTCATTGCTACGAGTAACCCCGTTGCTCAAAGATGACTGGCAAGTGTCGGTTTCTCCAACTTTAGTTGAATCAGATTTGACCGAGGAGGTCCTTGGATGAGGTTAAATAGCAACTCATATATCTCCGTTGTGGTGTTTGCGTAAGTAAGATGCGATCCTACTAGATACCCATGGTCACCACGTAAAACATGCAACAACAAAATTAGAGGACGTCTAACTTGTTTTTGCAGGGTATGCTTGTGATGTGATATGGCCAACGATGTGATGTGATATATTGTATGTATGAGATGATCATGTTGTAATAGTTAATATCGACTTGCACGTCGATGGTACGGCAACCGGCAGGAGCCATAGCGTTGTCTTAAAACTAACGTTTGTGCTTGCAGATGCGTTTACTATATTGCCAGGACGTAGCTTTAGTAGTAATAGCATGAGTAGCACGACAACCCCGATGGCGACACGTTGATGGAGATCATGATGATGGAGATCATGGTGTGACGCTGATGACAAGAAGATCGTGCCGGTGCTTTGGTGATGGAGATCAAGAAGCGCATGATCATGGCCATATCATGTCACTTATGAATTGCATGTGATGTTAATCCTTTATGCACCTTATCTTGCATAGAACGACGGTAGCATTATGAGGTGATCTCTCACTAAAATTTCAAGATGAAATTGTGTTCTCCCCGACTGTGCACCGTTGCTACAGTTCGTCGTTTCGAGACACCACGTGATGATCGGGTGTGATAGACTCAACGTTCACATACAACGGGTGCAAAACAGTTGCGCACGCGGAACACTCGGGTTAAGCTTGACGAGCCTAGCATGTGCAGACATGGCCTCGGAACACATGAGACCGAAAGGTCGAGCATGAATCGTATAGTTGATATGATTAGCATAGATATGCTGACCACTGAAACTATTCTCGACTCACGTGATGATCGGACTTGAGATAGTGGATTTGGATCATGTACCACTCAAATGACTAGAGAGATGTACTTTTTGAGTGGGAGTTCTTAAGTAATATGATTAATTGAACTAATTGTCATGAACATAGTCTAATGGTCTTTGCGAATTACGATGTAGCTTGCGCTATAGCTCTACTGTTTTATATGTTCCTAGAGAAAATTTAGTTGAAAGTTGATAGTAGCAAACTTTGCAGACTGAGTCTGTAAAACCAAGGATTGTCCTCGTTGTTGCACAGAAGGCTTATGTCCTTAATGCACCACTCGGTGTGCTGCACCTCGAGCGTCGTCTGTGGATGTTGTGAACATCCGACATACACGTTTCTGATGACTACACGATAGTTCAGTACAAAAATACTTAATGGCTTAGAAGCAAGGCGCCGAAAACGTTGTAAAACGTCACGGAACATAAGTGATGTTCTAAAGAGATGAAATTGTGATTTCATGCTTGTGCCCTTGTTAAGAGGTACGAGACCTCCGACAAGATTCTTTGTCCACAAAGCACAGGAGAAAAGGCTCAATCGTTGAGCATGTGCTCAGATTGTCTGAGTACGACAATCGCTTGAATCAAGTGGGAGTTAATCTTCCAGATGAGATAGTGATAGTTCTCCAAAGTCACTGCCACCAAGCTGTGAGAGCTTCGTGATGAACTATAACATATCAAGGATACATACAATGATCCTTGAGCGATTCGCGATGTTTGACACTGCGAAAGTAGAAATCAAGAAGGAGCATCAATAGTTGATGGTTTGTAAAACCACTAAGTTTCAAGAAAGGCAAGGGCTAGAAGGGATACTTCGTGAAACGGCAAAACAGTTGCTGCACTAATGAAGAGACCCAAGATTAAACCCAAACCCGAGACTAAGTGCTTCTATAATGAGGGGAACAATCACTGAGGCGGAGCAACTCAAGATACTTGGTAGATAAGAAGGCTGGCAAAAGTCGAAAGAAGTGTATTTGATATACATGATGTTGATGTGTACTTTACTAGTACTCCTGGTAGCACGAGGGTATTGGATACCGGTTCGGTTGCTAAGTGATTAGTGACGCGAAATGAAAGCTACGGCATAAACGGAGACTAGCTAAAGGCGAGGTGACGATACGTGTTGGAAGTGTTTCCAAGATTGATATGATCAAACGTCGCACGCTCCCTCTACCATCGGGATTGGTGTTAAACCTAAATAATTGTTATTTGGTGCTTGCGTTAAGCATGAACATGATTGGATCGTATTTATTGCAATACGATTATTCATGTAAAGATAATAATGGTTACTCTATTTTCTTGAATAATCACCTTCAATGGTTTATTGAATCTCGATCGTAGTGTTACACATGTTCATGATATTGGTGCCAAAAGATACGAGTTGATGATGATAGTACCACTTACTTGTGGCACTGCCGCTTGAGTCATGTTAGTATAAATTGCATGAAGAGGCTCCATGCTGATGGATCTTTGTACTCACCTGATTTCGAATCACTAGTGACATGCGAATCATACCACATGAGCAAGGCCTTGTTTTCATTGAGATGAAATAAGATAGTAACTTGCTGGAAGTGATACATTTTGATGTATGCAGTCCAATGGGTGCTGAGGCACGCAGTGGATATCATTATGTTCTTACTTCACTGACGATTAGAGTAGATATAGGAGTATTTACTTAATGAATCACAAGTCTAAAATGTTGAAAAGTTCAAATCCGTTTTAGAGTGAAGTTCGTCGTAACAAGAGGATAAACTGTCTACGATATGATCATGGAAATGAATATCTGAGTTACGATTTTTGGTACACAGTTAAGACAATGTGGAAATTGTTTCGCAGTTCATGCCACCTGGAACATCATAGTGTGATGATGTGTCTGAACGTCATAGCCACGCACTATTTGGTATGGTGCATACTATGATGTCTCTTATCGAATTACCACTATCGTTTATGGGTTATGCATTAGAGACAACCGCACTCACTTTAAATAGGGCACCGCGTATTTCCGTTGAGATGACACAGTATAGACTGAGGTTTAGAGAAATCTAAACTGTCGTTTCTTGAAAGTTTGGGGTTTCGACACTTATGTGAAAAAGTTTCAGTTTGATAAGCTCGAACCCAAAGCGGATAAATGCATCTTCATAGGATATCCAAAACAGTTGGGTACATCTCCTATCTCTGATCCGAAAGCAAAGTGTTTGTTTCTAGAAACGGATCCTTTCTCGAGGAAAGGTTTCTCTCGAAAGAATTGAGTGGGAGGGTAGTAGAACTTGATGACGTTATTGAACCATCACTTCAACCAGTGTGTAGCAGGGCGCAGGAAGTTGTTCATGTGGCGCCTACACCAATTGAAGTGGAAGCTGATGATGATGATCATTGAGCTTCGAATCAAGTTACTACAAACCTCGTAGGTCGACAAGGTCGCGTACTGCTGCAGAGTAGTACGGTAACCCTGTCTTGGAGGTCATGTTGTTGAGCAACAGTGAACCTACGAGTTATGGAGAAAGCGATGGTGGGCCCAGATTCCGACAAATGGCTGGAAGCCATGAAATCCGAGAGAGGATCCATGTGTGAAAACAAAGTGAAGACTTTGGTAGAACTACTTGATGGTCATAGGACTATTGAGTAAAAATGGATCTTTAAAAGAAGACAGACGATGATGGTGATAAGTCACTATTAAGAAACGCTAGACTTGTCGCAAAGATGTTTTCGATAAGATCAAACAGTTGACTATGATGAGACTTTCTCACTCGTAGCGATGCTAAAAGTCTGTTAGAATTATGTTAGTTGTTGATGCATTATTTATGAAATATTGCACGTAGGATGTCAAAACATTGTTTTCTCGACGGTTTCCTTGAGCAAACATTGTATGTGATACAACCAGAAGGTTTTGTCGATCCTAAAGATACTAGCAAGTATGCAAGCTCCAGTAATCCTTCAATGGACTGGTGCAAGCATCTCGGAGTTGGAATATACACTTTAATGAGATGATCAAAGATTTTGGGTTTGTACAAGGTTTATGAGAAACTTGTATTTCCAAAGAAGTGAGTGGGAGCACTATAGAATTTCTGATAGGTATATGTGGTTGACATATTGTGCATCAGAAGTAATGTAGAATTTCTGTAAAGCATACAAGGTTGTTTGAAAGAAGTTTTCAAAGGAGTACCTGGATTACGCTACTTGAACGTTGAGCATCAAAGATCTATGGAGATAGATCAAAAGCGCTTAATAGAAGTTTCAACAAGATGCATGCCTTGACAAGTTTTTGAAAGAGTTCAAAATAGACCAGCAAAGAAGGAGTTCTTGGTTGCGTTGTGAGGTGTGAATTTGAGTAAGAATCAAAACCTGACCACGGCAGAACAAAGAGAATAGACGAAGGTCGTCTTCTATGCCTTAGCCGTAGAATCTAAAGTATGCCATGCTGTGTACCGCACCTGTAGTGTGCCTTGACTCAAAGTATGTTGAGAGGTACAGAGAGTGATCCATGATCGAATCACTAGCAGCGGTCGAAATTTATCCTTAGTAACTAATGGACTAAGGAATTTTTCTCGATTATGGAGGTGGTTAAAGAGTTTGTCGTAAAGGGTTACGTCAATGCAAGCTTTGACACTAATCCGGATAACTATGAGTAGTGAAACGTATTCGTATAGTAGAGTAGATATTTGGAGTATTTCCGAATAGCACATAGTATCAGCATCTATAAGATGACATAAAGATTTGTAAAGAACACCCGGACCTGAAAGTTTCAGAACCGTTGACTAAAACCTCTCTCACGAGCAAGACGTGATCAGACCCCATAACTATATGGGTGTTGGATTCGTTGGAATCACATGGTGATGTGAACTAGATTATTGACTCTAGTGCAAGTGGGAGACTCTTGGAAATATGCCCTAGAGGCAATAATAAATTAGTTATTATTATATTTCTTAGTTCATGATAGTCGTTTATTATCCATGCTATAATTGTATTGATTGGAAACACAATACTTGTGTGGATACATAGACAAAATACTGTCCCTAGTAAGCCTCTAGTTGACTAGCTCGTTGATCAAAGATGGTCAAGGTTTCCTGGCCATAGGCAAGTGTTGTCACTTGATAACGGGATCACATCATTAGGAGAATCATGTGATGGACTAGACCCAAACTAATAGACGTAGCATGTTGATCGTGTCATTTTGTTGCTACTATTTTCTGCGTGTCAAGTATTTGTTCCTATGACCATGAGATCATATAACTCACGGACACCGGAGGAATGCTTTGTGTATATCAAACGTCGCAACGTAACTGGGTGACTATAAAGATGCTCTACATGTATCTCCGAAGGTGTTCGTTGAGTTAGTATAGATCGAGACTGGGATTTGTCACTCCGTGTGACGGAGAGGTATCTCGGGGCCCACTCGGTAATACAACATCACACACAAGCCTTGCAAGCAATGTAACTTAATGTAAGTTGCGGGATCTTGTATTACGGAACGAGTAAAGAGACTTGCCGGTAAACGAGATTGAAATAGGTATGCGGATACTAACGATCGAATCTCGGGCAAGTAACATACCGAAGGACAAAGGGAATGACGTACGGGATTATATGAATCCTTGGCACTGAGGTTCAAACGATAAGATCTTCGTAGAATATGTAGGATCCAATATGGGCATCCAGGTCCCGCTATTGGATATTGACCGAGGAGTCTCTCGGGTCATGTCTACATAGTTCTCGAACCCGCAGGGTCTGCACACTTAAGGTTCGACGTTGTTTTATGCGTATTTGAGTTATATGGTTGGTTACCGAATGTTGTTCGGAGTCCCGGATGAGATCACGGACGTCACGAGGGTTTCCGGAATGGTCCGGAAACGAAGATTGATATATAGGATGACCTCATTTGGTTACCGGAAGGTTTTCGTGCATTACCGGAAAAGTTTCGGGCTCATCGGTAGTGTACCGGGAGTGCCGGGAGAGGTGCCGGGAACCATCGGGAGGGGTGTCATGCCCCAAGGGGTCTCATGGGCTATGGGAAGAGATAAACCAGCCCCTAGTGGGCTGGAATAAGTTCCCACTAAGGCCCATAAGGTTTGAGAAGGAAAAAAACACAAGGTGGAAAGAGTTTCCAAGTGGGAAGGTGGAATCCTACTCCAAGTAGGATTGGAGTAGGACTCCTCCACCTCCAATTTCGGCCAAACATTTAGGTTTTGAGGCTGACTCCTCCCCTCCCTCCCACCTATATATACGGAGGTTTTAGGGCTGATTTGAGACGACTTTTCCACGGCAGCCCGACCACATACCTCCACGGTTTTTCCTCTAGATCGCGTTTCTGCGGAGCTCGGACGGAGCCCTGCTGAGACAAGGTCATCACCAACCTCCGGAGCGCCGTCACGCTGCCGGAGAACTCTTCTAACTCTCCGTCTCTCTTGCTGGATCAAGAAGGCCGAGATCATCGTCGAGTTGTACGTGTGCTGAACGCGGAGGTGCCGTCCGTTCGGTACTAGATCGTGGGACTGATCGCGGGATTGTTCGCGGGGCGGATCGAGGGACGTGAGGACGTTCCACTACATCAACCGCGTTCACTAACGCTTCTGCTGTACGATCTACAAGGGTACGTAGATCACTCATCCCCTCTCGTAGATGGACATCACCATGATAGGTCTTCGTGCGCGTAGGAAATTTTTTGTTTCCCATGCGACGTTCCCCAACAGGGTAGCACCGGGAGCGGAGACCGATTACGTGGAGTGAGGAGAGTAGTTGCAGGACAATCCAGAACCATTCCAAGCTGAGGATATCACAGGCAAGATGACATGACCTTGATCCCATATCTAGACTTGTTATGTTAGTTTCGATTCCACGTTATTGCTAGCTGCCTACCACTGAAAACATATCGCCTCTTCATATGCCATGAGCCTAAACACCTTACCCTTTCCTAGCAAATTTGCATGGCTAGGTAGGCTTGCTCAGCTACTAATGTTAGCATTGTTAGTTGCAGGTGATTATAACTCATGAGTTGTCATGAGCTTGATATCATTATCCTAATTCCTGTATTTAAATTAATGTACCTATATACTTGGTAAATGACGGGAGGCCTAGCCTTTTGCCGGGTGTCTTGTTCCGTTATTGCCGCCTTAGTTTCCGGTTACCGGTGTTTGGTTCCATAATGATCGCTCCTAACACGTTCGGGGTTGTTATGGGGACCCCCTTGATAAATCGCGTAGTGTTAAGGCTTGTCCGGCAGGACCCAACTTTGGTACTATGTGCTAATCACCTAATAATAATCTGCATAGGGAATAGCTACCCCGAGGATCCTAATCAACAACCCGGGCCAGTGCTCCTCATGAGTGTTGGTCCAACCACCTAGCAGTCGGCAAGACCACCCCGGGGTAACTTGAGGTTTGGTCCTTGTCCACTTTGCATAGACGGTGTTGTCCTGAGATGGAGATACGCGGCTCTTATCGGGTCATCGACACACCGGGAGGTCCTGCTAGTCTTGTCTTGCCTTAGCGGTATATCTTGCGTATAGGAATCCCGGTGAAGCTTTGGTTTCCCCCAGAGTTGAGGTTTTCCTCTAAGGAATCCGATGAGATCACGAGATTCGTGATAGAGGATGCCTTTGCGGCCTCTGTTCGTTTGTGATGGACTAGTTGGAGCACCCCTGCAGGGTTTAATCTTTCGGAAAGCCGTGCCCGCGGTTATGTGGCAACTTGGAATATTTTGTTAACATCCGGTATTAGAAAACTTAAATATAAACTAATAAAATATGCCAACTGTGTGCGTAACCGTGACTGTCCCTTCGAAGATCTCTCTTCGATCGGGAACACGGCGGGGTTATGAATGTCGTAGGTAGGTGTTCAGGATCACTTTCTGATCAAGTATTCACGACCGTTAGTATAGAACACTGTCACTTCTTCTTTTGCGTAAGCTAGCCACTTATTCAACCTTAGGATGCAGCAGCCCGAAACACTTCACCCCTTCCTTACCCAGTAGCAGGACTAGATCTGGCACCAAGGCCTTAGATTGCTGAGTCTCCGTGGCTCACGGATTACTCCGAAATTTCCAGCAGGTACAGGTACCCCAGAGTCAGATGATCCCGACGGCACCCAGCTGGTGTGGCAGTACGACGAGGAGACAGATCGCCTTTACGTGAACTATCCAGAGGATTGAACCGTGGTCGTGATCGTGGGCCTGCAGCGGGTAGCATAGCATTTCCCTTGTTTTGTAGTCCGTACCGGAACTACATTGGTTGTATCTGCGTTGTACTCTGTATTATTCATAAGAAGACAGTTGAATCCCAGATTGTCTACTTTATTTATTATTTTGTGCTATGTTTACTTGCTTGCAAAACACTTAGATGCGCTTCTTTCCTATTCGGGGGCCTCGACCCCCAGATCGGAAAGGTCCGCATCTTGGTCGTTACAGGATTGCCATACAAAAGATGCACTAGAGCTAAGAGTATGTGAAAGCTCTTAAAAAAACTAGTGGGTGTGCATCCAACTTGCTTGCTCACGAAGACCTAAGGCAATTTTGAGGAAGCCTATCATTGGAATATACAAGCCAAGTTATATAATGAAAATTTCCCACTAGCTATATGGTGATGACAAAACGAGAGACTCTTGGTGCTTAATATGCACAAGTGTGGAAAAGTGCTAGCATTGTCCCTTCTCTCTTTTTCTCTCATTTTTTTCTATTTTTTTGGTGGGCTCTTTGGCCTCTCTTTTTTTGGGTGGGCATCTTTGGCCTCTTTTATTTCCTCACATGGGACAATGCTCCATTAATGATGATCATCACACTTACAACTCAAAACTTAGAGCAACGATGACTCTATATGGAATGCCTTCGGTAGTATACCGTGGCAATGATCTAGCATGGCATAGACATTAATGGAAACATCATGCTAGCTATCTTACGATCGTGCAATGGCAATGTAGACGTGGTGGCACATGTCATGGTGGTAGCTGCATGGTAATATATCTCGGAATGACTTTGAAAAAGCCATAGTAGGTAGGTATGGTGGTTGTTTTGAGGGAGGCTAATGGTGGGTTTCGTGCACCGGAGAAAGTTGCACGGCACTAAGAAGATAGTGATGGTGGAAGGTGAAAGTGCATCTAAACCATGGACTCAACATTAGTCATGAAGAACTCATATACTTGTTGCAAAAGTTTTATTAGTAATCGAAACAAAGCATTCAACGCATACTCCTAGGGGACGGGTTGGTAGGTATAAACCATCGCGCGATCCCAACCGCCACGCAAAGGATGATAATCAATAGACTAATCATGCTCAGATTTCATCACATAGCGGTTCACCATACGTGCATGCTACGGGAATCACTAACTTCAACACAAGTATTTCTAGATCCACAAGACCTTATTAGCATAACTTCAATATTACCATAACCACAACTTAAAACTAATTGAGATGAATTAAACTTCTCTAACGATTCAATGCACATGAAGGTGGAAGTTTTCGTATTCCTTTGGATAACTACCCCTTTTGAGACTACTTTCAAAGCATAGATCAACTACCAAGCCACACACCGCTGTGCTCTAAAATATATAAGTGAAGCACAAAGAGCAAAAGTATCTAGCTCAAAAGATATAAGTGAAGCACATGTGAGCTGAATTATCTACCAAAAGATATAAGTGAAGCTCAACAAAATCACGGTGAGTGCATGTATCTCTCTAGGTGTGCAGAAAGGATGATTGTGACACAACAAAAATAAAAGACTCCTACGATACAAGACGCTCCAAGCAAAAACACATAACATGTGGTGAATAAAAATATAGCCCCAAGTAACGTTAGCGATGGATTGAAGACGAGAGTGGGGATGCCTTCCCGGGGCATCCCCAAGCTTAGGCTTTTACGGCATCCTTGAATCTCTTGGGGTGCCTTGGGCATTCCCAAGCTTGAGCTCTTGCCACTCTTTATCTCTTTGTCCATAAGAACTTCACCCAAAACTTGAAAACTTCACAACACGGAACTTAAAAAGAAACTCGTGATAACATTAGTATGAGAAAGCAAACCACTACTTCCTTAGGTACTGTAGAAAACTTAAATTCTACTTGTGCTGATGTTGGGTTACTGTATTTTTAATATTTCATGGCTAATACCCCCGATACTATCCATAATTTCATCAAAATAAGCAACCAACACAACAAAAAACAGAATCTGTTAACAGCAGACCAGTCTGTAGAAATTTGTATATTTTGTATACTTCTCGTACTTCAAAAATTCTGAAAAATTTCGAGAGTCTGAATAATTTGCGTAGCAATCAGCATAAAAAAGAATCAACTCAAATGCTCTTACAGAAAAAAAAAATGAAAATTCTTTTCGTGAGCAGAAAGTTTCTGTCTTTTCCAGCATGACCAAACGATCACCCCCAAGACTAATCATAACGGTTTTGCTTCTTGGCACAAACGCAAAAAGAAACACAAAAAACACAATCATAACATAATTATGAAAGTGTGGAAAACACGAAACAGAAAGAAAAGGATAGATTCGTTGGGTTGCCTCCCAACAAGCGCTTTTGTTTAACGCCCTTAGCTAGGCAAAAGGTGATGGAATCACGTATAGTCATCTTTGGTGCTCAAACCATAAGTAGTGTGATCATTTATCATCTTAAGATCTTCATATTTATTGGATGAATCACCACTAGCTTTAGGAACAAAAACAGGCTTGACGGTCTTTTTGAGAGTGAGATTTGGAGTATTTTGCACAGCGGCAAAAGCGGAAACCAAGTTGGTTATGACATCTTCTAATTTGCCAATTCTATAAGAATCATTAACTATAAGTTCCTTCTCCCTAAATTTTTTTAAAATTTTCCCACTTTGGATCCATACTGAGTAATTTGATTGTGGATCTTTCTATCCAAACCCTCAATAAGTTCAACTGTGGCAATTTTGTTTTCAATAGCGTCAAGCCTTTGCATCACGTGTTTCAAAGTCAAGGTAGTTCCATTAACCATGAGCGGGGGTGAGCCAACCACATTCATGATAGCTCTATAGGAGTCAACAGTATGGCTCCCCAGAAAATTCCCGCCTACAATGGTGTCAAGGATATACCTATTCCAAGGAGAAATCCCAACATAGAAACTGCGAAGGAGGACGGTAGTGGATTGCTTACGAGTAGATCTACTTTGAGCATTGCAAATCCTGTACCAAGCGTCCTTTAAATTTTCTTCCTCATTCTGCCTGAAATTGAGAACTTCATTCTCAGGGGTGTCATTTGGAGTGGTGGGTCTAGCCATTGATAGACTATCTCACACACAAACGAGCAGGAAGAGAGAGTGCAACGGACAAAAGAAAACGGCAAAGGAGAAAGGCAAATGAAAACGGCAAAGGAGAAAGGCAAACGAAAACGGCAAATGTGAAGTGGGGGAGAGGAAAACGAGAGGCAACTGGCAAAAAAAGTAAATGCAGGAGATGAGTTTGTGAGACCCACTTGGATAGATCTCTCCTTACCCCGCAACGGCGCCAGAAATACTTCTGCTACTTCAACAAAAGACCTTCCAACGGCGCCAGAAATAGGAGTGTTGCTTGATACTCCTCAGCAACGACACCAGGAATCCTTCTGCTACGGCTACGCCTTAAGGGACTTCCTAGGCAAATATGCAAAGGATTTCCACCGTGGCCTTGGAGCCTTGCTTTGGTGTTCCCTCGAAGCGGAAAGGGTGATGTAGCACAGCGGTGGTAAGTATTTTCGTCAGTTTGAGAACCAAGGTATCGATCCAGTGAAGGAGTATCACAAGTGCCTGCACAAACACAAAAAGCTTGCTCCCAACGCTATGAAGGGGTTGTCAATCCCTTATAGATTGTTCGCCAAGTGAGAACTAAAAGCAGCAAAGTAACAAAGCAAAGTAAAAAACAAAAGTGGAAACAATAGATGTGAATAGACCCGGGGGTCGTAGTGTTTACTAGTGGCTTCTCTCATGAAAGCAAGTAGACGACGGGTGAACAAATTACTGTCGAGCAATTGATAGAACCGCGCAAAGTCGTGACGTCGTCTATGGCAATGATTATATCTATAGGCATCACGTCCAAAACAAGTAGACCGATACTATCTGCATCTACTACTATTAATCCACACGTCGACCGCTATCCATCATTCATCTAGTGTATTAAGTCCAAAAGAACAGAGTAACGCCTTAAGCAAGATCACATGATGTAGATGGAGAATCTCATATCTACGACAGAGCCCACCTTGTTACCCTTGATGGCAACTACCCGATGTGTGCCTTGTTGCCCCTACTGTCACTGGGAAAGGTCACCACACGGTAAGAACCCAAAACCAAGCACTTCTCCCATTGCAAGAATCATAGATCTAGTTGGTCAAACAAAACCCAAGACTCAGAGAGATTTACAAGGATATCAAATCATGCATATAAGAAATCAGCAAAGACTCAAATATATATCATAGATAATCTGATCACAAATTCACAATTCATCGGATCTCGACAAACACACCGCCAAAGAACATTACATCGGGTAGATCTCCATGAAGATCATGGAGAACTTTGTATTGAATATCCAAGAGAGAGAAGAAGCCATCTAGCTACTAACTACGAACCCGTAGGTCTGAAGTGAACTACTCACGAGTCATTGGAGGGGCGATGATGATGATGAAGATGCCCTCCAACTCCAAAGTCCCCTCCGGCAGGGCACCGGGAAGGGTCTCCAGATGAGATCTCGCGGAAACGGAAGCTTGCGGCGGCGAAAAAGTATTTTTGTGGCTCCCTTCATTTTTTCTGATTTTTAGGGAATATATAGGCGCAAGATCTAGGTCTGGGGGGCGCCAGGGAGGCCACAAGCCTACCCACCGCCGCCCCCCTGGTGGCGGAGTGGGGGCTTGTGGGCTCCCTGTAGCCCTCCCGGCTTGGCCCACGGGCCCCCTGATCTTCTTTCGTTCGGGAAAAAATCATTTCAGGGATTTTATTCCGTTTGGACTCCGTTCCAAAATCAGATCTGAAAAGAGCCAAAAACACAGAAAAAACAGGAACTGGCACTTGGCACTGAATTAATAAGTTAGTCCCAAAAAAGATATAAAAGGTACATAAAACATCCAAAGAAGACAAGATAACAGCGTGAAACCATAAAAAATTATAGATACGTTTGGGACGTATCAGGCCTATCTTGTACCTTTACTTTTTGCCCTTGAAAAAGTCATGGTGATCTTCACCCATTCCTTATTTTGCCTTTGTCTTGGCTACCGTCACATGCTAGGGAAAGATCTATATTCATATATCAACTTGGGGGTGAGTACTTATGCTTTATAAGCCCCTATCTTTCTGATGTTACCCTTGAGGTAAATGGTTGGGAGGCAAAACTATAAGCCCCTATCTTTCTCTGTGTCTAGCTGAAACTTTTACACCATGAGTACCACGTGAGTTGTAACAATTGTGGAAAACAAAAGATATGATTGAGTATGTGGGTTTGCTTTACAAGTTCTTATTTGACTCTTTCAGATGTTATGATAAATTGCAACTGCTTCAATGACTATGGACTGTTGTTGGCTACTTCTCGGTAAGGTTTTTGTTTCATACTTTGCTTTGTGAAGGAATTGTTACTCCCCCATAAGAATCTATGATGTATTGCTGTTCTATGTGTGATCATGATGCCCTCATGTCCGTATTATGTTTTATCGACACCTTCATCCCTAAACATGTGGACATGTTTATGGATCTTGGTTTTCGCTTGAGGACAAGCAAGGTCTAAGCTTGGGGGAGTTGATACGTCCATTTTGCATCATGCTTTCATGTTGATATTTATCGCTTTATGGACTGTTATATTACCTTGTGGTACCATCCTTATGCCTTTTCTCTCTTATTTTGCAAGGTTTATTTGAAGAGGGAGAATACCGGCAGCTGGAATTCTGAACTAGAAAAGGAGCAAGTTTGAGTCCTCTATTCCGCGCAACTCCAAATGCCCTGAAAATCAATGTGGAATTTTTTGGAATTATATAAAAAATACTGGGTGAAAGAAGTATCAGAGGGGAGCTACTAGGGACCCACAAGCCTGGTAGCCGCTGCCCCCCTGGTGGCGGTTACAGGGCTTGTGGGCACCCTGGCGGCCCACTGGCCCCCTCTTTTGCTATATGAAGGGTTTTGTCCAGGAAAAAATCAGGGTGGAGCTTTTTCGTGGATTCTCCGCCACCACGAGGCGGAACTTGAGCAGGACCAATCTAGAGCTCCGGCAGGACGATCCTGCCGGGGAAACTTCCCTCCCGGAGGGGGAAATCGTCGCCATCGTCATCACCAACACTCCACTCGTCGGAAGGGGTCATCTCCATCAACATCTTCATCAGCACCATCTCCTCTCCAAACCCTAGTTCATCTCTTGTAACCAATCTCCGTCTCGCGACTCCGATTGGTACTTGTAAGGTTGCTAGTAGTTTTAATTACTCTTTGTAGTTGATGCTAGTTGGATTACTTGGTGGAAGAGTTTATGTTCAGATCCTTGATGCTACTCATTACACCTCTGATCATGATTATGATTATGCTTTGTGAGTAGTTACTTTTGTTCCTGAGGACATGGGATAAGTCATGCTGATAATAGTCATGTGAATTTGGTATTCGTTTGGTATTTTGATATGTTGTATGTTGTCCTTTCCTCTAGTGGTGTTATATGAACGTCGACTACATAACAATTCACCATCTTTGGGCCTAGAGGAAGGCATTGGGGAGTAGTAAGTAGATGACGGGTTGCTAGAGTGACAGAAGCTTAAACCCCCAGTCTATGTGTTGCTTCGTAAGGGGCTGATTTGGATCCACTAGTTTAATGCTATGGTTAGACGTTGTCTTAATTCTTCTTTCGTAGTTGCGGATGCTTGCGAGAGGGGTTAATCATAAGTGGGATGCTTGTCCAAGTAAGGGCAGTACCCAAGCGCCGGTCCACCCACATATCAAACTATCAAAGTAACGAACGTGAATCACATGAACATGATGAAACTAGCATGACAGAAATTCCCGTGTGTCCTCGGGAGCGCTTTTCCTCCTATAAGACTTTGTTCAGACTTGTCCCTTGCTACAAAAGGGATTGGGCCACTTTGTTGCACCGTTGCTACTACTTGTTACTTGTTACTTTTCACTTGCTACGTTTTACCTCATTACACCATCACTTGTTACCGCTACTTTCAGTGTTTGCAGTTATTACCTTGCTAAAAACCGTTTATCAGAGCCTTCTGCTCCTCGTTGGGTTCGACACTCTTACTTATCGAAAGGACTACGATTGATCCCCTATACTTGTGGGTCATCAAGTAGCAATGTCGGGTTTTGTGGATGTTGTGTTTTTCAAGAGACTCGCGGGTATGTGCGATTGTAAGGTTTCTTGTGACATGAGTAGTTAATCTATGCTATGTTGTATTGATTTTTATCAGGTTTACTATAAACTAAGTAGGCAATTATCCTCTTTTTAAAGGATGAACGCGGAAGAAGGTCAACGATTTTTTGTTTGTAAACTAAGTCAGTTTAGAAAGACTTGGTGTAGGTCCGATCTGTCGGATCGGACATGAGAGCAACTCTAACCGGTCGACCCAAATGGACGGCAATTTTGTCTGCTTTTCGTTCGTTTGGGACATCCATCGGCTCTGTGTCCGTCCGGTTTATGATTTGGGTCGGCAGCGCGTCCAACGCACCGACTCATATTTGTCCGCGTGGCCGGCTAGCCGCCAGTTTTCAACAAATACAAATGTTTTGCATATTTTCAAAAGCAAATGATATAGCATAGTTTCACAACCGAAAATAAAATATAGCAAAGTTTTACAAGCCCAATAAAAGTTAAATTGTCTACAAGATACACCTATTGATTGCCAACATGATCCCACATGTGCTCAACCAAATCATCTTGCAACTGCATATGAGTTTTGAAATCATATTTCATGATGAAATTGGGTGAACTGTGCAAACGATGCCGCTTCTCTGCCATGCTGAGGCACCACATTGTCATCCTGAAACTCAAACCCTTGATCATGGAGATGTTCTGGGCACTCATCCTCTATGATCATATTGTGCATGATCACACAATCAGTCATCACTTCCATAGCTTTTTGGTGTTCCAAGTTCTAGCGGGATACCGAACTATGCCACATTGAGATTGCAGAACACCAAAAGCATTCTCGGTATCCTTCCTAGCACTCTCTTGCTCTTGGAAAAATCTTTTCTTCTTCTCTCCGACAGGGTTGGAGATTGTCTTCACAATAGTGCTCCACTATGGGTAGATTCCGCCAGCTAGATAGTATCCTTTGTTGTAGTTGTGACCGTTGATGTTAACATTGACCGACGGGTTGTTTCCTTCGGCAAGCCTTGCAAACACCGGCGAATGTTGAAGCACGTTGATATCATTGTGTGATTCGGCCATGTCAAAGAAAGATTGCCAGATCCAGAGATCTTGAGAGGCCACGGCCTCAAGTATGACACGTAGATTCACACATATGGACGTACTCATCGATAAGATCACCGGGTACTCCGTAAGCAAGCATCCGGATGGCTGCATTGCATTTTCTGATAAGATGAGAAGCCAATTTTTCCAATGGCATCCTCTTTGCACTCGAAGTAGTCATCGTAACCGACCACCCCCTCTCGAATCCGGTTGAAAACATGCGTAGCCATACGGAAACGACACCAGAATGTTTGAACAACGGGTTGCTTGTGTCAAAGTAATCTTTCCATAGAAGAAAGTGGTCGCTCTCTTTGTTGCGATTCAACGCTGGAACATGCCCCGAAATTTAGCCTTGGAACAACCGTCGTTGCCTATTAAGGTGGTCATGGACCAACACGGCAAGCAGCATCTCCTCATCGTCGGATGAGGAATAGCCGGAGTCGCGCAGAATATTATGGAAAAAGAACTCGTCGGCGCAGTCCATTTGTACCTTGAGGCAAATTGTCGAACAACTTGCGTGCGTGGACGACGAAGCTGACCGGCAACGGCGGATTGGGGTCGGGGAAGCTGCAGTGGCCCGGGCTGTGTTGCGGCCGACGACGTGGGTAGGCGCTGGGGAGGTACGGGAGGAGGCACCGGAACTGGGCCGCGCCGGCGACGGGGCTGGGAGCGAGGTGAGAGCTAGCTGTCGGTAGGGGTGAAAAACGACCAATGTGCCACTGACTGATGGACCAGGGATGGAAAAAGCGTGCGTCATCCGCATTCGCTTTGTGTGTGTCGAATCAAATCAGGCTCAAAATTGGATCGGGAATGAGTCGACAGACAGACGAAAAGCGGACATGCGTTCATTTGGATCGGCGCGTCGGACTAACTTTTTATTCGCGCGGATCAAACACACGGCTACGAATGAAATGAATAGCATCTTTGGAGTTGATGTGAGGGACACGTCCGGATCTCCACAGATTCCCGTATCCAGGTACACGGAGGAGGAGAGGACTGCAGCGGCGGCCGACAATCGGGCAAGGTAAGCACGACCATAGGCGCCGTCGTCATCATAGGCACCGGTACACGTCGCCTGCAAAAAGAGAAGAAAAACGTCGTCCTTGGAGTGGAAGCATTGCTTATCGTGTGCAGCAAGGTGGAGAAGGAAAAGCCGGCCCCGATTTCCCAGCTGCTTCCATCCACCCGCGTCGGGTCGGTCCGTTTCCTTGTGCAATACGCGTCGTCTGCCCACCTGGACCCACTCCGATTCACACCCGCACTGACCCACACCCACGGACCTCCCTCCCCCCTCTGACCCGTCCCAGCTACATATACGGCGGGCTAAGCTCGCTCGCCCCCCGCACCAGCACCGGCACCGGCACCCCCTTTTCAAAATCGCTTTCAAACAGCAAAGCATCGCCGCCTCCTTCCTCCTCCTCCTTCCATCCAGGTCCAGCCAGCCATGGCAGCCGCGTCGCCCGAGTTCTTCAAGCCCTCCGCCTTCTCTCCACGCCTCCACCTCCTCGGAGCTGGCGCCGGACCGGCGTTCGACGACGGCGGCTGTGACGAAGGGGACTACTACCGCTGCTGCCGGACGCCGACGGGCGCCGGGATCGGGTACCTGGGCCAGGACGCCACCTGCCCGCCGGCGCCGCGGAAGCCGCGCCCGCAGCCCGACGCCGCGTGCCGGAAGCGCCTCTTCGACGTCGGGGTCATCAGCCTCCGCTTCGACGACCTCGACGCCATCTTCCGCCCCTCGCCGCCGTGCGACGACAAGCAGCAGCAGCGGAGCCGCCGGAGCAGCCGCGCCAGCTTGAACTAAGTGCTTGTTAGTAGCAGTTCTAGTAGTTGAGTTGAGTTGACACTCGTGTAGATGGATGATGTGTGATGTATATCAGCCATCTTCAGGTAATAGTATTAATCAGTAGCGGTAGCCACGACCAGATACTTCGCTTTACAAACCCACCGCCCTCTGTAATCATCCCTCATAATAAGATTATATTATTGTTATCTGTACTACCCTTCTTTGATTCGTTGCTCATCTTGCCAATGTTCAATACTACTCAATATGTTCTACGGATGTTGAAAATGAGTTGCTGTAGATACAACAGGGGTGTGAAAATGACTGACGGACAGACAGAGAGAGAGAGGGGGAGCCAGCTAACGGTGGTTTCCAAATAATTAAATGCAAGGGAAACCCCAAATCAAGAGAAAATCAACGGTAAACTCGATTGAGATGAAAGGATTCGTCTGTATACGAAGGGGAGACAGTCTAAATCCCTGTGAATTTTCGAAATCAGATCCTATTAAGAGGGAGGGATGCACTGGATAAGATTTAAAAAAAAAGGCTTAATTAACTCTGTAGGTACTATATCATGGAAAGAGCAAGCAAATCGTCATCCACGCAGATATTTCTGTTACCATTTTGATTTCGCACTTGCCAAATCGAAACCTGTTTTGTTTTGAACCATCTAGCAGTAACAACCCTTCCATATATGCGCCCAGTGATTCGCGCATTTCTTTTTTAATTTCTGAAAATTCCTCTGCTACTGTTGATTTGGATCCCCACCGACGCACAGCACAGCAGTCAGCAGCCGACTTTGACTTGAACGGCACAAGACACCGACGCTGACCATAGATAGCACTGTCGACTTTGACAGTTGACTTGACTAAGAAAAACTGACAAAGAAAAAATTGCCCAAACATAACATGCAGCTAGCATATGAAGAGAATCATCTCCAGATCAAAAGGAAAGAAAAAAGAATCATCTCAGCTGATTTTTATTCTTCAGTAGTACTCCATACATATGTTACACGTTTTGCTTGAGGGTCTCGTGCACAGCCCTTTATTTTGCTTTGCTTTTATACGACGGCTACAACGGTGGCACTGTCAGGGACACTCACTGATTGCTCGTTTCATGGAGCACATGCGTGTTTACACAGGACAAGATAAGAGGGATGCTGCTAATAGTAGTAGTAATTAGAAGAGAACTCGAAGCCAAACTATTTTCCAGTTAAGAGCTGCTTGCTACCCACGGCGTCGATCCGAGCACAGCAGCGCTTCGGAGATGCGTCGTCTAGTTTCGTTTCATTTCATCAGTAGATGTTCCCGGCTTGCATTGTGAGCCGGTCACACCACACACCCGGCATTTCCAGCAAGGGAAGTTCTGCAATTTATATAACATTAAATTGGTTAGGGTTTTCTAATACAAGTGACTTGTTTGCGCGCTGTTGTATGGTGCATATGAAAGAAAATCAAAATTAGAAAGTTGCGGCGCAAAAGTCTGGACGATTTGGGCTAACCTCTTATTGCTCAGTGTACTGTTCCAGGTACTCTTTAATCATCAGCCTTTCCTCTTTTGTTAGCTCAGGGTTTGGGCCAGTCAATCGTTCCCTCATTGCCTTCTCTTCATCGCTCGTGCCGTCCCTGGCGACCTGCAAGCAAGATTCGTAAGCTATATATGCTGGGATATGCAAGACGTCTGCAGGTTAATTTCAGGGAAATTATCTATCTCACTTGGATGTAATTATTCACATGTCCGTCGGCGTTGGGTTTGGTCTTCATCTCATGTTCATTGCATACCCAGTTGCCATCCACTACATATTTGTACTCATACCGTCCTTCCTTCAGGAAACATAAGCACCAAAGGCGTGTAAGATACAGTGAGCATGAAAGTTACGGACAATTAGCTTGAGATCATCTGCAGCACTGCAGATGACATGTGGGGTCGGGTCCATATGGCAGCGACCATGCTGCATGGTGCGCTACTGCAGAGGATCAACCTTTTTGAGGAAGTGACATAATAACTGCCGTCAGTATACTTGGAACATTTAAATGACCAAAACTGTTGTTCTAATTAATATTCTCTGGTGACAAACTATCAGGATATACTATACTTGGATCAATTAGATGACCAAACCTATAGTTCAAATTAATTTTCTATGGTGGCAAACTATCTGAATATTCAGAAGTATGAAGCTTTGAAACCTATACGTGAAATGTAAGATTTATGAAGGATTAGGCTTGATATTACACGCTGATGGCATACAGATGTAAGCCATATGAACAACGAAAATTAAAGGCAGATAATTGCTCTCTGTATGATAGTTAGGTTGATACTCACAGGTAACTCTCTTTCAAGAAACCATGCTCTTTTCTCGTTATCATATGCCAGGGGGATTTTCTGCATAAATATAAGAAATATAAGACGAAAAAAAACAGTTAAGAGTGTGTCCTATGTAACAACATGTACTGTACTTAATATGATACATTCCATACTAGAGAGCAGCTGGGCAGAATCACTCCATCAAACTGAAATTCTTCAACACAAGAAATGTATATGGCACAATTCAAGAATAAACATACCTGTCCCCACCCAATGTCAAGCCCAGAAATTTCAACAGAAGAACAACTGCCATTTTTCCACTTCAGAGTGATGCAGTTTTTTGACAGGCCCGTGAGCTAAAGAATAAGACAGTCACAACTTATTTGCAAGACGAGATGCATGCCACACAATTATATCGGAAATCTACTTTATCTTTTCCTTCATAACTATAAACTGGGAATACAGCGTACGTCTTACTTACAATGTCAGCTGTTGCCAATTTGATGGCTTCCAACTTCGGAAAGCTAGGCCTTTTACTCTACAACATTAAAAATGGATTCAAAATCTGTACAAAACACAAGCAAGATAACTAGCCATGTGGTAAAAATAACTTAGAATACAGTGAAGAGAGATTAGCAAACAAGCATTCGGTTGGTGGATATTGGCATCAACAGTGCACACATATTAACTTACAAACAGCTTTCAACTTCCTAATACTACCTGTAGCAGTTGATGTCCTTCATTAAGATTGTAACCAAGAATCCAGAACATATATGCCAGCTGAAATTTTGCAAAAATATTCTCAGAATTAGCGGACTGTCAGTGCACAAGACTATGAATAACATCAAATCATAGTGGAAAGTTACCAAAGCACTCTACAAACTGTACATTTTACTGAATCCAAATAAGATGATTATGTTATTGTCTAGCTATATTTGTTATCTGGTGGATGGTACTACAAGCAAATGCTTGCATATATGCAGGTCCGTATGTTCCTTCATTTTCTGTGGGTGGAGGCTAGGGGATAAAATTAGGAGAAGCGAGAAGAGTCACGACTATGTAACCCAATTGGCACATCCAGACATATTGAGAAACAATTAAGAGAAAGACTGTAAACCTACTGCCACAGCAGGAGCTCTTCCAAGTCCAGCAGTACAATGTATATATGTTATTCCACCATTATGGCTGGCAAGCTTGTACAATTTGCTAATCACAGCAGGAAGCCTCAGTCGCAAATCGAAAGCATCAAAATCCCTGGTGTAATTAACATTAAATTAATTTAATACTCTGGATATTCGCAACACAGACAATGAAAAGAACCCACACTGGATGCAAGGAAGAACTACATTGCTATATACATACTGCTTGGCAGAAATACGAATCATCTAGCTCCAGCCTCTAAGTATTGAGAAGTGAAATGTTTGTGGTTGGATTGAGAACAGAAGCCAAAAAAGTAGAGATTGTTCATCGGAGTAACTTTTCATAAGATTATGCATGTTTCACTTGTGTCAATATTTTTTTCTCGCATTCATAAACAGTTTGGGACGACTGTACTGAAATATAATATCATATCATGCATGTAAAAGGTCAACAGAACAGGAGAGGATAGAGACAATAAGTTGCTAACTACTTTAGTGATCTAAACGCTCTTATATTTCTTTGCAGAGGGAGTATTTGGTAGTCTCTTTGAAACTAAAGAACAGCTGAAGGAACACTCCAATTTGATCAATTCCGAAGCCAGATGAACAATGGCATATTCTTCAATTTTAACTATGTCACCTTGGAACAAGGAATTGCGTAACTCCATTCGGCATAGGTTACGCCAAATTTTAAGTCCAGTTTAAAATGGACTCGTGAAGAATAGAACTTTTAATACCTAACTTCTTCACGGCAGTGCTCAATGTCTTTGCATTCTAGACAATAGTCTTGAATGGCACGGATGTCAACTCCAAAATATCTAAACAAAATGGTGAAGGATGACACACGTATATTCATAGCAAGAAAGCATTGCATAGCAGTGGAAGTAACAAATAACCATGTCGCTAGGATAAAAATTTGATCATGTTAAAAGATGTCTACACACACTGCACAGATAAAATATGTGCAGACAAAAAAATGCATGTGTAGATAGAAAGCTATGAGCCGAATTCGACAATGTTTCCTTATGTATGAACATAAGCGTAACGATCTTACAGACATGCAAGTTTGGATCTAGCTTAATAAGCAGTAGTAAATATATTTCTTTATTTCTACCAGAAAGATGAAAATACACTTGAATTATAAGGATACTCAAGATCTGGATCTTGCTGCAAGCAGAATACAGTTTTTACACCAATCTCCCGAAGCTTATCAACATCACGCGGGCTCTGCACATGAAAGCAGATAAAAATTAGATGGAGTCACAGGTGTAAGGTTTTCTAGCTGAAAGGTCAAGATGAGAACCTGTAAGCAGGAGCCTACAATCAAGTCCGGGCATATGAAATTGTAATTCATTCCAAGCTCATGCCTGTACGTCAACACTAGAAATGTTTTTTTTTAAGAAAAAAGGAAATACTTTAGGAATAGCGTAGTATACAGAACTTAACAAGAAAGGAGCACAAGATATTGCACAAATTCACGCTTGATTGGTGATCTGATCTGAAGGTAAGCAGATTATAACTAATCAGTTCCCAAGCTTTCTATGTGATAAAGTTCTGTACAACATAATGAACAGACTTAAAAGGGAACAATATGATAGCAGCAGATGAGCAAACTTGGGAACAATACTACATATAGCATCATGGACATGGTCAGCTGTTGAAACACTCGTAGTCCCCGAGAAGGGGAGGTTAGATATGCTATAAAACGTCAGATGAATGAGCTGTCGCTAAAGCCTAAAAGTCTATAAAGGCTAATGGAGAAGAAGAAGAACGTAAAATGCTGATACTAGGATAGAAAAACAATAGCTTGTTCTGAATGGTTCCAATCAAGTAATGTAATAGCTCAGGTCAGCACTCTGATGGTGACATTTATATGAATGGGGGCATTTTCTCATTTTGCAGCTATCAAGGGGTTGAGTAAGTCAGCAAGCAGCCAGTCCACCTCGACCCAACATGTCTGAAATGCAACTACTAGCACCATTGCCTAACCTTGCGACTGATAGTGAATCAACTGCTAGCATGCTCACATCACATGCAAGTGCAAGAAAGAAGTTTGAATCGGTCATGGAAGTTGATTTTTTGTTGTCTTCGCCTACCTGCTCCCATGGCTTGTGTCATGTTAGTGCTATACGTATCGGACTTCTCCGCGCCGGGTTCCATGGCGCTGCTCTCCGCGCTGGAAGTGGACGCGCCGGATGCCTGAAATTGCGAGCCCGCAGACGTTTAGACCCCCTGGCTGGAACAAGAGTAGAATCGCAAGGGCAAGCGGGAGGTGTGGAAATGCTTACGGTTTTGACGGTGTTGGAGCGGCGACTCCCTCCGCGAACCATGGCCTGGGGAGTGAGTCCCAATGGCAGGCAGAAGGTTAGGTCGAATTAGAGAGAGCCCCGATTCGATTCCGTGGGCCGGCGAAACGGAAATCGGAAATCGGAATGAACAGATTGGAGGAACTCACGAGGTTGAGCGGCGAGGGCCGCCTCATCGATCTGGATCCCGCTAAGATCGGAGGCTCCCTGGCGGGTGGGGGGCGGGAAAAATCAGCCAAGCTGCGGGGCCGAGAGACGGCGGCGAAACATGATTCCGGCGAGAAATCGAAAGGGCCCGGGCTCACCCCGCCTGGCTGGCTGACTTACTTGAGCAGGTGCTGGAGGCAGTTCATGGCTTCCCCCTCGCTGCTGGCGCGGCGGCGGACGGCGACGGCGACGGCGACGGCGACGGCGACGGAGGACGGAGGAGAGGGGGAAATATCTCGCGGCGGAGGACGGGGAGGGGGAAGGGGAAGAAGGGGACGGCGCGCCTGCTCCGCTCCGCTCTGGTCTGGTCTGCGTGGACGCGGCGTATCGGCCCTCCCTACCGACAGTGGGTGCGTGTGTGGGTGGGGTGGGGGCGGGGTTTATAGGCTGGGTCTACGGAGACAGACTCTGCGCGATGAGGAGAGAGGGGTGGCTAAATCGGGCGGGGGGCCCACTTTTAGTGCCCTTTGACCGGATCCTCGCCGTCGCGACCGGACGACGTCGTCGGGGCGACGGGACAGCTGGTTGGGGAGCAACGTCTATGTGGTGTATCCCATCCCATCCCGCTATCCTCCTCCTCTTCTTCTTTTCACAAGATTTGCTGATTAATTATCGTCCATAGGTCAGAATTAACGGTATCTCTTCAATTCTTTTATGTTACTTCCTTCCTTCGTTCTTAAATATATAAGTTTTTCTAATGATTGCATTAGAAACTACTCAAATTATATACATATGCAGTTAATAGTGAAAATTTTAAAAATACTTATATTTAGACCCTGTTTGAAACCACTTAAATTATATAATTTATTTTTTATAATATACAGTATTATGTCTTCAAACAAGACAGATTATGATGTAGATTATAAAAACTAAATGGACTGATTATTAAAAACTCACAATCTACTCTACCCCAGCTAAAATCAGATTATGGATTGATAATGACCCATTATCCTTGTAAAGGTTGAGATAATTACATTTCTGCCACCGTCACCCTTCTTTTAAAAAAAAAACAAAGGACAGACAAGTCATTATACAATGTAAAATCTGGATTATAGTTTATATAACATGGCCTTTCAACATGCCCATCTAGATTACTTTTATAAACCAGATTATATAATCTATTTTCATAATTCAGATTATCATAATCTACCATGGTTCCAAACAGGGCCTTAAGAACGAATGAAGTACTATTTAATTAATTAGTATTAATGAAGTATTATTTAATTAATTAGTATTAATAAAATAATCAAAAATCTACGTGAATTCCATGTAAGATCAAATGATGTAGGTTGGACGTGACTTGGTTAGTTCTCATCTCACCTACACCAGGGCTAGCCATCTCCTCGATCGCTAAGCTTCCTAGGGGTAAATCGTTTGGGAATCAATCGAGTCGTGGAATCGGGCGTTCATGGGGTGGAATTCTAGCTAGACTGTATTGTGGGTGTATTGTTCCGTGGGCCCGTATTGCAGTCGATATGGGGGTATATAATGTCGGCCTGTCGATGAGCGTGCGCCCTCATTGGGCAACTCAACGAGGGCGTTAGCCTAAAAAAAGAGACAACATATTGGAGTTGTGGTGGCTGCGGAAGGCGACCAAAAGAGACGTGTTACGTGACGCCTGGACGGGGTTATTGTACAGAGGGGAGAGAGGAGGAGGATTTACTGTGTGTTAGGTTGTTTCATTGCAGCTTGCTGGAGCTGGGGAGGAGGGTGAGGGGGTTGAGGGGTGACTTGATGTAGCTAGTTGTGGCTTGCTGAGGCTGGCGATGTGGGTGACAGTTGTGATGGTCGTACTTTTTCTTCCGCAGGTTTGCTGTTTGCTGTTGGACATGCTTACGCATTCGTCGATGTCCGCGTTAGAGGAATCTATGCTACTACTTCGTCAACCACACCTTACCCTTCTTGTTGGCTAGCTCGAATTGATGACTCCCTACCTCAAGATTCTAGAAGCTGGGGAAGGGTCCGATTTTGGAAGAATCTTGTTAAAGAACTGGCCCTATATTGTGTACTAGATCGTACCTAACCTAGAACTGAGTAAACTACTCCAACATAAACGAATAAAGACACGGAGAGGAATGCTTCATTGATGTTATCAACATGTTCAAACTTACAATACAAATTACAAATTTGAGAATGGAGATGGAGATGGGTGTCGTGTGCACGACCTAGGGCCAGCGCCCGATGGTGGCGGTAGTGCCTCCTTCTCCTCTTCTTGTGTGACCTTTGTGGTGGTGACAATGGAGATGAAGCCATGGAGGGTGAGGCGTCCCTCTAGATGAGAAGGGGGAGCCTCCCGGTGGCTGCAACGGAGTTGTGATGCATTGAGGATGATCCTTCCTTGCGGCTTGGGTTAGAGGTGTTTATATTTTATATAGAAGGCCTCCTCGAGTCCATTCATGATCTAAGGGTTTATGAGTATGTGACCCCTACATATATACTCCCTTCGTTTCTAAGTATAAATCCTTCCGGAGATTCTACTATGTATTACATATGGAACAAAATGAGTGAATTCATACACTAAAATATGTCTAAATACATCCGTATGTAGTTCATAGTGTAATCTCTAAAAATTCATTACTGGATTTATTTCAGGATTTCTGGTGATGTGTATTCAGTGGGATATGCCAGTCCAGTCTCTCGGAGGTGCTCATAGGGGTAGGATGTGCGTGTGTGCGTTCATAGGAATGAGTGTATGCGCGTGTATAAGCGCTTGCGTTTGTACTGTGTTCAAAAAAGACTTATATTTGGCGGCTGCTACGAATCATCCGACTGATTTCTTGGCGAAATCAGTCGGGTCGCCAGCCGTTCGATGCACCCCCTAGAGCCGTGGGATCATATCAGAGCTGGAAATGATCGTCCTCGCCGGCAGCACAGCGGCACTGTGCCGACTATGCCGCACTACAGTGACTGTCCGGCTGCAACGCACCTTAAGGGCGTCGGTGAAGCTCTAATGCAGCCGTCGATGAAGCTCCAATGCAGCACCACCCGTTGTAGCGCAGCTTCGGGCTCACCGGTGAAGCTCCATTGTAGCACCGATGAAGTTTCATTGCAACTTCAGGCGATGCATCGCAACTCTGGGCGTTGTCGGTGAAGTTCCATCGCGGTCGCCGGTGATGCATAGCTACAACAACGAGCTTCGGGTCGCCGCGTCAGCGCTGCATCGCAGCACCTGGAGCCGTCGCCGACCGCTCCACTGAAACACCGCCATGCGCATGCGGCAGCGACGACGACGAGATGCTCCGGGCGCCGTCGGTGAAGCTCCGTGAAGCTTCATCGCAACGCCATAGATGCTACGATTGACCAGCGTCAAACCTCTCTCTCGATTTTGTAGCAGCGGCGGAGTGGTGCCGACATCAAACCTCTCTACTGATTTTGCAACAGTGAGGGAATCGCGGTCGCCGGCGGCGTGGCAAACAGGAAAGAGGAAGAGGAAAACACGTGGAGAAAGGATTTTGTAGCAGCGGCAGAGTGGTGGCCGACGTCAAACCTCTTTACTGATTTTGCAACATTGAGGGAATAGCGGTCGCTGCCGGCGTGGCAAACAGGAAAGAGGAAGAGGAAAACACGTGGAGAAAGGCTCGTAGAGAAAGAGGATAAGGTTGGGAGTGTGGGGCGGTGGGCAGGCCCCACAGGGACACGAGTCGAGTAAAGGAGCTGGTTTACGAGACACAGATATCAACCGGTGGATTTTAAATATTTATATTTAGAAAAGGAGGAAATACGTGGGATGCACCAATTAAGCCATGACCTAGTGCCTACGCATCACGTCAATAATCTCCAAAACTCGTCATATCCGAACTCAAATCGGACGAAAGTGTTACACCAAATATCTGACCAAAAATGCAGGCTGGTGTCTATAGATCGGGTGTCTGGTTATAATTTTCTGGGCATCAGATCAACAGATCCAACAACCAAACTTTGCATGGTTGTACTGATCAGTATGCAAAGTGGATCGAAAATCCACATTGAAGAACATGACGATCTCTGACAAAATTCCAGATTTCATTGTAGCTAAGAACGGTCTGATTGCACCGATTTGTATCAAATCAGGATGAAAATTACAGACCATACACGTATACTTGCATCACAAACGATGACAAGAATGAGTGCGTGTCCGGCGAGTTCTTGTTGGGTATAGTTACATCACAAATGTATGTGCTTTCCTCGTCCATCATCTTGGCAGTGGCACGGCGACGTTCCAGTCGTACACCGTGACATCGAGGCCGGCCATGGAGTCTCGAAGCGCTCGCCGGAGCTCGACCGCGTGGCCAGGGCTCCTGGCAAGCAGGAGGGCGAAGCCTCCGCCTCCAGCACCGACGAGCTTGTAGCCGCAGCAGTAGGGGTCGGCGAGCGCAAACAGCTCGTCCACCAGCTTGTTGCTGCAGAAGGGGTCCAGCTCCTGGTGCAGCCCCCAGGCCTCCAGCATGATGCCGCCCAGCTCGTCCACCTCGCCGTTCATCAGGGCCTCCCTCCCGGCCCTGGCCAGCTCCGCCAGCCGCCTGATGCTGGAGATCAGCAGGCTGTCACGCCGCAGGTACCGCGTCACCACCTTCTCCAGCACCCTGTGCGCCAGCCTCACCTGCCATTCGTTCATTCGCGTTCGATGAAATGCACGGTTCATTCAGGTTTCAGGCTGTGATTTTCACATGATCTGTCCATGCAAAAACAGAGGATGCACGCTTGCTTACTTGGCCGGTGAACACGACGAGGAGACGCTGCTCCAGTTCCTGGATCAACTGAGGGGATGCCAGCAGTGGAACGACCTGGAGGCGCAACGGCTGTCCTGGGAAGCTCTGGGTGCACTTGATCCCGGGATACAGGCCACCAATTTGGTCCTGCCACCCGCCGCCCGTGCCCATTATCTGCTCTACTACCAGCACAGCCCTGGCGACGTTATCATCTCCTCCATCATCTTCCATGAGTTGGAACAGACACTTGACTACAGCAGCCGCTAGTATGCTCGAAGTTCCAAGGCCGCTTCCACGAGGAACCTTTGCCCAGGTCCTGATCTTCAGGCCTGCTGTTGACAGCATTTCATGGCCAAGGATGCCGGTGACGATGAGAGCAGACTTGACTAGACGGAACGGATCATCTTCTTTGAATGGACATGAGATGGATGACAGATCTTCAATGTAGACCTTTCTGGCGGCGTCATCTTCGACCAGAACTCCATGGTGGTCTTCTGTTGCCTCTATCGTAGCCCCGACTGGAAGGCGCCCTTCCAGGCTTATTGCCATGTTCAGAACACAACCTGGGCGCTCCAAGCTCCATGGAGGTGTGTCACTCCAACCCCCAACAAAGTCCACACGGACCGGTAATTCTACTACAGCCTTCTTAGGACGCAGGTTTCCATTACTTGACGTTGTTGCACTGCTTGATGGTTCTATAAGAAAAGGTGCATTTGTTTATCAGGATCATAGTGGTGTCTATAGTAAGAAAATTACAGTAACATCATTTGCTTATCAAGATTTCAGTTTGCTTTCTTAAAGAATATTCCGTACTACTGGACGCTGTATATTTAATTTGTTAGGAATACAGTGTTCTAGTAAGATTATTTATATGGAATGGGACAGATGCATAATCATCTAAAATAGTACTATTAAGGTTTTAATGATTTTCATTGTCTGCTACACTACGTACCTTTAGACCCATATTTTATTGCTGATGCAGTTTCGCTTGCAACAGAAGCCCATACTTTTTCTTCAACCATAGAAGCGGTAGAAAGATCTCCAGAAGCTCTAAGTAGATCCGATTTGACCTGATATCCTCTGCTCTGAGGAAGAGCACCAGGATACTGATCCCCTTGACTTGGAAAAAATGTAAGCAATTCTTTACAGACTTCCACACTGGAACTATCATTTCCTAACATTTCCTCACACAGCTGAAACAGGTTACGCCCGAGTAGGCCATATGTCACGCAACTTTTAGCTACAGCAGCTGTGAGATCTGCTTGATGCTTGGCTGAATCCCTGCAAAGCTGATGATAGTCGATTGAGCGGTGCAGTTCTTCCAAGCTGACTCTGCGTGATTTTCTCCACATGCAACTAACTTTTCCATCTGGGTCACGTCCGGATCCCATCAGCCACATGCCTACATTCAGCATTTCAGGGGGAGACATGATGGGAAAAAGCCTAGCATTCCATAAGCACTTGTCAAGGTTGGATGTGTCCCACATATCTGTATCCTGGATTTTAAGATCTTCCAAAACATTTTTCCATGGCTTCCCACAGAATGTTCCGTCCCTCTTCATAGAAACTTTTGGATTGTCATGAAGACCGCAGTAGACCATGACTCTTCCCATGGAGTTTACCAGTGGCACTTCCCACAGGCAATGCCGATCAGGTAACGTGAAACAGGTGCTACTACTCATAATTTGAGGACTATTCCCGTGGTGTAACTCATGTATGTTCACCCCAACAACGATTGACTGAGAGCCGATCCTTACTCTGCCCGAAAGTGATGAATCATAAACCAATGAATCCTCTCCAATTGATACCCCTGCAGAAATTCTGCTACACAAAATGACTGTTGTCGCAGCAATATCACAGGCAGTGGTCTCTGGTACCGAACACATGTGCCTTCGACCTACAAGTCCTGAATATGAACCCGCCAAATGATCAAGAACCTCAGCAGATGTACCGAAATGCAAAAATGAGAAGTCATCTGAAAAGGAAAACAGTCCAAACTTAGCATTCTATTTGCACAACTGGTCCAATATCCCAAAGCAAAGAAGCAACATAACTATATATAACCAGGAACATACATGAACAGAAGCTGAACATCTTTTGCCTTCCTAAAGCAGCAATTAGTTCCTTGCCAAATGGACGGTTCCTCAACCATTCATGCTTGGCTGGTACCCATCCAGCCACAAGATCTTCATATAAACTCAGCTGCAGGAGATTGACAAGTATGAGCAGGCATAATGATTGCTAAAATGGAACATCATTTGTTAGGGTCTTCATATAATGATTGCTAAAATGGAACATCATTCGAAATTAAACATGGTAAGTTAAGAACAGTTGCAAGAAATGTCTGCTTTCAATATGGGACGCAGAGTGAACTTATTTGTCTGTTAGCGTTTCTCTTTGACAGAGAAGTGATCATTCAGATTGAGAGTGCATATTCAATTCCTATAACAGAACGTGTTTGGCTGCTGGCACATCAAAGTTAAGAGCAAAACAGACAAGGTCGACATAAATTGCAATTTTGTGTTTTTCAGGGATAATACAAGGTCAAAATAAATTGCAATTTCATATTTTTCAGGGATAACAAAATGTACACAAACGCATCAAGTGTTTTTTTTTGTGCAGGATAATCGCACTGAAATAATTTCCTGAACCTAGTTTGCATAATTGTGTGGCATGCAAAGGTGTTATGTGGGGGCACAGAGAAGTGATTTAGTAACATATCATCAGAAAGGAAAACATCTATGTTTGTTAAATGTTATAGCTCACATATCAATGCCAGAAACGGTAGCTTGCCTCTTTTCTACTAGTTATGATCTCCTTAATCATGGTCTGGCTAGATGAGTATGCAAGGGCAACAAGCTCCTGCCATGCTTTACCCCTCACTGCTATTATCCCCGTGTCAAGTAGCGCTCTACCATCATCTAGAATGGCCTGGCCCTCTACAAGCTCGCTCACTGTCGGCTTCTGCAGGAGATCATCAACCAAACAGAGAGAATAATTCTCCCCCTCGGTTCCATCCTTGGACGCCACCACCACTCCATGATTAGAGGCCACATCGAGTGTGGTGGGCGCGGTGACGATGCACGCAGCGTCATCGGGGAGGAGTAGGTTCGAGGCATCGAAGCACGGTAGGACATCCCCGGTCATTATGAAGATCCCACCTGATCAGGCTATATCAATCAAATGGAACCTATTTATTACTCAGAAATTGCAAATTTTGCCTGCAAAGTCACAAGACAACCTTGGTTCTTGAATGCTTGCCTTGCGCTGGCTGAGACGGCGAGGATGTGGTCGAAGAGCAGCGGGACTGGCCCGTCGGGGTTGTCCCCGGCCAGGTAAGGCACCGGCAGGAAGGCCTTCCCCATGGGGTTCGCCCACGGAACCCTCTTGCTGTCGCCGCCGGCGTGGAGCAGCAGCACGTGCTTGGTGGCCATGAAGCGTACAACGGAGGCCAGCGGGACGTCGTCGGCGGAGGAGCCGGTCGCTTCGGGGAGGAATTCGGCGATCTCTTCCTTGGTGGCCTGCAAATTAAATTCAGTCCAGATATCAAAATTCAGGTCAAGGGAGCAGAAATCTACTGACTGCAGTACAGTTATGTGGCGCGAGCAGGCGAGGGGAAGGCGAAGCGAGGTAGGAGGGCCTGACCTGGGAGAGGAGGTGGCGGACGAGGGAGGCGACGGCGTGGAGCGTGGCGGCGCCGGAGCCGATGCGGGCGCCGTCGGGGTCCGGGACGGCGAGGGCGGCGGTGGAGGGCGGGAAGCGGGCGAGGCGGCGCGCGCGCGCGAGCTGGCGGTCATATAGAGCGGCCTGCTCGGGGCTGGCGGCCGTGAGCACGACGGCGTCCCACGGCGGGACCCGCGCCGGGTCGCGCGCCGACAGGCGCAGCCGGCACCATGCCTTCCGCAGCACCGCCGCTGCCTCGTCGGCGGTGTGCGCCCTCCGCCGGCGGCGATGGCCTGGCTCCATCAATCAATCGCCTCCCCGCGCGCTGCCGGTGGATCGATGGATTAGTCAGCCTTTCGTTTGAGGAATTTATTGTTTGAGCCTTGCTTGGCCCTTGGTGGGACTGGAGTGACAGACAGGTAATAGTACATGCGCTGCTACTGGTATGGTAAGCGAAATCTCCCAACGCACAAGTGCATCTAGCATTTTACAAGGCCTTAGAGTAAATCTCGGCACCCCGGCCCGAGACCGGCCCGAAAAACCCAGGCCAGGCTTGTAGTTTGGGCCGGACTCGGGCTTAGAAAACTGACACTAGCTAAATTTTGGGTCGGGCTCGGGCTTTAAAATTAGCCCGAACTGAAGCCCGGCCCGGCCCGAGCATTTGCTGCAACCAGCGACCGAGCCCACCATGCCTTCTCGCTAGCCCACAATTCCCCTCCTAACCCAAACCACACACGCGCACACCCGCAGCCCTGCACGTCGAACGCACTAGTCCACCACTCCACCTCCCGAAACCCTACCTTATCTCGACTTGCGGCGGCGACGCAGCTCCCTCGATCCGACGAGCGACGGTGGCGAGCCGGCGACTCCAGGGTCCAGGCATCCCCATCGCAGCTACCTCCAGGGCCACACATCGGCGATGCCGGCGCTCCCTGCTACACCCGACGGCGGTGCTCCCTCTTCATCTGACGACGACGCTTGCTGCTACACCCGACGGCGATGTTCCCTCTCCATCCAACGTCGGCGTTCCCCGCTAGACCCGACGGTGGCGACCGAAAGGTATTATCTCTTCTCTTCATCAGTTTGTGGAGTTCTTTGTGCTAGTCTAATACTCCCTCTGTTTCAAAATACAAGACCTTTTAAGGATTTCACTAGTAGACTACATATAAAGCAAAATGAGTGAATCTATACTCTAAAATATGTCTAAGTACATCCGTATGTAGTTTATAATGTAATCTTTAAAATGTATTATATTTAGGAGTACTCCCTCCGTCCCAAAATGAGTGTCTTAAGCTTAGTATAACTTTGTACTAGAGCTAGTATAAAGTTGAAACATTTATTTTGGCACAGAGAGAGTATGTACTAAATTTAGTTTGTCCTTTGTGTTGTTTTTTGGTGGTAGACATGGCTAGTTTGTGGAGTTTAATTGACGAAATTCACGAAGAGGAAAATGAGGATCATGATCCTAATGTTGAAGAGGAGAATGCTGCTACAAGTGCAAGGGCAGACCAGATCGTTGTGGTTGTTCCTCCTAGTCGTCCGGCTGTCCCATCAGCTGCTACAACGACACCTCACACTCGCAGGAAGCGTACAAGGTTGAACCAAGAGGCTCCAGCAAGAGTCGTAAAGTTATAACACCTAACCAAGCTTCACTTAAGCCTAAAACCGTTGAGGCTTTAATGTGTCTCCAAGATTGGTATCGTTGGAAGATGTTCATAATGAAGGTACAATCTTGTGTGCTTTGTTGCATATTTAACATCACGGTTACTCACGTTATCATTGACTATTGTGTTGTTTGCTTTGTAGAAATGAGCACTACGGGAGGGGACCTTCAAGTTCTCATGCGGAGGAGTTATCTTCATATTCAGTTTGTGCTCATTATTTCTTTCTTACTATGTAGTGCGCTTATATCATTTCCACCTTTGGTTTATATCTTGTTAGTCCATACCATTTCTCTCTTGCTTCGTTTCAGGAAAATGATTGAGTTGTTATAGCTTGATGGAACAAAGAAGAGATGGAGTCAAAATAGTCATTAGCTTCAGTCTTTGTTATTTCATATGATGTTATCGTTATGTAATGAACTTGTCGGACTATGTTATGGAATATATGGAGTATGGACTTGCTATTATGTATTTTGTAATGGACTACCTATGTTGTTGTTATGCAATGATGTAACAGACTTGTCTTTTACTATCTTTGAAGAAATTATGCTGCTATTTTGTAAAGATTTCATGTGTATATATGTTGTTGTTTGCTGGAATATATATGCAGCCGTGCTTCGGGCTTCAGGCTTTTCAGGCGGGCCAGGCTCGGGCTTTAAAATCTAAAAAACTGTTGGGCTTTTCCCGGGCTCGGGCTTCACATTGCAGCATCGGGCTTTTTAAGAGCCTGGCCCGAAACCCGGCCCGGCCCGAGAGATGCCCAGATTTACTTTAGAGCATCTCCAATAGATGATGTATATTTTGGTGTTCCAAATCGGTGATGGTTCAAAATTGGAGCACCAAAAAATGTTTTTTACATCTTCGAAAAAGGCTCAACTTCAACAGATGGTCCAAAACTAAGATGCAAAAAAAGAGCAACTCCAACATATGGTCCAAAAATGAAGATGCCAAACTGGCCGGCGGCTGCTGTTCAGCCACTGTACAACCATACATATTGCAAAAAATATCTAAAAATAACATACTATCCAACCCCAATTTAAATCATCAAATTTCGTCTTTTTAACCTTGGGGAATTCCGTCGAACACCTTGTGTGTGGGGTGGAAGAAGATGGCCGGCGGTTAGATTGGTCACTGCTGCGGACGGCTGCAGACGGCGATGCAGAGGAGAAGGGAGCACGGTGGCCGGCGAAGCAGAGCTATATGGGATGTCGGACCGCTGGAGTCGGCGAATCCAGTCGCGACTGCTTCCTGAAACGGCGGCGCCGGGGCGGCTGCGAGACGCCCTCCGGCGGGGGAGGTGAAGCGGGCTAGGGTGATGGCGGCGATTTGGGGCGGTGGCGGCGACGAGCCGATGACTTTCGGCGGCTGGTGCTCGGTCACGGGCGGGCGGTCATGAGGCGGAAGGGGAATGAAGTGGCGGTTGGTCGTTTGGCGTGCGGCCGCGGTTTTACATTAGTTGTATCTCGTGATGTAAATTTGCATCACGAAGTTTTCATTTTTACATCTTCAGGAGGCGGTGATGTAATTTTTTTTTTACATATAGACCATTTGTTGGAGCAACATTTTTTGCTCGCGAAGATCCAAAAGTTAGGTATTTTTACATATGGACCGTCTATTGGAGATGCTCTTAGGGCCTGTTTGGGACTACTCTGCACTTTAAAATTTAGCTCCGCTGTGAAAAACGCAAGCCAAACGGGTTAGCTCCATGACATGCCACTCCGCAAAAAAAAAAATTGAGATACAAATCCATGTTTTTTGTGAAGCTCTTTAGGAGGTACTTCAAAAAAATATAGAAGCTGGAGTTGAAAGGAAATTACCCATCACTGCCACTAGTAAGTGGATACCCCTTCATTTCTCCTCATTCATCCAATCAGATATATCCTTTCCACCAAATTCCTCATTCTTGAAACTGGAGCTACATAAAATCCAAACACTCTCCTTAAAAGAGTTACAACTTCTATATGAAACTACCCCAAAGAAGATTCGATGGAATGTAACTGAATTTTATGAAGTAGAGTAGTCCCAAACAGGCCATTAATAGCAACTCCAACAAACGCGCTATCTAAACGGCACGCTAAAAACAGTCTTTTAACGCGCGCGAATCCGAATCGGGTGCTTTAACAGACGTGCTAAAGCCATGCGCGTTGAATAGTTGGTTGCGCGCGCGGAGCCAAATGCCATCCCGCGCTGGTTATTTTGGGCGCACGCTCCTGCACGCTGAACAACAAACCAAACGCGCACGCGAGACCAACTGCCTCTCCGTTCGCTCTGCCTCGCCCCGCGCCGTCGATGAAGAAATTGCCTGATGGAACGCGCCGGCGACATCCCTGATGTTAGCTCTGCTTCCCTGGCAACGGTGCCAGAAATACTTCTGGTACTGCAACGAAAGATCTTCCAACAGCGCCAGAAATAGTCGTGTCGACGGCACCAGGAATCCTTCTGCGACGGCTACACCTTAAGAGACTTCCTAGGCAAATATGCAAAGGATTTCCCCCGTGGCCTTGGAGCCTTGCGTTGGTGTTACCTCGAAGCGGAAAGGGTGATGTAGCACAGCGGTGGTAAGTATTTCCCTCAGTTTGAGAACCAAGGTATCAATCCAGTGGAGGAGTATCTCAAGATCCTGCACAAAAACAAAAGCTTGCTCCCAACGCTATGAAGGGGTTGTCAATCCCTTATAGATTGTTTGCCAAGTGAGAACTGAAAGCAACAAAGTAACAAAGCAAAGTAAAAGCGGAGATGTAAACGATGGATGTGAATAGACCCGGGGGCCGTAGTGTTTACTAGTGGCTTCTCTCATGAAAGCAAGTAGACGGTGGGTGAACAAATTACTGTCGAGCAATTGATAGAACCGCGCAAAGTCGTGACGATATCTATGCAATGATTATTTCTATAGGCATCACGTCCAAAACAAGTAGACCGATACTGTCTGCATCTACTACTATTACTCCACACGTCGACCGCTATCCAGCATGCATCTAGTGTATTAAGTCCATAAGAACAGAGTAACGCCTTAAGCAAGATGAGATGATGTAGAGGGATAATCTCAAACCAATGATAAAAAACCCATCTTTTTACCCTTGATGGCAACTACTTGATGTGTGCCTTGCTGCCCTTACTGTCACTGGGGAAGGTCACCACATGGCAGAACCCAAAACCAAGCACTTCTCCCATTGCAAGAATCATAGATCTAGTTGGCCAAACAAAACTCAAGACTCGAGAGACTTACAAGGATATCAAATCATGCATATAAGAAATCAGCAAAGACTCAAATATATATCATAGATAATCTGATCACAACTCCACAATTCATCGGATCTCGACAAACACACCGCCAAAGAAGATTACATCGGATAGATCTCCATGAAGATCATGGAGAACTTTGTATTGAAGACCCAAGAGAGGGAAGAAGCCATCTAGCTACTAACGACGGACCCGTAGGTCTGAAGTGAACTACTCACGAGTCACTGGAGGGGCGATGATGATGATGAAGAAGCCCTCCAACTCCAAAGTCCCCTCCGGAAGGGTGCCGGGAAGGGTCTCCAGATGAGATCTCGTGGAAACGGAAGCTTGAGAGCGGCGGAAAAGTATTTTCGAGGCTCCCCAGATTTTTTGCGGAATATTTGGGAATTTATAGGCCAAAGATCTAGGTCACGGGGCGACCAGGGAGGCCACAAGCCTGCCCACCGCCGCCTCCCCCCTGGTGGCGGAGTGGGGGCTTGTGGGTTCCCTGGATCCCACCTGGCTTGGCCCAAAGGACCCTTCATCTTCTTCCGTTGGGGAAAAAATCATTTCGGGGTTTTTCTTCCGTTTGGACTCCGTTCCAAAATCAGATCTGAAAAGAGTCAAAAACACGGAAAAAAACAGGAACTGGCACTTGGCACTGAATTAATAAGTTAGTCCCAAAAAAGATATAAAAGGTACATAAAACAACCGAAGAAGACAAGATAACAGCGTGAAACCATCAAAAATTATAGATACGTTTGAGACGTATCAAGCATCCCCAAGCTTAACTCCTGCTCGTCCTCGAGTAGGGAATTGATAAGAATGAATTTTTGATGCTTTCATGCTACCTAGCATAGGTGTCCTTTGTAGTTCCTCTTATGTGACGTGAATGTTCAGATCCATTAGATTCAAAACAATAGTTTGCTATTGACGTGGAAACAATAATAATTCAAGAAAACTAGCAAAGTAATCATGAACTTTCAAAATAACAAGGCCAAAAAAAAGTTATCCCTACAAAAGCATATAGTCTCGCTATGCTCTATCATCATTGCACAATGAATTTAAATCATGCACAACCCCGGTATTGGCCAAGTAATTGTTTCACACCTTTACTTTCTCAAACCTTTTCAACTCTCATGCAATACATGAGCGTGAGCCATTGTTATAGCACTATAGATGGTGTGGAATGTAGTGGGGGTTGCAAGACAAAAAGGAGAAGATATAAGTGAAGCACATAGAGAAAAAGTATCCAGCTCAAAAGATATAAGTGAAGCACATGTGAGTTGAATTGTCTACCAAAAGATATAAGTGAAGCTCGACAAAATCACGGTGTGTGCATGTCTCTCTCTCTCTAGGTGTGCAGCAAGGATGATTGTGACACAACAAAAATAAAAGACTCCTATGATACAAGACGTTCCAAGCAAAAACACATAACATGTGGTGAATAAAAATATAGCCCCAAGTAACGTTACCGATGGATTGAAGACGAGAGAGGGATGCCTTCCCGGGGCATCCCCAAGCTTAGGCTTTTACGACATCCTTGAATATCTTGGGGTGCCTTGGGCATCCCCAAGCTTGAGCTCTTTCCACTCTTTATCTTTTTGTCCATAAGAACTTCACGCAAAACTTGAAAACTTCACAACACGAAACTTAAACAGAAATTCGTGATAACATTACTACAAGAAAGCAAACCACCACTTCCTTAGGTACTGCAGAAAACTTAAATTCTACTTGTGCTGGTGTTGGGTTACTGTACTTTCAATCTTCCATGGCTAATACCCCCCCGTACTATCCATAGTTTCATCAAAATAAGCAACCAACACAACTAAAACAGAATCTGTTAACAGCAGACTAGTCTGTAGCAATCTGTATATCTAGTATACCTATGGTACTTCAAAAATTCTGAAAAATTACGACAGTCTGAAGAATTTGCGTAGCAATCAGCGTAAAAAAGAATCAACTCAAAAGATCTTACAGAAAGAAAATGAAAATTCTTTTCGTGAGAAGAAAAGTTTTTGTCTTTTTCAGCATGACCAAACGATCATCCCCAAGACTAATCATAATGGTTTTGCTTGGCACAGACGCAAAAAAAACACAAAAACACAATCCTAACAGAGTTATGAAAGTGTGGAAAACACAAAACAGAAAGAAAAATGATAGATTCATTGGGTTACCTCCCAAAAAGCGCTTTTGTTTAACGCCCTTAGCTAGGCGAAAGTGATGGAATCACGTATAGTCATCTTTGGTGCTCAAACCATAGGTAGCCCTCATCATAGATTCATAAGGCAATCTTATTTTCTTTCTAGGAAAGTGCTCCATGCCCTTCTTTAAAGGAAATTGAAATCTAATATTCCCTTCCTTCATATCGATGATAGCACCAATAGTCCTTAGGAAAGGTCTACCAAGAATAATGAGACATGAAGGATTGCAATCTATGTCAAGTACAATGAAATCCACGGGTACATAGTTCTTATTTGCAACAATAAGAACATCATCGATCCTTCCCATGGGTTTCTTGACAGTAGAATCCGCAATATGCAAATTAAGAGAACACTCTTCAATCTCATGAAAACCAAGAATATCACATAAAGACTTTGGAATCGCGGAAACACTAGCACCCAAATCACAGGAAGCATTGCACTCATAGTTTTTTATCTTGATTTTGGTAGTAGGTTCCCACTCATCATGAAGTTTTCTAGGTATAGAGACTTCTAGTTCGAGCTTCTCTTCAAGAGATTTCATCATAGCATCTACGATATGTGCGGTAAAGGCTTTGCTTTGGCTATAAGCATGTGGAGAGTTTGCAATGGATTGCATCAAAGAAATGCATTCAAACAAGGGCAATTATCATAATTGAATTCCTTGAAATCCAAAGTAGGAGTTTCATTACTACCCAAAATTTTGACTTCTTCTACTCCACTCTCCACACCTTTATCATCGAGATAGGTGGACTCCGAAGCATTGGGGCGTTTTTCAACCAAAGTGGATTCATATCCAGCCCCTCCATAAGTAGGTTTGACACGCGAAAACAAAGATTTAAGAGGAGACACACCAAGCACTTTAAGATCTTCGTGATTTGCATCACTAGAACGCACCCTTTTAAACCATTCGTGTCTAGCGCGAATTTGGGCGGTTCTTTCTTTGCTCTCATTCATGGAGATACGCATAGCTTTCAAAGTTTCATCCAAGTTGACCTTGGGAGGAGCGCATCTAACTTTCAAAGAATCAATATCACAAGACATCCTATCAACGCTCTTAGCCAAATCGTCTATTTTGAGTAGTTTTTCCTCTATGGACGCATTGAAAATCTTTTGAGAGTTGATGAACTCTTTGATATTACTCTCTAAATCAGAGGGTAATTTTTTGTGATTTCCATAAGTGTTGTTGTAGGAATTGCCATAACTGTTAGAGGAGTTACTAGGAAAAGGCCTAGGAACATAGTTTCCTCTAAAAGCATTGTTGTTGCCAAAATTGTTCCTACCAACAAAATTAACGTCCAAACTAGCGTTGCTACTCTCAATCAAGGAAGATAGTGGCATGTCATTAGGATCTAAAGGAGCATTTCTACTAGCAACCAAATTCACCAACTCGTCCATCTTAGCACTAAGCGAGTTAATTTCTTCTATAGCGTGTACCTTTTCGCTAGCAGGTGACCTTTCAGTGTGCCACTGAGAGTAGTTGGCATGATATTGTCTAGGAGTTTTGTAGCGTCTCCTAACGTGATTTCCATGAACGTTCCACCTGAGGCGGAGTCCAAGATATTGCGAGAAGCAAAATTTAAGCCAGCGTAAAAGATTTGTATAATCATCCACAAACTCAAGCCATGAGCGGGACAATTTCTAATCATAAGCTTCATCCTCTCCCAAGATTGTGCAACGTGTTCATGATCAAGTTGCTTGAAATTCATGATATCGTTACGTACGGAGATGATCTTAGCCGGCGGAAAATACTTGGATATGTAAGCATCTTTGCACTTATCCCAAGAATCTTTACTATTTTTAGGCAAAGAAGAAAACCACACGGATATGTAAGATGACATAAAGATTTGTAAAGAACACACGGACCGGAAAGTTTCAGAACCGTTGACTAAAACCTCTCTCACGAGCAAGACGTGATCAGACCCCATAAATATATGGGTGTTGGAATCACATGGTGATGTGAACTAGATTATTGACTCTAGTGCAAGTGGGAGACTGTTGGAAATATGCCCTAGAGGCAATAATAAATTAGTTATTATTATATTTCTTAGTTCATGATAATCGTTTATTATCCATGCTATAATTGTATTGAATGAAGACTTATATACATGTGTGGATACATAGACAAAACACTGTCCCTAGCAAGCCTCTAGTTGGCTAGTCAGTTGATCAAAGATAGTCAGGGTCTTCTGATTATGAACAAGGTGTTGTTGCTTGATAACTGGATCTCGTCATTAGGAGAATCACGTGATGGACTAGACCCAAACTAACATACGTAGCATGTTGATCGTGTCATTTTGTTGCTACTGTTTTCTGCGTGTCAAGTATTTGTTCCTATGACCATGAGATCATATAACTCACTGACACCAGAGAAATGCTTTGTGTGTATCAAACGTCGCAACGTAATTGAGTGACTATAAAGATGCTCTACAGGTATCTCCGAAGGTGTTCGTTGAGTTAGTATGGATCGAGACTGGGATTTGTCACTCCGTGTGACGGAGAGGTATCTCGGGGCCCACTCAGTAATACAACATCACACACAAGCCTTGCAAGCAATGTGACTTAGTGTAAGTTGTGGGATCTTGTATTACGGAACGAGTAAAGAGACTTGCCGGTAAACGAGATTGAAATAGGTATGCGGATACTGACGATCGAAACTCGGGCAAGTAACATACCGAAGGACAAAGGGAATGACATACGGGATTATATGAATCCTTGGCATTGAGGTTCAAACGATAAGATCTTCGTAGAATATGTAGGATCCAATATGGGCATCTAGGTCCCGCTATTGGATATTGACCGAGGAGTCTCTCGGGTCATGTCTACATAGTTCTCGAACCCGCAGGGTCTGCACACTTAAGGTTCGACGTTGTTTTATGCGTATTTGAGTTATATGGTTGGTTACCGAATTTTGTTCGGAGTCCCGTATGAGATCACGGACGTCACGAGGGTTTCCCGAATGGTCCGGAAACGAAGATTGATATATAGGATGACCTCATTTGATTACCGGAAGGTTTTCGGAGTTACCGAGAATGTACCGGGAATGACGAATGGGTTCCGGGTGTTCACCGGGGGGGGGGGGGGGGAAACCCACCCCGGGGAAGCCCATAGGCCTTGGGGGTGGCGCACCAGCCCTTTGTGGGCTGGTGGGACAGCCCAAGAAGGCCCTATGCGCCATAGGAAGAAAATCAAAGAGAAAAAAAAGAGGAGGTGGGAAAATGGGGAAGGACTCCTCCTTCCAAACCTAGTTGGACTCGTTTGGAAGGGGAGGGTTGCCCCCCTTGGCTTGGCCGAACCCCTTGGGGGTCCTTGGACCCCAAGGCAAGGCTCCCCCTCTTCCCCCTATATATACGGAGGTTTTAGGGCTGATTTGAGACAACTTTTGCCACGGCAGCCCGACCACATACCTCCACGATTTTACCTCTAGATCGCGTTTCTGCGGAGCTCGGGCGGAGCCCTGCTGAGATTAGATCACCACCAACCTCCGGAGCACCGTCACGCTGCCGGAGAACTCATCTACCTCTCTGTCTCTCTTGCTGGATCAAGAAGGCCGAGATCATCGTCGAGCTGTACGTGTGCTGAACGCGGAGGTGCCGTCCGTACGGCACTAGATCGTGGGACGGATCGCGGGCCGGTTCGTGGGACGGTTCGCGGGGCGGATCGAGGGACGTGAGGACGTTCCACTACATCAACCGCGTTCACTAACGCTTCTGCTGTGCGATCTACAAGGTACGTAGATCAGAAATCCCCTCTCGTAGATGGACATCACCATGATAGGACTTCGTGCGCGTAGGAAAATTTTTGTTTCCCATGCGACGTTCCCCAACAATGGCATCATGAGCTAGGTTCATGCGTAGATGTCTTCTCGAGTAGAACACAAAATTTTTTTGTGGGCGTGTTGGAGAACGTCGCATGGGAAACAAAAATTTTCCTACGCGCACGAAGACCTATCATGGTGATGTCCATCTACGAGAGGGGATGAGTGATCTACGTACCCTTGTAGATCGTACAGCAGAAGCGTTTAGAGAACGCGGTTGATGTAGTGGAACGTCCTCACGTCCCTCGATCCGCCCCGCGAACAATCCTGCGATCAGTCCCACGATCTAGTACCGAACGGACGGCACCTCCGCGTTCAGCACACGTACAGCTCGACGATGATCTCGGCCTTCTTGATCCAGCAAGAGAGACGGAGAGGTAGAAGAGTTCTCCGGCAGCGTGATGGCGCTCCGGAGGTTGGTGATGATCTTGTCTCAGCAGGGCTCCGCCCGAGCTCCGCCCGAGCTCCGCAGAAACGCGATCTAGAGGAAAAACTATGGAGGTATGTGGTCGGGCAGCCGTGAGAAAGTCGTCTCAAATCTGCCCTAAAAGCCCCATATATATAGGAGGAGGGAGGGGGACCTTGCCTTGGGGTCCAAGGGATCCCCAAGGGGTCGGCCGAGCCAGGGGGGAGGACTCTCCCCCCCCCAAACCGAGTCCTACTTGGTTTGGTGGGAGGGAGTCCTTCCCCTTTCCCACTTCCCTTTTTTTTCTTCTTTCCTTTGATTTTTCTATCTTGGCGCATAGGGGATTGGTGGGATGTCCCACCAGCCCACTAAGGGCTGGTGTGACCCCCCCCAAATACCTATGGGCTTCCCCGGAGTGGGTTGCCCCCCTCCGGTGAACTCCCGGAACCCATTCGTCATTCCCGGTACATTCCCGGTAACTCCGAAAACCTTCCGGTAATCAAATGAGGTCATCCTATATATCAATCTTCGTTTCCGGACTATTCCGGAAACCCTCGTGACGTCCGTGATCTCATCCGAGACTCCGAACAACATTCGGTAACCAACCATATAACTCAAATACGCATAAAACAACGTCGAACCTTAAGTGTGCAGACCCTGCGGGTTCGAGAACTATGTAGACATGACCCGAGAGACTCCTCGGTCAATATCCAACAGCGGGACCTGGATGCCCATATTGGATCCTACATATTCTACGAAGATCTTTATCTTTTGAACCTCAGTGCCAAGGATTCGTATAATCCCGTATGTCATTCCCTTTGTCCTTCGGTATGTTACTTGCCCGAGATTCGATCGTCAGTATCCGCATACCTATTTCAACCTCGTTTACCGGCAAGTCTCTTTACTCGTTCCGTAATACAAGATCCCGCAGCTTACACTAAGTTACATTGCTTGCAAGGCTTGTGTGTGATGTTGCATTACCGAGTGGGCCCCGAGATACCTCTCCGTCATACGGAGTGACAAATCCCAGTCTTGATCCATACTAACTCAACTAACACCTTCGGAGATACCTGTAGAGCATCTTTATAGTCACCCAGTTACGTTGCGACGTTTGATACACACAAAGCATTCCTCCGGTGTCAGTGAGTTATATGATCTCATGGTCATAGGAATAAATACTTGACACGCAGAAAACAGTAGCAACAAAATGACACGATCAACATGCTACGTCTATTAGTTTGGGTCTAGTCCATCACATGATTCTCCTAATGATGTGATCCCGTTATCAAGTGACAACACTTGCCTATGGCCAGGAAACCTTGACCATCTTTGATCAACGAGCTAGTCAACTAGAGGCTTACTAGGGACAGTGTTTTGTCTATGTATCCACACAAGTATTGTGTTTCCAATCAATACAATTATAGCATGGATAATAAACAATTATCATGAACTAAGAAATATAATAATAACTAATTTATTATTGCCTCTAGGGCATATTTCCAACAGTCTCCCACTTGCACTAGAGTCAATAATCTAGTTCACATCACCATGTGATTCCAACGAATCCAACACCCATATAGTTATGGGGTCTGATCACGTCTTGCTCGTGAGAGAGGTTTTAGTCAACGGTTCTGAAACTTTCAGATCCGTGCGTTCTTTACAAATATTTATGTCATCTTATAGATGCTGCTACTACGTGCTATTCGGAAATGCTCCAAATATCTACTATACGAATCCGTTTCACTACTCATAGTTATTCGGATTAGTGTCAAAGCTTGCATCGACGTAACCCTTTACGACGAACTTCTTTAACCACCTCCATAATCGAGAAAAATTCCTTAGTCCATTAGTTACTAAGGATAATTTTTTTTTACCGCTGCTAGTGATTCAATCATGGATCACTCTCTGTACCTCTCAACATACTTTGAGTCAAGGCACACATCAGGTGCCGTACACAACATGGCATACTTTTAGATTCTACGGCTAAGGCATAGAAGACGACCTTCGTCTATTCTCTTTATTCTGCCGGGGTCAGGTTTTGAGTCTTACTCAAATTCACACCTCACAACGCAACCAAGAACTCCTTCTTTGCTGATTTATTTCGAACTCCTTCAAAAACTTGTCAAGGCATGCATCTTGTTGAAACTTCCATTAAGCGCTTTCGATCTATCTCCATAGATCTTTGATGCTCAACGTTCAAGTAGCTCAATCCAGTTATTCCTTTGAAAACTCCTTTCAAACAACCTTGTATGCTTTACAGAAATTCTACATTACTTCTGATCCACAATATGTCAACCACATATACTTATCAGAAATTCTATAGTGCTCCCACTCACTTCTTTGGAAATACAAGTTTCTCATAAACCTTGTACAAACCCAAAATCTTTGATCATCTCATCAAAGTGTATATTCCAACTCCGAGATGCTTGCACCAGTCCATTTAAGGATCGCTGGAGCTTGCATACTTGCTAGTATCTTTAGGATCGACAAAACCTCATGGTTGTATGTCATACAATGTTTGCTCAAGGAAACCGTCGAGGAAACAATGTTTTGACATCCTACATGCAATATTTCATAAATAATGCAGCAACTACTAACATAATTCTAACAGACTTTTAGCATTGCTACGAGTGAGAAAGACTCATCGTAGTCAATAGTTTGATCTTGTCGGAAACATCTTTGCGACAAGTCGAGCTTTTCTTAATAGTGACTTATCACCATCATCGTCTGTCTTCTTTTAAAGATCCATCTTTACTCAATAGTCTTATGACCATCAAGTAGTTCTTTCAAAGTCTACACTTTGTTTTATACATGGATCCTCTCTCGGATTTCATGGCTTCCAGCCATTTGTCGGAATCTGGGCCCACCATCGCTTTCTCCATAACTCGTAGGTTCACTGTTGCTCAACAACATGACCTCTAAGACAGGGTTACCGTACCACTCTGTAGTAGTATGCGACCTTGTCAACCTACGAGGCTTGTAGTAACTTGATCCGATGCTTGATGATCACCATCATCAGCTTCCACTTCAATTGGTGTAGGCGCCACAGGTACAACTTCCTGCGCCCTGCTACACACTGGTTGAAGTGATGGTTCAACAACCTCATCAAGTTCTACTACCCTCCCACTCAATTCTTTCGAGAGAAACCTTTCCTCGAGAAAGGATCCGTTTCTAGAAACAAACACTTTGCTTTCGGATCTGAGATAGGGGATGTACCCAACTGTTTTGGATATCCTATGAAGATGCATTTATCCGCTTTGGGTTCGAGCTTATCAGACTGAAACTTTTTCACATAAGTGTCGAAGCCCCAAACTTTCAAGAAACGACAGTCTAGATTTCTCCAAACCTCAGTCTATACTGTGTCATCTCAACGGAAATACGCGGTGCCCTATTTAAAGTGAATGTGGTTGTCTCTAATGCATAACCCATAAACGATAGTGGTAATTCGATAAGAGACATCACAGTATGCACCATACTAAATAGTGCTTGGCTATGACGTTCAGACACATCATCACACTATGATGTTCCAGGTGGCATGAACTGTGAAACAATTTCCACATTGTCTTAACTGTGTACCAAAAACTCGTAACTCAGATATTCATTTCTATGATCATATCGTAGACACTTCATCCTCTTGTTACGACGAACTTCACTCTGAAACGGAATTGAACTTTTCAATATTTCATACTTGTGATTCATTAAGTAAATACTCCTGTATCTACTCAAGTCGTCAGTGAAGTAAGAACATAATGATATCCACTGCATGCCTCAGCACTCATTGGACTGCATACATCAAATGTATCACTTCCAACAAGTTACTATCTTGTTTCATCTCAATGAAAATAAGGCCTTGTTCATGTGGTATGATTTGCATGTCACTAGTGATTCAAAATCAAGTGAGTATAAAGATCCATCAGCATGGAGCCTCTTCATGCAATTTATACTAACATGACTCAAGCGGCAGTGCCACAAGTAAGTGGTACTATCATCATTACCTCGTATCTTTTGGCACCAATATTATGAACATGTGTAACACTACGATCGAGATTCAATAAACCATTAAAGGTGATTATTCAAGCAAACAGAGTAACCATTATTCTCTTTAAATGAATAATCGTATTGCAACAAACACGATCCAATCATGTTCATGCTTAACGCAAGCACTAAATAACAATTATTTCGGTTTAACACCAATCCCGATGGTAGAGGGAGCGTGCGACATTTGATCATATCAACCTTGGAAAACACTTCCAACACGTATCGTCACCTCGCCTTTAGCTAGTCTCCTTTTACGCCGTAGCTTTCATTTCGCGTTACTAATCACTTAGCAACCGAACTGGTATCCAATACCCTCGTGCTACTAGGAGTACTAGTAAAGTACACATCAACATTATGTATATCAAATATACTTCTCTCGACTTTTGCCAGCCTTCTTATCTACCAAGTATCGAGAGTTGCTCCGCCTCAATGACTGTTCCCCTCATTACAGAAGCACTTAGTCTCGGGTTTGGGTTTAGTCTTGGGTCTCTTCATTAGCGCAGCAACTGTTTTGCCGTTTCACGAAGTATCCCTTCTAGCCCTCGCCTTTCTTGAAACTTAGCGGTTTTACTAACCATCAACTATTGATGCTCCCTTTTGATTTCTACTTTCGCAGTGTCAAAACATCACGAATCGCTCAAGGATCATTGTATCTATCCTTGATATGTTATAGTTCATCACGAAGCTCTCATAGCTTGGTGGCAGTGACTTTGGAGAACCATCACTATCTCATCTGGAAGATTAACTCCCACCTGATTCAAGTGATTGTCGTACTCAGACAATCTGAGCACACGCTCAACGATTGATCTTTTCTCCTTTACTTTGTGGACAAAGAATCTTGTTTGGAGGTCTCATACCTCTTAACAAGGGCACAAGCATGAAATCACAATTTCATCTCTTCGGAACATCACTTATGTTCTGTGACGTTTTACAACGTTTTCGACGCCTTGCTTCTAAGCCATTAAGTATCTTGCACTGAACTATCGTGTAGTCATCAGTAACGTGTATGTCGGATGTTCATAGCATCCACAGACGACGCTCGAGGTGCAGCATACCGAGTGGTGCATTAAGGACATAAGCCTTCTGCGTAGCAACGAGGACAATCCTCGGTTTTACAGACTCAGTCTGCAAAGGTTGCTACTATCAATTTTCAACTAAATTTTCTCTAGGAACATATAAAAACAGTAGAGCTATAGCGCAAGCTACATCGTAATTCGCAAAGACCATTAGACTATGTTCATGACAATTAGTTCAATTAATCATATTACTTAAGAACTCCCACTCAAAAAGTACATCTCTCTAGTCATTTGAGTGGTACATGATCCAAATCCGCTATCTCAAGTCCGATCATCACGTGAGTCGAGAATAGTTTCAGTGGTAAGCATCTCTATGCTAATCATATCAACTATACGATTCATGCTCGACCTTTCGGTCTCATGTGTTCCGAGGCCATGTCTGCACATGCTAGGCGGTGATGTGCGTTTTGCTGCCCTCCTTAGTATTTTCTTGATTCCGCGGTATTGTTGGATTCAAGCGGCTTGGACCGACATTACTCGTACGCTTACGAGAGACTGGTTTCATCGCTACGAGTAACCCCGTTGCTCAAAGATGACTGGCAAGTGTCAGTTTCTCCAACTTTAGTTGAATCGGATTTGACCGAGGAGGTCCTTGGATGAGGTTAAATAGCAATTCATATATCTCCGTTGTGGTGTTTGCGTAAGTAAGATGCGATCCTACTAGATACCCATGGTCACCACGTAAAACATGCAACAACAAAATTAGAGGACGTCTAACTTGTTTTTGCAGGGTATGCTTGTGATGTGATATGGCCAACGATGTGATGTGATATATTGTATGTATGAGATGATCATGTTGTAATAGTTAATATCGACTTGCACGTCGATGGTACGGCAACCGGCAGGAGCCATAGCGTTGTCTTAAAACTAACGTTTGTGCTTGCAGATGCGTTTACTATATTGCTAGGACGTAGCTTTAGTAGTAATAGCATGAGTAGCACGACAACCCCGATGGCGACACGTTGATGGAGATCATGATGATGGAGATCATGGTGTGACGCCGATGACAAGAAGATCGTGCCGGTGCTTTGGTGATGGAGATCAAGAAGCGCATGATGATGGCCATATCATGTCACTTATGAATTGCATGTGATGTTAATCCTTTATGCACCTTATCTTGCATAGAACGACGGTAGCATTATGAGGTGATCTCTCACTAAATTTTCAAGACAAAATTGTGTTCTCCCCGACTGTGCACCGTTGCGACAGTTCTTCGTTTCGAGACACCACGTGATGATCGGGTGTGATAGACTCAACGTTCACATACAAGGGGTGCAAAACAGTTGCACACGCGGAACACTCGGGTTAAGCTTGACGAGCCTAGCATGTGCAGACATGGCCTCGGAACACATGAGACCGAAAGGTCGAGCATGAATTGTATAGTTGATATGATTAGCATAGAGATGCTTACCACTGAAACTATTCTCGACTCATGTGATGATCGGACTTGAGATAGTGGATTTGGATCATGTACCACTCAAATGACTAGAGAGATGTACTTTTTGAGTGGGAGTTCTTAAGTAATATGATTAATTGAACTAATTGTCATGAACATAGTCTAATGGTCTTTACGAATTACGATGTAGCTTGCGCTACAGCTCTACTGTTTTTATATGTTCCTAGAGAAAATTTAGTTGAAAGTTGATAGTAGCAAACTTTGAAGAGGATTGTCCTCGTTGCTGCACAGAAGGCTTACGTCCTTAATGCACCACTCAGTGTGCTGCACCTCGAGCGTCGTCTGTGGATGCTGTGAACATCCGACATACACGTTTCTGATGACTACACGATAGTTCAATGCAAAATACTTAATGGCTTAGAAGCAAGGCGCCGAAGACGTTTTCAAACGTCAAGGAACATAAGTGATGTTCTAAAGAGATGAAATTGTGATTTCATGCTCGTGCCCTTGTTAAGAGGTACGAGACCTCCGACAAGATTTTTTGTCCACAAAGTAAAGGAGAAAAGCTCAATCGTTGAGCGTGTGCTCAGATTGTCTGAGTACGACAATCGCTTGAATCAAGTGGGGGTTAATCTTCCAGATGAGATAGTGATAGTTCTCCAAAGTCACTGCCACCAAGCTGTGAGAGCTTCGTGATGAACTATAACATATCAAGGATAGATACAATGATCTTTGAGTGATTCGCGATGTTTGACACTGCGAAAGTAGAAATCAAGAAGGAGCGTCAATAGTTGATGGTTAGTAAAACCACTAAGTTTCGAGAAAGGCAAGGGCTAGAAGGGATACTTCGTGAAACGGCAAAACAGTTGCTGCACTAATGAAGAGACCCAAGATTAAACCCAAACCTGAGACTAAGTGCTTCTGTAATGAGGGGAACAGTCACTGAGGCGGAGCAACTCTAGATACTTGGTAGATAAGTAGGCTGGCAAAAGTCGAAAGAAGTATATTTGATATACATGATGTGTACTTTATTAGTACTCCTAGTAGCATGAGGGTATTGGATACCGGTTCGGTTGCTAAGTGATTAGTAACACGAAATGATAGCTACGGCATAAACGGAGACTAGCTAAAGGCGAGGTGACGATACGTGTTGGAAGTGTTTCCAAGATTGATATGATCAAAACGTCGCACGCTCCCTCTACCATCGGGATTGGTGTTAAACCTAAATAATTGTTATTTGGTGCTTGCGTTAAGCATGAACATGATTGGATCGTGTTTATTGCAATACGATTATTCATCTAAAGAGAATAATGGTTACTCTATTTGCTTGAATAATCACCTTCAATGGTTTATTGAATCTCGATCGTAGTGTTACACATGTTCATGATATTGGTGCCAAAAGACACGAGGTAATGATGATAGTACCACTTACTTGTGGCACTGCCGCTTGAGTCATGTTGGTATAAATTGCATGAAGAGGCTCCATGCTGATGGATCTTTATACTCACTTGATTTTGAATCACTAGTGATATGCAAATCATACCACATGAGCAAGGCCTTGTTTTTCATTGAGATGAAACAAGATAGTAACTTGTTGGAAGTGATACATTTTGATGTATGCAGTCCAATGGGTGCTGAGGCACGCAGTGGATATCATTATGTTCTTACTTCAATGAAGATTTGAGCAGATACAAGAGTATTAGCTTAATGAATCACAAGTCTGAAATATTGAAAAGTTCAATTCTGTTTCAGAGTGAAGTTCGTCGTAACAAAAGGATAAACTATCTACGATATGATCATAGAAATGAATATCTGAGTTACGAGTTTTGGTACGCAGTTAAGACAATGTGGAAATCGTTTTGCAGTTCATGCCATCTGGAACATCATAGTGTGATGATGTGTCTGAACGTCATAGCCACGCACTATTTGGTATAGTGCATACTATGATGTCTCTTATCGAAATACCACTATCGTTTATGGGTTATGCATTAGAGACAACCGCATTCACTTTAAAATAGGGCACCGCGTATTTCCGTTGAGATGACACATTATAGACTGAGGTTTAGAGAAATCTAAAATGTCGTTTCTTGAAAGTTTGGGGCTTCGACACTTATTTGAAAAAGTTTCAGTCTGATAAGCTCGAACCCAAAGCGGATAAATGCATCTTCATAGGATATCCAAAACAGTTGGGTACATCTCTTATCTTAGATCCGAAAGCAAAGTGTTTGTTTCTAGAAACGGATCCTTTCTCGAGGAAAGGTTTCTCTCGAAAGAATTGAGTGGGAGGGTGGTAGAACTTTATGAGGTTATTGAACCGTCACTTTGACCAGTGTGTAGCAGGGCGCAGGAAGTTGTTCCTGTGGCGCCTACACCAATTGAAGTGAAAGATGATGAGGGTGATCATCGAGCATTGGATCAAGTTACTACAAACCTCGTAGGTTGACAAGGTCGCGTACTACTGCAGAGTGGTACGGTAACCCTGTCTTGGAGGTCATGTTGTTGAGCAACAGTGAACCTACGAGTTATGGAGAAGCAATGGTGGGACTGGATTCCGACAAATGGCTTGAGGCCATGAAATCCGAGAGAGGATCCATATATAAAACAAAGTGTAGACTTTGGAGGAACTACTTGATGGTAGTAAGACTATTGAGTAAAGATGGATCTTTGTAAGGAAGACAAACGATGATGGTGATAAGTCACTATTAAGAAAAGCTTGACTTGTCGCAAAGATGTTTCTGACAAGATCAAACAGTTGACTATGATGAGACTTTCTCACTCATAGCGATGCTAAAAGACTGTTGGAATTATGTTAGTAGTTGCTGCATTATTTATGAAATATTGCACATAGGATGTCAAAACATCGTTTCCTCAACGGTTTCCTTGAGCAAACATTGTATGTGATACAACCAGAAGGTTTTGTCGATCCTAAAGATACTAACAAGTATGCAAGCTCCAGTGATCCTTCAATGGACTCGTGCAAGCATCTCGGAGTTGGAATATACACTTTGATGAGGTGATCAAAGATTTTGGGTTTGTACAAGGTTTATGAGAAACTTGTATTTCCAAAGAAGTGAGTGGGAGCACTATAGAATTTCTCATAAGTATATGTGGTTGACATATTGTGGATCAGAAGTAATGTAGAATTTCTGTAAAGCATACAAGGTTGTTTGAAAGGAGTTTTCAAAGGAAAACCTGGATTGAACTACTTGAACATTGAGCATCAAGATCTATGGAGATAGATCAAAACACTTAATAGAAGTTTCAACAAAATGCATGTCTTGACAAGTTTTGAAGCAGTTCAAAATAGATCAGCAAAGAAGGAGTTCTTGGTTGCGTTGTGAGGTGTGAATTTGAGTAAGACTCAAACCCCGACCACGGCAGAATAAAGAGAATAGACGAAGGTCGTCTTCTATGCCTTAGTCGTAGACTCTAAAGTATGCCATGCTGAGTACCGCACCTGATGTGTGCCTTGCACTCTGTTGAGAGGTACAGAGAGTGATCCATGATTGAATCACTAGCAACGGTCAAAATTTATCCTTAGTAACTGATAGACTAAGGAATTTTTCTCGATTATGGAGGTGGTTAAAGAGTTCATCATGAAGGGTTACGTCGATGCAAGCTTTGACACTAATCCGAATAACTATGAGTAGTGAAACGTATTCGTATAGTAGAGTAGATATTTGGAGTATTTCCGAATAGCACATAGTATCAGCATCTATAAGATGACATAAAGATTTGTAAAGAACACCCGGACCTGAAAGTTTCAGAACCGTTGACTAAAACCTCTCTCACGAGCAAGACGTGATCAGACCCCATAAATATATGGGTGTTGGATTCGTTGGAATCACATGGTGATGTGAACTAGATTATTGACTCTAGTGCAAGTGGGAGACTGTTGGAAATATGCCCTAGAGGCAATAATAAATTAGTTATTATTATATTTCTTAGTTCATGATAATCGTTTATTATCCATGCTATACTTGTATTGAATGAAGACTTATATACATGTGTGGATACATAGACAAAACATTGTCCCTAGCAAGCCTCTAGTTGGCTAGTCAGTTGATCAAAGATAGTCAGGGTCTTATGATTATGAACAAGGTGTTGTTGCTTGATAACTGGATCACGTCATTAGGAGAATCACGTGATGGACTAGACCCAAACTAACATACGTAGCATGTTGATCGTGTCATTTTGTTGCTACTGTTTTCTGCGTGTCAAGTATTTGTTCCTATGACCATGAGATCATATAACTCACTGACACCGGAGGAATGCTTTGTGTGTATCAAACGTCGCAACGTAACTGGGTGACTATAAAGATGCTCTACAGGTATCTCCGAAGGTGTTCGTTGAGTTAGTATGGATCGAGACTGGGATTTGTCACTCCGTGTGACGGAGAGGTATCTCGGGGCCCACTCGGTAATACAACATCACACACAAGCCTTGCAAGCAATGTGACTTAGTGTAAGTTGCGGGATCTTGTATTACGGAACGAGTAAAGAGACTTGCCGGTAAACGAGATTGAAATAGGTATGCGGATACTGACGATCGAATCTCGGGCAAGTAACATACCGAAGGACAAAGGGAATGACATACGGGATTATATGAATCCTTGGCACTGAGGTTCAAATGATAAGATCTTCGTAGAATATGTAGGATCCAATATGGGCATCCATGTCCCGCTATTGGATATTGACCGAGGAGTCTCTCGGGTCATGTCTACATAGTTCTCGAACCCGCAGGGTCTGCACACTTAAGGTTCGACGTTGTTTTATGCGTATTTGAGTTATATGGTTGGTTACCGAATGTTGTTCAGAGTCCCGGATGAGATCACGGACGTCACGATGGTTTCCGGAATGGTCCGGAAACGAAGATTGATACATAGGATGACCTCATTTGATTACCGGAAGGTTTTCGGAGTTACCGGGAATGTACCGGGAATGACGAATGGGTTCCGGGTGTTCACGGGGGGGGGGGGGGGGGGACCCACCCCGGGGAAGCCCATAGGCCTTGGGGGTGGCGCACCAGCCCTTAGTGGGCTGGTGGGACAGCCCAAGAAGGCCCTATGCGCCATAGGAAGAAAATCAAAGAGAAAAAAAGAGGAGGTGGGAAAAAGGGGAAGGACTCCTCCTTCCAAACCTAGTTGGACTCGGTTTGGAAGGGGAGGGTTGCCCCCCTTGGCTCGGCCGAACCCCTTGGGGGTCCTTGGACCCCAAGGCAAGGCTCCCCCTCTTCCCCCTATATATACGGAGGTTTTAGGGCTGATTTGAGACAACTTTTGCCACGGCAGCCCGACCACACACCTCCACGGTTTTACCTCTAGATCGCGTTTCTACGGAGCTCGGGCGGAGCCCTGCTGAGATTAGATCACCACCAACCTCCGGAGTGGCGTCACGCTGCCGGAGAACTCATCTACCTCTCCGTCTCTCTTGCTGGATCAAGAAGGCCGAGATCATCGTCGAGCTGTACGTGTGCTGAACGCGGAGGTGCCGTCCGTTCGGCACTAGATCGTGGGACGGATCGCGGGCCGGTTCGTGGGACGGTTCGCGGGGCGGATCGAGGGATGTGAGGACGTTCCACTACATCAACCGCGTTCACTAACGCTTCTGCTGTGCGATCTACAAGGGTACGTAGATCAGAAATCCCCTCTCGTGGATGGACATCACCATGATAGGACTTCGTGCGCGTAGGAAAATTTTTGTTTCCCATGCGAAGTTCCCCATCACTAAGGACCCGTAGGTCTGAAGTGAACTACTCACGAGTCATTGGAGGGGCGATGATGATGATGAAGAAGCCCTCCAACTCCAAAGTCCCCTCCGGCAGGGTGCCGGGAAGGGTCTCCAGATGAGATCTCGCGGAAACGGAAGCTTGCGGCGGCGGAAAAGTATTTTTGAGGCTCCCCTTATTTTTTGCAGAATATTTGGGAATTTATAGGCCAATGATCTAGGTTAGGGGGCGGCCAGGGAGGCCACAAGCCTGCCCACCGCCGCCTCCCCCTGGTGGCGGAGTGGGGGCTTGTGGGCTCCCTGGAGCCCACCTGGCTTGGCCCAAAGCCCCCCTGATCTTCTTCCGTTCGGGAAAAAATCATTTCGGGGTTTTCTTCCGTTTGGACTATGTTCCAGAATCAGATCTGAAAAGAGTCAAAAACACGGAAAAAACAGGAACTGGCACTTGGCACTGAATTAATAAGTTAGTCCCTAAAAAGATATAAAAGATACATAAAACAACTAAAGAAGACAAGATAACAACGTGAAACCATCAAAAATTATAGATACGTTTGAGACGTATCAATCCCCCAACCCCTCCCTACACTCGTGACCCCTTCGTTGATGTCATCGTCAGCGCCCCTCCTCCAAGCAGCGTCGTCGGCACGCCACCTCCAAGCATCGGCCTCGCGCGCAGCTTGTTCATGGCACCGCAGACGTTGATATACCACTTGATAGAGGTGAGGCTATGCACTTGATATAGGCGAGGATCCCGATCTTTCGATGAGAAGGTGTCCATCGATTTGATGGAGATGACTTTGACGATCCGACCACAAACGTGCACGACGTTGCGCCTTAGCAATCGCTAAACCAATCTCCGAGAGGTTATTGACCACGCCGGAGCACGATCAAACTGACCACGAATGTCTATTCCTGCAAGCAATCGAAGAACAAGCAAGAATATGATATTGCAATCTGAATATTGTGAATATAGATGAAGTATTGATAAGGGTGGGGATCCTAAAGCGGTCTTAGCCTGGTCGTTGGACACAAACAAAGTTCACGAAGTTGCAATGGCTAACTTTTAACTAAACAAATCCCAACCAAAAAGCTACTAGGTTGATCTACTTATATAGGAACAAGGGGTGGCGGCCAAGGAGGTGGAAGGACATCCCAAGGCAGCCTAAAACTAACCCTAGGTCGTACAAGCCTATGGGCCCAAGTGGAGGTGGTGCAACATCTTTGGACTTGTTGTTTGACTCGGATTCTGGTGCAACGTCATTTTGTTTGGTCTATATCTCCACGCTCCAGACGAATTTGAAGGTGATTCTAATTGGGCCTGAAAGCCAATAAAATCTACTTTGCAGTCCAAAACGAATCACACAATTTAGAGTCCGGATGAAAAAGTTAAAGGCGTTTTGGTACAGGTATGTCTGTGCAGTCTGAATCTGAGTCCACAACGTGAAAGACTTGGACTTTATCTTCTCTTGGGCTAAAAGTGACGTGAGAGAACTATTTGAACAACAACTAATTATTTCCTTTAACATGAGAGGACCTCTTGAATAGCATCCAACCATTTCCTCTTCCCTTGTTATCACACGTGATTCATACAAGTGTTCGACCATTCTGCATTTAGGCATAAAATAAAAACAGGTGAAGTATTTTTGTTCCGGATAACATAAATAAATTATTGCATGAGTTTTATCAGAAATCACCTCAAAGAAATACTCATATGCAATGATTGTGATAATATCAAAGGTAGTCATATCCTCATGAGATGTCTGTGTTGGTTTGGCGTCGCGCGCGTCGCCCGCTGTGAAGCCACGGCCCCCCGTCTCCAAGCAACCGAATGCGGTGGCAGCGACGACGGAGACGACATCCCAAAAGAAAAAGGCAATGGAGGTGCTACTAGGCGGCCAAAGAAGAAACTTGCAGGGCATCCGGTCGCGGCTCCGTCGAGTGTAGAAGCATTGGGGAGCTTGCAATTTGTTGCGGAGGTGCAGCTGCGGACAAGGGTTTGATGAAATGCTCACAAGGTATGATTTTATCCCCCTTTTTGTTGTTGTTTTATACATAAATGGATACACTACTAAGAAAAACCTTATACACGGAGGCTTATCAGCAGCGCGCTTTTTCCCTTGGCGCTACTAATAATTAGTAGTAGCGTCGTTTAAGAAGAAGCGCTACACGTAATGATGTATGCTACTGCAACAAAAGACCTTCCAACGGCGCTAGAAATAGGCACGTCAACGGGAGAATACTTGGCTTGATCTTTCTGCTGCGGCTACGCCTTAAGGGACTTCCTAGGAAAGTATGCAAAGGATTTCCCCCGTGGCCTTGGATCCTTGCGTTGGTGTTCCCTCGAAGCGGAAAGGGTGATATTGCGTAGCGGTGGTAAGTATTTTCCTCAGTTTGAGAACCAAGGTATCAATCCAGTGGAGGAGTATCTCAAGATCCTGCACAAACACAAAAACTTGCTCCCAACGCTATGAAGGGGTTGTCAATCCCTTAGACATTGTTTGCCAAGTGAGAACTGAAAGCAACAAAGTAAACAAGCAAAGTAAAAGCGGAGATGTAAACGATGGATGTGAATAGACCCGGGGGTCGTAGTGTTTACTAGTGGCTTCTCTCATGAAAGCAAGTAGACGGTGGGTGAACAAATTACTGTCGAGCAATTGATAGAATCGCGCAAAGTCGTGACGATATCTATGCAATGTTATTTCTATAGGCATCACGTCCAAAACAAGTAGACCGATACTGTCTGCATCTACTACTATTAATCCACACGTCGACTGCTATCCAGCATGCATCTAGTGTATTAAGTCCATAAAAACAAAGTAACGCCTTAAGCAAGATGACATGATGTAGAGGGATAATCTCAAACCAATGATAAAAACCCCATCTTTTTACCCTTGATGGCAACTACTTGATGTGTGCCTTGCTGTCCTTACCGTCACTGGGAAAGGTCACCACATGGCAGAACCCAAAACCAAGCACTTCTCCCATTGCAAGAATCATAGATCTAGTTGGCCAAACAAAACTCAAGACTCGGAGAGACTTACAAGGATATAAAATCATGCATATAAGAAATCAGCAAAGACTCAAATATATATCATAGATAATCTGATCACAAATCCACAATTCATCGGATCTCGACAAACACACCGCCAAAGAAGATTACATCGGATAGATCTCCATGAAGATCATGGAGAACTTTGTATTGAAGATCCAAGAGAGAGAAGAAGCCATCTAGCTACTAACTACGGACCCGTAGGTCTGAAGTGAACTACTCACGAGTCATTGAAGGGGAGATGATGATGATGAAGAAGCCCTCCAACTCCAAAGTCCCCTCCGACAAGGCGACGGGAAGGGTCTCCAGATGAGATCTCGCGGAAACGGAAGCTTGCGGCGGTGAAAAAGTATTTTCGAGGCTCCCCTGATTTTTTGCGGAATATTTGCGAATTTATAGGCCAAATATCTAGGTCAGGGGGCGGCCAGGGAGGCCACAAGCCTGCCCACCGCCGCCTCCCCCTCGTGGCGTGGTGGGAGCTTGTGGGCTCCCTGGATCCCACCTGGCTTGGCCCAAAGGCCCCCTGGTCTTCTTCCGTTCGGGAAAAAATCATTTCGGCGTTTTTCTTCCGTTTGGACTCCGTTCCAAAATCAGATGTGAAAAGAGTCAAAAAACACGGAAAAAACTGGAACTGGCACTTGGCACTGAATCAATAAGTTAGGCCCCAAAAAGATATAAAAGGTACATAAAACAACCAAAGAAGACAAGATAACAGCGTGAAACCATTAGAAATTATAGATATGTTTGAGACGTATCAAGCATCCCCAAGCTTAACTCGTGCTCGTCCTCAAGTAGGGAAGTGATAAGAATGAATTTTTGATGCTTTCATGCTACCTAGCATAGGTGTCCTTTATAATTCCTCTTATGTGACGAGAATGTTCAGATCCATTAGATTCAAAACAATAGTTTGCTATTGACGTGGAAACAATAATAATTCAAGCAAACTAGCAAAGTAATCATGAACTTTCAAAATAACAAGGCCAAAAGAAAGTTATCCCTACAAAAGCATATAGTCTGGCTATGCTCTATCATCATTGCACAACGAATTTAAATCATGCACAACCCCCGTATTGGCCAAGTAATTGTTTCACACCTTTACTTCCTCAAACCTTTTCAACTCTCACGCAATACATGAGCGTGAGCCATGGTTATAGCACTATAGATGGTGTGGAATGTAGTGGAGGTTGCAAGACAAAAAGGAGAAGATAGTCACATTAACTAGGCATATCAATGAGCTGTGGAGATGCTCATCAATAGATATCAATGTGAATGAGTAGGGATTACCATACAATTGATGCACTAGAGCTACGAGTATGTGAAAGCTCTTAAAGAAAACTAGTGGGTGTGCATCCAACTTGCTTGCTCACGAATACCTAAGGCAATTTTGAGGAAGCATATCATAGGAATATACAAGCCAAGTTATATAATGAAAATTTCCCACTAGCTATATGGTGGTGACAAAACGAGAGACTCTCAATCATCAAGATCATGGTGCTTAATATGCACAAGTGTGGAAAAAGTGGTAGCATTGTCCCTTCTCTCTTTTTCTCTCATTTTTATTTTATTTTGGTGGGCTCTTTGGCCTCTTTTTTTTGGTGGGCTTCTTTGGCCTCTTTTATTTCCTCACATGGGACAATGCTCCATTAATTATGATCATCACACTTTCAACTCAAAACTTAGAGCAACAATGACTCTATATGGAATGCCTTCGGTAGTGTACCGTGGCAATGATCTAGCATGGCATAGACATCAATGGAAACATCATGCTAGCTATCTTACGATCATGCAATGGCAATGTAGACGTGGTGGCACATGTCATGGTGGTAGTTGCATGGCAATATATCTCGAAATGACTTTGAAAAAGCCATAGTAGGTAGGTATGGTGGCTGTTTTGAGGGAGGCTAATGGTGGGTTTTGTGCACCGGCGAAAGTTGCACGACACTAAGAAGATAGTGATGGTGGAAGGTGAAAGTGCATCTAAACCATGGACTCAACATTAGTCATGAAGAACTCATATACTGGTTGCAAAAGTTTTATTAGTAATCGAAACAAAGCATTAAATGCATACTCCTAGGGGAAGGGTTGGTAGGTATAAACCATCGCGCGATCCCGACCCCCACGCAAAGGATGACAAATAATAGACTAATCATGCTCAGATTTCATCACATAGCGATTCAACATACGTGCATGCTACGGGAATCACTAACTTCAACACAAGTATTTCTAGATCCACAACACCTTACTAGCATGAATTTAATATTACCATAACCACAACTCAAAACTAATTGAGATGAATCAAACTTCTGTAACTATTCAATGCACATGAAGGTGGAAGTTTTCGTATCCCTTTGAATAACTACCCCTTTTGAGACTACTTTCAAAGCATAGATCAACTACCAAGCCACGCACCGTTGTGCTCTAAAAGGTATAAGTGAAGCACATAGAGCAAAAGTATCTAGCTCAAAAGATATAAGTGAAGCACATGTGAGCTGAATTGTCTACCAAAAGATATAAGTGAAGCTCGACAAAATCACAGTGTGTGCATGTCTCTCTATCTAGGTATGCAGCAGGGATGATTGTGACACAACAAAAATAAAATACTCCTACGATACAAGACGCTCCAAGCAAAAACACATAACATGTGGTGAATAAAAATATAGCCCCAAGTAACGTTACCGATGGATTGAAGACGAGAGAGGGGATGCCTTCCCGGGGCATCCCCAAGCTTAGGCTTTTACGACATCCTTGAATCTCTTGGGGTGCCTTGGGCATCCCTAAGCTTGCGCTCTTGCCACTCTTTATCTCTTTGTCCATAAGAACTTCAACCAAAACTTGAAAACTTCACAACACGAAACTTAAACAGAAACTCGTGATAAAATTAGTACAAGAAAGCAAACCACCACTTCCTTAGGTACTGTAGCAAACTTAAATTCTACTTGTGCTGATGTTGGGTTACTGCACTTTCAATCTTCCATGTCTAATACCCCCCCGATACTATCCATAGTTTCATCAAAATAAGCGACCAACACAACAAAAACAGAATTTGTTAACAGTAGACCAGTCTGTAGTAATCTATATATTTCGTATACCTCTGTTACTTCAAAAATTCTGGAACATTACGACAGTCTGAAGAATTTGTGTAGCAATCAGTAGCAAAAAGAATCAACTCAAAATCTGTTACAGAAAAAAAATGAAAATTCTTTTCTTGAGCAGAAAGTTTCTGTCTTTTCCAGCATGACCGAACGATCATCCCCAAGACTAATCATAATGGTTTTGCTTGGCACAAACGCAAAAAGAAACACAAAAACACAATCATAACAGAATTATGAAAGTGTGGAAAACACAAAACAGAAAGAAAAATGATATATTTGTTGGATTGCCTCCCAACAAGCGCTTTTGTTTAACGCCCTTAGCTAGGCATTCAATGATGCTCTCACAAAAGACAAGAATTGAAGCACAACGAGAGCATCCTAAAGCATGTGAAAATCACATCTAAGTCTATCATACTTCCTATGTATAGGCATTTTATAGGAAAACAGATTGTCAAGACAACCAATAGTTGCCATATGCAAGGAAGAAGAAAGAGACAATAGCAATCTGCACATAACGAGAGGTAATTTGGTAACATGAAAGTTTCTACCACAATATTTTCCTCTCTCATAGCAATTAGATGTGGGATCATATTCAAATTCCACAATGTAGCTATCACATAGGATATTCTTTTCATGATCCATATGCATGCAAAGTTGACGCTCTTCAAAAATAGTGGGATTATCATCTAAAGTCATGACTTCTCCAAACCCACTTTCAATCTTACTGAAAATATCATATTCATCATGAGGCTTAAACAAATTTTCAAGATCATAAGAAAGATCATCACCCCAATCATGATTATTGCAACAAGTAGGGGACATAGCAAAACTAACATCCCCAAGCTTAGGGTTTTGCATATTTTTAGCATGATTTTCACTAATAGGATTTATAGTGAAATCATTGCAATCATGCTTTTCATCCAAGGAGCCCTCGTGAATCACTTCATGAATTTCTTCATCACGATTTTCATATTCACGCATCTCAAGAAAAACTCCATAAAAATAATCAATTGCCCTCAACTCACTAGCAATTCGTTCCACAATAGTGGGTCTCTTAAAGAGACTAGCTAGTGGATGAGGATCCATATCAATGGATTTTTAGCAAGCAAAGATGCAAGCTAAAAGAAGGCACTTGGTAACACAAGCAAACAGAAAGCGAGCGGAAGAAGGGCGAACGGAAAAAGGCAAAGGAGAAAGGCAAATGAAAACGGCAAATGTGAAGTGGGGGGAGAGGAAAACGAGAGGCAACTGGCAACAAAAGTAAATGCAAGAGAAGAGTTTGTGAGACCTACTTGGATAGATCTTGATTTCTCCTCCCCGGCAACGGCGCCAGAAATTGGCACGTTGTCGGGAAATTATCTTGACGTGCTCCTCCCTGGCAATGGCGCCAAAAATACTTCTCCTACTGCAACAAAAGACCTTCCAACGGCGCCAGAAATAGGCACCTCGACGGGAGAATACTTGGCTTGATCTTTCTGCTGCGGCTACACCTTAAGGGACTTCTTAGGCAAGTATGCAAAGGATTTCTCCCGTGTCCTTGGAGCCTTGCGTTGGTGTTCCCTCGAAGCGGAAAGGGTGATGTAGCGTAGCGGTGGTAAGTATTTCCCTTAGTTTGAGAACCAAGGTATCAATCCAGTGGAGGAGTATCTCAAGATCCTGCACAAACACAAAAACTTGCTCCCAACGCTATGAAGGGGTTGTCAATCCCTTATAGATTGTTTGCCAAGTGAGAACTGAAAGCAACAAAGTAACAAAACAAAGTAAAAGGGGAGATGTAAACGATGGATGTGAATAGACCCGGGGGCCGTAGTGTTTACTAGTGGCTTCTCTCATGAAAGCAAGTAGACGGTGGGTGAACAAATTACTGTCGAGCAATTGATAGAACCGCGCAAAGTCGTGACGATATCTATTCAATGATTATTTCTATAGGCATCACGTCGAAAACAAGTAGACCGATACTGTCTGCATCTACTACTATCACTCCACACGTCGACCGCTATCCAGCATGCATCTAGTGTATTAAGTCCATAAGAACAGAGTAACGCCTTAAGCAAGATGAGATGATGTAGAGGGATAATCTCAAACCAATGATAAAAACCCCATCTTTTTACCCTTGATGGCAACTACTTGATGTGTGCCTTGCTGCCCTTACTGTCACTGGGAAAGGTCACCACATGGCAGAACCCAAAACCAAGCACTTCTCTCATTGCAAGAATCATAGATCTAGTTGGCCAAACAAAACCCAAGACTCGGAGAGACTTACAAGGATATCAAATCATGCATATAAGAAATCAACAAAGACTCAAATATATATCATAGATAATCTGATCACAAATCCACAATTCATCGGATCTCGACAAACACACCGCCAAAGAAAATTACATCGGATAGATCTCCATGAAGATCATGGAGAACTTTGTATTGAAGATCCAAGAGAGAGAAGAAGCCATCTAGCTACTAACTACGGACCCGTAGGTCTGAAGTGAACTACTCACGAGTCATTGGAGGGGCGATGATGATGATGAAGAAGCCCTCCAACTCCAAAGTCCCCTCCGACAGGGCGCCGGGAAGGGTCTCCAGATGAGATCTCGCGGAGACGGAAGCTTGCGGCGGCGGAAAAGTATTTTCGAGGCTCCCCTGAGTTTTTGCGGAATATTTGGGAATTTATAGGCCAAAGATCTAGGTTAGGGGGCGGCTGATACGTCCATTTTGCATCATGCTTTCATGTTGATATTTATTGCTTTTTGGGCTGTTATATTACTTGTGGTACCATATTTATGCATTTTCTCTCTTATTTTGCAAGGATTATTTGAAGAGGGAGAATTCAGGCAGCTGGAATTCTGGACTAGAAAAGGAGCAAATCCTAGTCCACCATTCTGCACATCTCCAAATGCCGTGAAAATTGACGTGGATTTTTTTCTGGAATATATTAAAAATACTGGGCGAAAAAACTACCGGAGGGGGGCCACCAGGGCCCCACAAGCCCCCACTTCGCCACCACCCCCCTGGTGGCGGTGGGCAAGATTGTGGGCTGCCTGAAGGCCCACTAGCCCCCCTCTTTTGCTATATGAAGCGTCCTAGTCTGGAAAAAATCAAGGGGGAGTTTTTCGTGGTTTCGCCGCCGGCACGAGGCGGAACTTGAGCAGATACAATCTAGAGCTCCGGCAGGACGATCTTGCCGGGGCAACTTCCCTCCCGGAGGGGGAAATCGTCGCTATCGTCATCACCAACACTCCTCTCGTCGGAGGGGAGGCATCTTCATCAACATCTTCATCAGCACCATCTCCTCTCCAATCCCTAGTTCATCTCTTGTAACCAATCTTCGTTTATCAGAGCCTTCTGCTCCTCATTGTGTTCGACACTCTTACTTATCGAAAGGACTACGATTGATCCCCTATACTTGTGGGTCATCAGCGGCCAGGGAGGCCACAAGCCTGCCCACCGCCGCCTCCCCCTGGTGGCGTGGTGGGAGCTTGTGGGCTCCCTGGAGCCCACCTGGCTTGGCCCAAAGGCCCCCTGGTCTTCTTCCGTTCGGGAAAAAATCATTTCGGGTTTTTTCTTCCGTTTGGACTCCGTTCCAAAATCAGATCTGAAAAGAGTCAAAAACACGGAAAAACAGGAACTGGCACTTGACACTGAATCAATAAGTTAGTCCCAAAAAAGATATAAAAGGTACATAAAACAACCAAAGAAGACAAGATAACAGCGTGAAACCATCGAAAATTATAGATACGTTTGAGACGTATCAATGTACTAGCAGCGCGGGTTCTCGGACCGTGCTCCTGCTAAGGGGTCGCATCGTCACCCATCACGGTTGCCCCTAGCAGTAGCGCTGGGCCGGAGCTACGCGCAACTGCTATAGTGCTTAACAGTACCGCTGTTTGCCAACCTGCACTACTACTAGTGTCACCTTATCCTCCCCCCATGCGCCCGTTTCTCTCACTCCCTCCATCTCACACTCTCACCCCGTCGTCGCTCTTGTCGCCCTCGCCCATCGTCGACGATGTCGTCTCCCTCGCCCATCGCCGGCACCCTCCCACCGTCGCCTTCATCACTCCCGAGGTGTCTTACTGCAAGAAATATATCAACTTGTGACCTTCTCTCAGTGACCTGAGCTGAATTGGTCGTAAATCCATGGCCATTTCACTAGGAAGGGCTCAAACCCTGAAATTGCCTTACACCAAATGGTCATAAAGCAGACAACAGTGGTCAACGACCTTATTTCTACCTGATTACGACCAATATAAATGGTCATGAGGTTGTGAACGTGGATGCATTGGTACTTAAGGTCACCTCCTTTTTAAATGTATTGTGAAGGAAGTAACATTTGTATTTATCCAAATGGTATGAAATTTTGCAGTGTCTTCAAATGCCCAAATTATCGCCCTTCTCCAAATTGCAGCTCAATACAATCATCTATGTGAGCCCAACATCAATTTCTATTTTTTGTCCAGATTGGCACATTGCAAAGCAAATGCTATCTAGACCCCTCCTATTTCCCTCAGACTTTTCGGGCTCTCTTACATATTCAAATCATTGCTACACGCATGCCAATATTCAGCTCCATTTGCCTAGTAAAACTTCGTCAGCAAATTTCCTCCGCTCTCCTCCCTACTCCTTCGGCCGTCCTCCTCTCTCCTTCCCCTCCTCCGATCGCCCTCCTCTCTCCTACCTCCTCCTTCCTCCTGCAACCCTCCTCCTCCTCTGACCAGCCTCCTCCCTCCTCCCTCCCTCCTCGTGCTACCCTCCTCCTCCTCTTCATTCCCCATTCCTCTCATCTCCTCTCTCCTAATTAAGTAATGTTTTAGATATAGGAATTTTCAGTTTCTACTTTGTAGTTTTTAATATAGTATATGTAGTAGTAGATGTAGATGTAGTAGTACATTCTAGTTTCTAGTTTATCCAATTACTTTACAGTTTCTAATTAACTCAATTAGGTAAAAAAATAGTTGGTAGAAAAAATGTATTCGTCACTTTGATTTAACTAGTAGTAGAATATAATGTAATTTTAAATGGTGATGGTTCGGGTTATCTTTCAGAATGGTTTGAACATGTGAATAAATGAAAATGAAAATGTGAAAATGAAACCTCCGAGTGGCCTATGTTTTACCGAAATGTTGATTCATTTTCATTCCGGCAAATTTCACGTGCTCAAAATGTTATGTTTTTAGAAAAGGTTATGCCAAATTTTTGTCAGAATAGGAATTAGATGTCATTCCGGCAAAACATAGGCCCCTGAGAGGTTTCATTTTCATTATCATTTTCACATTTTCATTATCATTTCCCACTCAGATGAGTAATGCTTATAGGATCGACTTTCACTCTGTCGAAGCTCCTTGTGTGACTTTTTGTATGTTGCTGATGGAGGATTATTGGTTGTTGCTGTGGGGGTTGCTATTTGATACGGCGGAAACTTCTTGCGCTCATGGAACTCATGGTGAACACGAATCGAAAAGGTTGAATGCTTTTGTTCGGCGCCCGTCTTGGGGTCTTGCCCAATGTCTCTCCAACACTCGCAAAGAAGCTTGTCCTCGGTCACCGTGTATGCCTTGGTCCGCTTGCTCTTGCGCTTCGGTGCCGTCCCGTCCGCTTGGTTGGTGAGCTTGTCCTCAAACAAAGGCTCTGCTTCGATGTCGCACTCGTCCTCTTCCTCTAGCCCGTAGTCCTCCGGGAACTCATGGTCGAGAGGGAAGCCGTCTAGGTCCAGGCCAACCTGATCACGCATGAAGGCGACCTGATCTTCATTGTAGCCTCGGCCATCCTGGCTTTGTGTCCCATCGGGATCGAAGCCAGCGGCCTGCGCACCACCCTCAAAGATCATGTTCTGCATGTAGTCGTTGTCGCCGGTGGCCGGCATTCCGTCGAACAGGTTGCACGCGCCAGACAGCTGGTCGGCTGGCGTCTGCCTTTGTCGGACGAGGCGAGGGAGGCGAGGCCGGCGGCGGCGTCGAGGTCGAGGTCGTCGTCCATGGCGGGCGTGGGGCGGGAGCGCGCGCGGGCGGGAGGGTTTTTAGGGGAAATGGGGGGGGAATGGTGGTGGATGCCACCGACCGGCGGGTCCGGGGATAGGAGTAGGCGCGCGCATGCGTTCGTCTCGTGTCTGCGCTGCCGCAAATCCAGCCCAAAATTGGGCAGGGAATGGATCGTCAGACGGACGCCAAGCGGACGCGCGTCCATTTGGGCCGGCGTGTTTGGGCCGACTTTTGTGTCCGCGTCGACCCAAACGAACGGCGGCGGACGAAATGGATCGCCCCATTAGAGTTGCTCTTATGTACATCTCTAGATCTTTTCAAATTCCATCTTTTGACATTACCATATTTTTAAAAGAACGGTTGTTTTTGTGAGTCATTTGTTTTCTTATGTTGTATTGTCACTAACCATGAGTGAGTTATTATATAACAGTTTGTTGGACAAAATTATTCTTGTGGTTTGTGTCTAGGTTGGACGCCATCTTAAAGCACAAGCTGATAACATTGCCAAGCATTTTCATTTTGAAGGTTCAACAAGAAAGGATTTCTTCCGGCAGCATAACAAAGAACCCAATGGATGGATGGAAGACCCGAGTGCCTTTTTGACTAAATCCTAAAATATTATATTCATGGGAAATTCAAGGATGGCGGAGCTAGATGGGGATTGCTTGGAAAGCAAAAAGTAAAGGAAAATTCTAACTAGAAGCGCCCGCACCGCGGACTTCGTGTGCGGCTGCTTCACCATAATTCACGCAACTGTCTTAATGCAGGGTGTAAGAACTATTCAAATTTCATCATTTTTTTGATTAGCCATGATTCCCCATTCCTCTCCATGCCCTGCATGTGAGCTCAATCCCGCGTGACGAAGGGTGGATTCCGCGAGCTCAATCCCGCGCGACGAAGGGCGGATCCATGCCGTCACCGGCGCTGACACGGGACAACTCCGGTGACTCCACTCTCTTGATCCCCCTTGCGGAGACGATGGGTTGGACGAGGTCGATCTGGTCGTTGGCTGCAGAGGGGTGGGGTGGGGTTGCACAGGGGGATCCGTCGGCGAAGGGGACTCTCCCAACGAGACGAGGATCTCACTAGAGACGGCGGCGGCAGAGGCGGACGACTCCGTTTCTTACATAGGGCAGTGGTTCCTGACACACGAAGCGGCGCACAAGCTCTACAGCGGTTTCGCAAAGCAGTGCGGGTTCTCGATCCGGCGGCACCGCACGGAGGGGAAGGACGGCGTGGGCAAGGGGCTGACCCGGCGGTACTTCGTGTGCCACCACGTCGGCATGCAACACGCCGGCCAAGCCCTTCGACGACGGCGTGAAGCAACAGAGGAACATGAAGTCCTCCCGCTACGGGTGCTACGCGTACCTGCGCATTGGCAGCGATGCGGGAGCTGGTGGTCTGGAGTGGAGAGTCACGAGGTTCTCTAACCACCACAACCATGAGCTCCTCCAGCAGGATGAAGTGTGTTTTCTCCCGTGTCATCTCGGACTCGGACAGAGACATGATCTTTGGTGTTTGCAAAATCTGGGATCTCTGTGCATCAGATGATGAGGAAAATGGAGTTGGGGAAGTGCGTCCAGCCAGGGACTCTCCCATTTACTGAGAAGGATGTGAGAAATCTCATACAGTCCTTCAGGAGGTTCTAGCAGGAAGAGGGAGTGTCGACCGGCTTAAGATGTGCCATACCTATCTGCGGGTTGAACACGGAGATGCAAGAATGAGAGAGAGGTGTCGGTGCAAAATAGACCTTTGACTTTGTGTTCATAGGCATTCTTGTTGCGCATCATGAGGGAAGCCACTTGCCGTTGTAAAAGGTGTGTGAGAAACCCAACGATGAAAACAGCTGAAGATTTAAACGCACGGTTTAGAAGATAAAACGTTTTGAACGTACGGATCTACGAAAAAAAGGAAAAACTCTCAGGTTGCGACAAGTAACACGCATGTAGTACGCCATTTGCCGCAATCTGAGGAGGTGGACTAATAGTTGAAAGATGTACTCGTTAATTAGTAATTTCGCCATCGTTTCATCAAGATTAGCGTGCTACTCCTCCCAGCCCATAGTTGAGGTGGCCTTGTTTTGGGCTATAAAACAAAGATGGGTGTCCAACATGGTGATGGCCTAGAAAAGCCCAAAATAACAAGCCCATCAACCACGAGAGAATTAGTAGTAGGATGTATTGGCGCATTGACCTAGGGGACCCTTGTGTCCGCTCCTTTTCGTCTCGCCGCTATCGCCGCTAGGGCTTCTTCTTCTTCCAGCCGCCGCGCGCTTGCTGTCATCGCTGACCACAATCAGCTGGCCCGCTGCTCAGCATCTCCGACTTCACAGCGCCACGGCTCGCGACGAACCTGAGCCCCCAAAGGTACACTACACTCAATACATTGCAGCTAGAGTAAGAATTTGTGTTAGATCAATTGCAGTTTACATGGTTATTTCGTATTAACATGGGATTGCATAAGGCCGGAGGTTAATCAAAGGTAATGAGTGTACTCTTCAGTTCTGTTAAGATGCGAGAAATACACCACGAGCAACTAACACGTAGATTCATGCGTAGAGCTACGCTTGAACAAGAAAGAAAAACTGTATGTTGGTCTAAAATTGCAAAACACGTACTGTTGAAGTTTGGTACAGTACAGACTTTGTATATACTCTTTTGTTATATTTGTTTGTACCATCATTATTGCCTTCTTCACCTCCTAGCTAGGCTCAAATTTTGTCTCCGCCTCTAGTCATGCTCAATATACTAATTATGATGCAGATTGCTGAATTATGTGATAGGTACATATCATTTTATGCCCACATATCATTTGATCTCCCTTCATTATGTGATGCGAATCCCTTCATTGTGTGATGCAGATCCATCGTTTCCATATACGCCCCGATCTCCCTTCATTGTTAGCCACAGAATACAGCCACATCCCGGAAGTTTCTGTTTGATTCCTTTCCAGCTTCCGCAACATGGGTAACATTTTAACTTCTGCCATTAACAAGCCCATACCCGAGACCTCGTCGAGATGTCTGACCGAGTGTGTCACTGCCGCCCACAACTTCGAGGTGGTTAAGTACTCGTTGCTGGAGGGCATCGGTGCCGGCCAGTTTGTTTGGTCGAGCAAATTCAGCGTCAGCGGCTACGACTGGAAAATCAAGATCTACCCTGACGGGGAAGCCAAGGAAAACAAAGCTGCCTACATGTCGGCCTACTTGTGTTTCTGCAGTGGAGCAACAAGGGATGTGAAGGTGAAGTTCACTTTTAGTTTATTGGAGAAAGATGGAAAATCCAGTAATTTAAAGGATGGCACATATACCTTTTCATCGGCAGGCACCGGTTGGGGCTGGACCAAGTTTATTGACAAGTCCAAGCTGAAGGAACTGCTATCCCGCAACGACGACTGCTTCACAATCAGGTGTGTTTTGACCATCATAAAAGACCATCACACGGAACAAGTTAACACAGTCACGGTCCCAGTCCCACAGTCAGACCTGCACACGCACTTTGCAAAAATGTTGAAGGACGGAGAAGGCGTGGACGTGACATTCAGTGTCGGCAACCAACGCTTCGGTGCACATAGATACGTGTTAGCCGCACGATCATCCGTCTTCAAAGCCAAGCTCTTTGATCAAATGAAGGAGACCACTACAAAACATGTCAAGATCAATGGCATGGAGCCTGCCATCTTCGATGCACTTCTTTACTTCATATACACAGATTCCCTGCCAAGCAATTTCGATGCTGATCAAAATGTGGCATTGCAGCACTTGTTTGTCGCTGCAGATCGGTATGGACTCGACAGGCTAAAGGCTATTTGTGAAGAGAAGCTCTGCCAGAAATTTGATGTGCAAACAGTTGCAACCACACTTGCTTTAGCAGAGCAGCACCATTCCTTGCAACTCAAAAAAGCTTGTCTTGGATACCTGTCTTTGCAGGACGTGCTTCGAGCTGTCAAGAAGACGGATGGATTCGAGCACCTCACAACCAGCTGCCCATCGATTATGATGGACATATTAGACAAGGTCGCCCCAACATCACAAGTATGAGCAGTACAGCTCAGAATTTAGATTCAAGTATGCAGTTCTAGTCGTACCCATCGATTTTTTATCATCTGCCTGGTGTGTCCATTGGAAGACTGAACTTCTCTTCGGGAATGTGTGCTTTGTGCTCTGAACTTATTGGTGTTAAAAATTCTAAGGAAATTCACATGGTTCTTTCTTTCTTTCTTTTGTGTTGTTCTGTTTCCCCCTTTAGTTTTGTGGCAGTGAAATTTTCCTCTAGACCCAGTGGAAACTAGGTTTACATATTCTGATATGAATATGTACTGGACTGGAGCTCTGAATCTGACCTTCTTTGCTGTACCTTACTCCCTTTCACTTCCAGATATTCCAAGCTACCTGTCTGAGTTTGTACTTGTGCAATTAGATTTAGGCCCTGTTTGGAACCACCCAGATTATATAATCTGGTTTTTATAATCTATTGTATTTCCAAACAGGACAGTTTATATTGTAGATTTTATAAACTAGATGACCAGATTATTATAATCTCATAATCTGCTCTACCCCAGCTAAAATGAGATTGTGGATTACAAATGACGTGTTACCCTTGTAAACTTCAACAGAATTACGCAGTGCCACCGCCACTTTCCTATTTTTCTTTGTAAACAGAGGGCAAACATGTCATTGTATAATTTAAAAGCTGGTTTACAGTTTATATAATCTGGCCTCCAAACATGACCACCTGGATTATTTTTATAAACCAGATTATATAATCTATGTTCATAATCTAGATTATCATAATCTATTATGGTTTCAAACAGGGCCTTAGGCGCGTGAAACTCCCGTTTCAGATGGCATGCCACAACTAATTTATCTATTGCAAGTGGTTCATTGTTGCTGGGATACGGAAAGAACAATAGTTAGCACCTATTTCAGCTCAGCTAAATTTGGTACAGCCAAAGATGCATTCCATAGAAAGTTGTGAACATCTAGTTACCTTGTCACTGGCATCTAAAACTGGCATTCAATCTTAGAACTGATCACTGACCCAAGAACAAAGATAATCAGTGCTACAAGTTACAGACCAAAAACACAGGAAACAAAAACCATAGAACTGTTTGTAAACATCCGGACTGTGCAGTCCGGACACTTTGTGTCCTCCAGCGTCATCCTCCAAATGTCTGCGGACCAGTCTAGGCGTCTGAATGCCCACAAACCGGAAGCAAACCGGTAGGAGGTTTGCGCTCGTCCAGTCCGGACATCCGCCATGTACGTGCCTGACTGCTCGGTCCCACACGTAAACCCTCGTCCGGTGCTCCCACCCAAAACCTCTTGGCGCGCACTTCGCTCCTGATTTTTATTTTGCACTCATATTAATTTGAGCATTGAATAGTCTTCAGTTGTTATTAGTTTATTTGCTTTGCTGTGTGTGTAGGTGATTTGGAACAAGGAGACATAATATAATGGGTGACTCAACGAGACATGATATAATGAACATGCAATTGGCTCAATGAGACATGATATAATGGATTATTATGAGAAACATGAGCTCTAAAATGGGTTAAAATAATAGAGCAATCAATTTTCAAAATAAGTAATAACTACAAACAAAAATGCATGTATACTATGAGAAATAATTGATCTGGTGAGTTTTCTTTCGGGAAATTTGACCGGGTTCATAGGTTCACAAGTACGATTCCTCATTAAGCGAAGAAATAAATGTGACACAAGTTGAGATCATGTTATGTAACCATGTTGTACATTTGGGAGGCTTAATAGTCAAATTTATACTAGTATACAGACACAACCATAATGAATATACTCTTTGTATTACCTAGTATGACCTTGTGAATAATTAATAAAGTGGTTACATGCATCGTTCAGATGCAGAGGTCAGGGGTATATCACTATATCCTCCTTTTTCAAAAAAGAAAAATCTCTGCATCTAATAACACTGTGTTGTCGACTGCTCCCGGATTGATGAATTGTTCATATGCCACATCAGCATCCTTTACCAATCTTCTAGATAGTGTAATGTGCAAAGTTAGAAAGAAATTTCTGAAAATGAAAGTTAATGACTAAAATACATGAAAAAAATGCTTTGGAAAACACATGAAAAAAGATAACAAAACAAACCTGGTAATTACAAGATAACCACACATGCATACCATTTAATAGACTCCGAGGCAAAACTAAATACAGAAAATGTGTTACTGTTCATCCACAACGACATTTACCAAGATGTGATGGTGATTCGTCAGAAAGATCAGGTGAAGTAAAACCCCTGAGTAGAATTTTCCACAATAGAGTAGAATACTAGATAATGCCCTGGCGCGTTGCCACGGGACTTACTAAAGGAATCATGAAAGTTGCTAAAAAACATCTATAACTTATGAAAAATGAATGTAAGCTTACAAATAAAAATAAAATATAAAGAGTATAAAACGAGAAAAATCTAATAAAAAGAATGTCATTTTTAACAAAAATGTGAATGTGAACTACATATGTATGATACATGCGACCAACACATATATTGTCAATATAAAATCTAATGCAAAAAATAACTTAAAGATTAGCATGCATGAGTTAATGATGTGGTGCTTGCATGTATAGAGTAATGAAAAACAATGTAATTTATGACTTACATGCATGAGTTGCTCATGTGTCATACTTGCATGTCTAGAAAAAAAATAGCTAATGGATTATAGCTATTTAGAAATAAAAGATGAGAAAAATAATTAGTGAGATCTTGTACACACCCTGCTGGTCACCCAGTCGGCGATGAACTGCATGGAGTCATAAGATCAAAACAAAAAAGTGAGCGAAAATGATTGAATCATGCACCAATAATTCTACATGATCTAGTACTTACTACATATGAATTTGTACTCTTATTTGTGCCGCCGCGTTTGCCCAACATGAAAATAGACTTCCGGCATCAGTGTTTGCTGCCTCAGGCAGTTGTTTCTTGCCCTGGTAACTCTGCATTCCACGACCTGCCATGCGCCAAACCTCCAGCCGGCGACGTGTACCAATGATAAACTTATAACAATTCACAATAGCTATCTTAAATCGACTCAGTTTGCAATTTGGGCCAGTCGATTTTTGAATGCAAGAAGAGCCGGAGGGAAGCCAGTTCGCTGGAGAAGCTACCCCATTATATATTTTAGGGTGGCAGGCTGCCCCATTTTTATTTTTGTTAGGATGGTAGGCTACCCCATATCTAAATTTAGAGATGTAACATTTACATCTTCAAAAAGTGTTCTTTTACATCTAAAATAAGTCACTTCCAACAGATGATGTAAAACGAAAGTGTAAAAGGGCAACTCTAATAGGTAATAAAAATGAAGATGTAAATTTGGCTACCAGTTGTTGTACAACCGTTGTACAGCCGCACAATTTCACATAAAAACATTATGAATTGAATTTAAATATTTAACATATCCATAATATTAAATTGTTACATAATTCATGAAATCCACAACATCAAATGCAACGCAAATACAACAAAGTTCTTGCACAATACAAGAAACAAATTATGAAACTAGGCAGCTCTTTCATCATGCCATTTTCAATACTCCTCCATCAAATCCTTCTGAAGTTCATCTCCAACGGCCTCTGAGTGTCCTGAGCATTGGGAGCTCTCAAGTACTCTGCACCAAACACTTTTACTATAATCTTTGCAAATTGTTTGAGATAGAAGATAGAAGTGCTCTTTGCCATCGCCAAGTTGCTCCTTCCCCTTGTGCATCGCCACTAGCATAACAATGTCCTCTTCTTCGTTTAAATAAAATTCCTCATCAAGCGAGGAATCGTCCACGAAAGAGGAGTCACACAAGCTCATCTACATTGGGGAAAATCACGGTCAACTAATTGTCCAAACCCAACAAATAAATCGTCAAGTTTCATCTTTTTTAACTTTGGGATTTTCGTCGAACACCTTGCTTACGGGGTGGACGAAATCGGCCGGCGAGTTGGGCAGCCGTTCGGCGACGAGGAGTGCGGGCGGCAGCGACTGGTAGGTAGAGGGGATGGTCGCACGTCGGTAGAGAAGAAGGCGGGAGTTCGGCACGTCCAGCGGGCGGCTTCGCACGGTCGGAAGAACGGCCAAGCCTCGCGGCCGTCGGGTGGGCGGCATGGCGCTTCTCCCCAACTCCAGCGGGGGGTTTGGGCTACAAAGGAGCCTACTACATCATAGACCTCGCCGGAGAAGCCATTTAGGCCAGCCACAGCCGTTGAAAATGCTTCGATTCGGCGACGGGCAAATATGATTCGACGGCGAGGCAAGCGGCGGGGCGGCGAGAAAGGCGGAGGGGAACGGGGCGGCGAAGTCGCGACGGGACTCGCGTGTGTCGGGCGAGCGGGGCGGATTCGACAAGCGGTGGAGTGGAGTCGGGCGGTGGCTGCGCGCGCGAAAGGCAGCTGACAGTTGGTGGGTTGTCGGGTCAGGCGGTTTTGTTTTTACATCTCTTAAATGCGGAGATGCAAATTTACACCATGAGGTGCTGTAGTTTATATCTCGAGGACACGGTTCCAACTGCCAACAGAATTTACGGCCCCTCTTCCATGACACAGTTCCAACTGCCAACAGAATTTACTTGCCTTACAACACGATTGTCTTCCATGGCCTTGAATTGCACCTCACGGGACACCTAGGTGAATTTCATCGTTGTTCCCAACAAATTCTAACTGCAAGGTTTGTTCGGCAAAAACCTCACAAGCACCAAGCACTTTTTACCATTCCAAATATTATTCAAATCTTACGATCACACAAGCACACTATCAATGTCCTCCTCCTTCAACGCGAAGACTTCTCAGTAGTTCCTCTAGTTGTGGCTCCACCTTAATCTCCCCTAATAATAAAGCACCGATGGTTTCTGCCGTCCGTCGTGGCAGTTTTGCAAAAACGTCCTCCTGTTTTTCCAAAATCAACCCGCGGTCCTTCAATAAGTGAAAAACGTTTCGTTTTTACGTAAACCCCCTCGCAATCACCACCCGCGCCATGCCTTATCCATTCCCGTCCTTCACCACCGGGCACATGTGCGCCGCTCGAAGGCTGCCGCCGGATGCCCAGATGCGGCTCACCTTCCCGGCTAACCTCCGGCACAGCCTGAGGCCGCCGCTCCCAGCGCGGTACTTCGGCAACGGCATCATCCTACTGGGCGCCGCCTGCAAGGTGCGGGACGTCGTCGCCGCCGGCTCGGGGGACCAGGCGCCGCTGGCGTCCGTCGTCGGACGGATCAGGGACGCCGTCCGCGGGCTGGACGACGAGCTGGTGCGCTCCACCATCGACTACCTGGAGACGACACCAACTATGCCTGCGGCGTGCAGCATGCCGGCGGCGTCCCCTGTTCCCCACTCGCTCCCCCTGTCCCATCCGGCGAAACACGCCAAGCACGCGCACCGAATCCATCGCCCGAGCAAGCGGAGCAGACGGCCGCCCACCGTCTCCCTCCGAGGAGCTACTCCGAGGCGCCAACAACCGATGGCGATGGCCAGCGGAGCCCCGCCGGCGCCGCTGCCAGTGGTGGGGCAGCAGTTCTGCGCGCCCTACGTGGTGCCGCTGACGGTGACCAAGAAGTCCCTCAGCCTCTCCGACGGTGACTTCGCCATCACCGACGCCAACGGCGCCGTGGTGCTCAAGGTCAAGGGCGCCATCTTCAGCATCCAGAGCCGCCGCACCATCCTCGACGGCGCCGGGATGCCCCTCCTCACCATGCAAGAAAAGGTCCCTTCTCTACTACAGATTCGCTTCTTTGTATGTCTCCCAATCTCCGTTGCCTCTGCCCCGACGCCGGTGAAATTTCCTCCATCCGTGGGCATGTCTGGGATGTTCATAGCAGAAATAAGAATTGTCGTTGCAAATTGGAATAGTCCTGGTATTTTTATTTTATTTTATTTTATTTTTCTGAGCTGGGGGAGGAATAACAGTGTTGATTCTTCAAGTTAAGGTGGGGGAGGAATAATCCTGTGACCTCTACATCATGCTCACAGATCTCACAACCCAAGTTATTGCAAAAATCATTACAAGGGAGTGGCAAGGAAAACGACGTGTATAAATGAAGTCTGACTAATTCCGAACTGCCAGGATTCTTATCAGCCACTGCCTTGTCCGATGTCCCCACTTGAGCTTGATCTGTGACAAGGAGATATGTCCCCACTGGCTCGTCGGCGACGCTTCTCGTTCCGGCGGCGAAGTCGTTCCTCGTCGGCCTCACCAGGTTCAGTGGTCCATGCGCCTCCACCAGAATCACCGTCCAGGCACGCACCGCTCCTCCGTCTATCCTGATCTGATCTGGGGTGTGGTTTGGCTTCATCAGACGGCCAGGAAAACTTGCTTTGGTTGTCGCAGGTCATGGGCACGATTACGGCGCCGTCGACGAGCGCATGGAGCGAGAAGAAGAACCATTGGCTGATGTTCTACCTGATCGACGGGCTCACGGTTACCGGCAACAGCACCCGCTTGCTGGACGGCATAGGCCAGACGTGGTGGGTCGATAAATGCAAAGCCGATAATGATGTGAGGAAGCCCAACTCAACTCTTAAGGATTTCTTTTCTTTAATTCCTCCTTGCATTTGGCAAGTGCCCTTTGATTTACCAATCTTCTTCGGAGAGAAAGTATTTAATGGTCAATATATTTCCTTAAACCGAAGCATTTATCAGTTTTCACTCAACTATTATTATTCTTTTCTTTCAAGATTGTGTGATTAAGGCACCGACGGTCAGTATAAACATATATACTGTAATAGAAAGCAAGTGTAATGGCTAGGTAATTAGCATAAATGACGTGCATGTAACCTCATTGCACACGTATGACTACATGGATGGATACATGCCTTGATGGTCATGAACTGCACCGACGTGGAGCTGAGCCAATTCAGCAGCAAGGACAGCCCGCAGATTCACATCGGGCTCAGCATGAGCGGCAAGGTCAACGTGACGCAGCTCACCATCACCGCGCCGGAGAACAGCCCCAACACCGACGGCGTCCACGTCGACCGGAGCGAAGACGTCCACATCACCGGTTCGACCATCGGCACGGGCGACTACTGCATCTCCATCGGCCCCGGGAGCCGCTTCGTCACCGTCGACGGAATCGTCTGCGGCCCCGGCCATGGTGTAAGGTAACAAAGGGTTGCAATAGGGAGGCTTTCTTCCACTGCATTTTCTATGTAACATGCACTCGAAGAAGAGGCGTAAAATGGCTTGATGACCGGGAGTGTTGTATGGTTTGATCCCGTTGCAACGCACGGGCTCTTTTGCTAGTTAGATCCTAATGAACCAGCTGTGTGTGCCCCTTTGCAGGCACCAACTCTAACTCTCTCCCTAATTCACAACAGATCTAAAACCTTAGACAACCGCCCCGACAAGGATTGGTAGCTAGACAGGCCAACCCTGAATTCAACCCAAACGAGGGATCCACAAAGTGAGACAAACATCAACATGAGAGAAGATCAAAAAAATCAGAGCAGCCCTTGCCGTTATCAGGATCGCTTGAGACGTGGCAAAACTCTAGCTTCCTTGGGTTTTCCTATTTGACGCTCAATTGTACTTCGTCCTAAAATTTTTATCTTAGATTTGTTTAAATATGAATATATCTAGTTAAGTTTTAGTATTTAGATACATTCATTTTAGACAAAGCTAAGACAAAATTTTTGAGACGGAGGGATTACTACTTAGTATTGGGCTATTAGTCGGAAAGAAGGGGGGCTCCTATACACCTGCATCCAACAGTAGTGGGGCGCATAGGGGGCGAGCCAACAGGGATCGAACCGAGATCCTCCTGCTGGTTAACGATCACGCCTAGCCACCAAAAAACACGATCCTTCATGTCTACATAGCCAGCACGGTGATATGAGAGCCATTACAAGCAACTAATATAAAATATGTTTTGAAATTTAAAACACAATTTTTCTTCAAATGAGATATTTTTTGAAACATAAACATTTTAAAATTTATATAAAAAAACTTAAACTTTTGTAATTTATTAATTCGCGAACGATTCCTGAAAGAAAGGAAGGTTTTTTGAAGTTTTTAAATGTGATCATTTTTTAAAACGGCGATCATTTTTTGCATCCGTGAGCCAATTTTGATATCACAAACAGTTTTTTTTAAATATGAACATTTTTTGAATTTCAAACATTTTGAGGGATTGCTACGCATCCGACGGAAGGCGTCTAGTAAATATCCATCAACTCGATAGCCGTCAGATCTCCACGATGCATCCATCCGATCTAACTCTTGGCACGCGGCTCGCTCGCCTCCCCGACACATTAATTCCTGAAACAACAAACCAGTTGCAAAAACAACCGTCGATCGATCTCCTCGCACGCTCCGCTTGTCCCCTCACCCACTCATTAATTCCTGAAACAACGACCGCGTTGCAGAAACAACGGCCGCATTGCAGAAACAGCGTTCGTGTTGCAGAAACAATTCCTAAAACAACGGTCGCGTTGCAAAAACAACGATCGTGTTGCAGAAACAATTCTTGAAATAATGGTCGTGTTGTAAAAATAATTTATGCAACTCCTGAAACAACGGTTGCGTTGCAGAAACAACGACCGTGTTGCAGAAAATGAAGAGGATAGATGGCTGCAAGGTTAAAGGAGAGAGAGGGAGGGAGGGGAGGGGATCCAAAAATCCAACCGGGAGGTACACAAGGATTGGAGCCCCTCCACCCAACTCGGCCCGGTACTCAAACTCCTCCCCCGGCGGCCTCCTCCTTCCTGACGGTCTTCTCAATGACGACCAAGGTGCACCTCTCCCCGACCAGCCCGCCCCTCCCCGCCTCCCACCTGACCCCTCTAGCGTCGACGGGCCTCCTCCCCTGCGGAGCGAGCGCAGCCCGCGGCAGCCCCCACGATGGGCTCGGTCGCAGCACCGCCACTGACGATGAGCCCATGGTCCTGCTCAGCGCGGGCGCTATTGAATAGACAGACGTCACGGGGCCAAGACAGCTTCAGGGAAAGAAAAGATTAGTTGGGGAAGAGATAAGATAAGAGACACACGTCAACTATTGAAGGGGACGGATACCGAGTGATGGATCCGCCGACTGATGGGAATAGCTTCCCTTTTCCAGAACACGATTTTATTTTAAAACAGGAGTATGTATTGAAATTCCTAAACATTTGTTTGAAAATGTGAACTTTATATGAAAACATGACTATTTTTGAATTTGTAGACAATTTTTGGAACTGAGAATATACCTTGAAAATCCGGAACAATTTTAGAAAAGTTGAATACATTTTTTAATTTGTGAACAATTCTTGAAATTACGAATATTATTCAAATATTTATCAATTTCTGTAAACTTGAACATTACTGGAAAATGGAACATTTTTCTAATTTTCAGCAAATTTTGGAACGAGAATAAAATTTTTATCTCCAAACATTTTTTCAAAATACAAACACATTTTTTTGATTTTGAAACTTTGAAGAAAAGTTAAAATTTCGAACACTTTTTGAATATTCTGAGTTTATGAAAAAAAGAAACAGAGAAAAGAAAAACAGACTTGAAATAAAAGCCAGGGCATGAAACTCAAAATGGAAAAAGAATCAAAAACAGATGAAAAAAACGTAAACAGGAGGCCTAGTCATGGGCATTGTGTGCGAAGCTCCGACTATTTGAGGGAATGTGGGGTAAAGAAGGTTTTCCAGAAAGAAGGATGCAAACCTCTCTAGGTGCCCAACTTACTGTTGGGGAACGTCGTATGAAAACAAAAAAAATTCTACGCACACAAAGACCTATCATGGTGATGTTCATCTACGAGAGGAGATTAGATCCACATACCCTTGTAGATCGCTATGCGAGAAGCGTTAAGAAACGTGGTTGATGTAGTGGTACAACTTCATGATTCAAATCACCGTCGTCCCACGATCCGTTCTGATCTAGCGCCGAACGGACGGCACCTCCGCGTTCAGCACACGTACAGCTCGATGACGATCTCGGCCTTCTTGATCCAGCAAGAGAGACGGAGAAGTAGATGAGTTCTCTGGCAGCGTGACGGCGCTCCGGTGGTGGTAATGATCTACTCCTACAGGGCTTCGCCCGAGCTCCGCAAAAATCCAATCTCGAGGAAGAACTACGTGGTATAGGTTTGAGTTGCATGTGGCAAAGTTGTGTCTCAAAAAGCCCTAAACTACCAATATATATAGGAGGAGGGGAGGGGCTATCCTTGGGGCTCAAGGGAGCCCCAAGGGCGCTGGCCGAGTGGGAGGAGGTGGACTCCCACCCCAATTCGGTTTGGGGGAAGGAGTCCCCTCCTTCCTTCCCACCTCCCTCTTTCCATGTTTTTTCTTTTCTTTTGGTTTATTAAACTTGTGGCGCCATGACCCTCTTGAGTTGGCCTCACCAGCCCACTAAGGGCTGGTGCGCACCCTAGGGTCACTGGGCTCACTCCCGGGTGGGTGGGCCCCTCCCGGTGAATATCTGAAACCCATTCGTCACTCCCGGTACACTGTCAGTAATGCCCGAAAACTTTTCGGTGACCAAATGAAACCATCCTATATATCAATCTTCGTTTCTGGACCATTCCGGAAACCCTCGTGACGTCTGTGATCTCATCCGGGACTCCGAACAACCTTTGGTCACCAACACATATAACTCAACTATATTAAAACATCATCGAAACTTAAGTGTGCAGACCATGCGGGTTCGAGAATTATGTAGACATGACCTGAGACACTCCCCGGTTAATACCCAATAGCGGGACCTGGATGTCCATATTGGATCCTACATATTCTACGAAGATCTTATCAGTTGAAGCTTTGTGCCAAGGATTCATATAATCCCGTATATCATTCCCTTTGTCCTTCGGTATGTTAATTGCCCGAGATTTGATCGTCGGTATCCGTATACCTATTTCAATCTCGTTACCGGCAAGTCTCTTTACTCGTTCCGTAATACAAGATCCCGTGACTTACACTTGAGTCACATTGCTTGCAAGGCTTATATGTGATGTTGTATTACCGAGTGGGTCCCGAGATACCTCTCCGTCACACGGAGTGACAAATCCCAGTCTTGATCCATGCTAACTCAACGGACACCTTCGGAGATACCTGTAGAGCACCTTTATAGTCACCCAGTAACGTTGTGACGTTTGATACACACAAAGTATTTCTCCGGTGTCAGTGAGTTACACGATTTCATGGTCATAGAAGTGAATACTTGACACGCATAAAACAATAGCAATAAAATGACACGATCACATGCTACGTTCATAGTTTTGGTCTAGTCCATCACATGATTCTCCTAATGATGTGATCCAGTTATCAAGTGACAACACTTGCGTATGGTCAGAAAACCTTAACCATCCTTGATCAACTCGCTAGCCAACTAGAGGCTTGCTAGGGACATTCTTTTGTCTATATATCCACACATGTATCTCTGTTTTCATTCAATACAATTATAATATGGATAGTAAACGATTATCTTGAAACAGGAAACATAATAATAACTATTTTATCATTGCCTCTAGGACATATTTTCAACACTTATTGACCCAGAGAAGCTCAAAATAAGTAGGCCCCAACGACGATGGCACAGGTATGTGCCCAAAACAACAAGAATTAGTTGATGAATTGTCGCTTATCTATACCTCTATATCTATATCTACATCTATTAATAAAAGAAGGTGTGTTTCTCCAATTTGTTGGGCGCTTCTACGCGTCCTTCGGTCGATCTTTTCAAAAGATCAGTCGGGCGCTAGCCACCAGATCCAGTGTTAAAAAAATGGCTGACGGCTCTAGTGCATCGTAGATTATATTGCATATTTTTTGCAACAGAGAGCATGTTGCGGAGGCGTTCGTAGATTTTTTTTTGCAACAAAATTTGTTATAGAATACTTTTTGCAACAAGGATCATGTTGCGGAAACACCTGTAGAATTTTTTATAACATAGGTTGTGTTGCGGATTTTTTTACAACATCGGTTGTGTACCAAGATATTTTTTACAACAAACTTCTTGTCGCAATTTTTTTCACAACAAAGTTATTGTCGCAAATTTTTTTGCAACAAAGATTTTGTTGCAATTATTTTCTGCAATATAGCTAATGTTGCAAAAACTTTTGTAAGTTGTCATAGTCGTTTCCGAACCTGGTTTGCAACACCATTGTTATTGCGAAATATGACAAATAGACACGTGGTAGGTAAACAAATGAAGGTGTGTGAGCACGTTTGAGATCGCGTGGATCAGAAACGATTCAACGGCTATGCAGGTGACGGAACTTTTCGTGCAATCAACCAGTAGAGCATTAGCTTTTCCCTTTTTTCATCCGTTCATCACTAATTTTATTTTTTAATCCAAGGTGGTATTAAATTATTCTGCATCCATCTGCTAGAAAAGGATATTGGGTGTCCAGAATTTCGTATCTGGGCCACGCGCGTTGTTACCCAACAAAGCCATCCCACTTAATTTTCTACCCTAGTACCTGGAAAAACGCTATTTGCCGCACAGCCCGTCATATAGTTGGGGCTTCCCACAGGGCGCCCATAACTGTGACGGTTCGGTTTTTTCTATTGTTTCTATTTTTCTTTTTTCTCTTTATTTCTTTTGTGTTTGTTTTTCCTTTTTCCCCTTTGAAATTTATTTTCTATTTTCTAAATTCAAAATTGAAATTAATTTTTCTCATATTTTACAAAATGTTCAGAAATTTTCAAAAATATGTTTTTGGAATATTTTTTAAAACAACTCATTCCAAAAGTTGTTCAAAATTAAAAAAATGTTTTTGTTTTAAAAAATAGTTCAAGATTAAAAAAATTAAGAAAATGTTAGATTCAAAGAATATTCTGGTTTTAGTGAAATGTTTAAAAATAATAAATAATGTTCGCGCTTCGAAAAACGCATTTTCTACATTTGTTCTGATTGTTGAAAACATATTCCCGTTTTTTTACAATTCACAAGTTCAAAAAATCTTCCTCATTTTATAAAAGGTTCATGTTTATAAAAAATGCTTGTAAAACATAAAAATATTCATATTTCAAATTATGTTTCCCATTGCTTTCTCGCAAAAATATCTCTCTCGTTGCAACACACGGGCATATGTGCTAGTTCTTAGTATAATATAGAGTTGTCCGTAAAATAAACCTCCGCACGCATTGACCTGGAGCGACTTGTGGCCATTCCGTTTTCGTCTCCAACAAATGGATTGGGCGCTAGGGCTTCTTCTAGCCGCAAGAATCACCGAGTTCCCACCACGATCAGCCGGTCCGCTGCTGAAAATCTCCCAATCGCAGTTAAGAGTAAGAATTCTTGTTACAGAAACTGCAATTCCTATGATTGTTTCATATAGAAACATAGTATTGCATAAGCAGGCTAGAGAAAGTAATGTGTTTACTTTTTTATTTTACCAGTGGCCACATCCTGGGAGGACTAAACTTTGCAAATTTTTGTTCAATATATAAACAGGATTCAGGATCCAGTTACGGTCTCATTAAGAAAACGATTAAGCCCCCGTCGATGCTACAGAAGAAACTAGGACATGTTCACAAATTTCCTCCCTTAATTATGTGATGCATATACTTGATGTACATATGCCGTTTTGATCTCCCTTGATTATGTTATGTGACGCGAATGCCTTCCTTGTGTGATGCATGCAGATCTGCCTCGATTATATATAGGCACGTGCACACAACGACGTTACCAGTCACCGGATACAGCCACATCCTCATAGTTTGTGCAGCTTCCGTTTGATTCCTCCTTTCCAGCTTCCGCGGCATGGCTAACGATTCAACTTCTTCGGTTGACAAGCCTATATCCGAGACCTCGTCGAGATGCCTGACAGAGTGCACATTGGCGTCAACGGCTACGACTGGACCATCAGAATCTACCCTGATGAGGCGAAGGAGGAGGACAAAGTCGTGGTGTTCTAAGGCGACGCGCCATCTCTGGCCGCCACGCTGAATGCCTGTCGCGACGACACGGTGTTGTGGCGGGCCAGGACGAAAGCTGCGGACCGGACCGCTCTCATAACGACGCCTGGCTCAGTGTGCTTAGATATACATGACGGCCTACCTCTTGGCTGGTGCCTCCTGCTATGGCTTTCTCATTTTCTCTATGTAAATCCGTCACTCAGGATTGGGGGTTCCCCCTCTTCTTCATAGCAATATATTTATATTCAGGTGGTTGAGTGGCTTTCCCCTCCTGCCCCAGTGAAAATTCAAAAAAAAAAAGTGTCGGCGTTCCTGTGTCTCTGCAGTGGGGCAGCAATAGGTGTGAAGGTGAAGTTCACTTTGAGTTTATTGGAGAAAGATGGAGAAGCTGGTAAGCTAAACAACACAACAACAACTCCTACCTTTAAGTCTGTAGGTGATGCTTGGGGCTGGGGCATATTCATTGACAAGTCCAGGCTGCAACAACTGCTATCCCGTAATTACGACTGCTTCACAATCAGGTGTGTTTTGACCGTCATCAAAGACCATCACACGGAAGATCTCGGCACAGCCCTAGTCCCAGTCCCACTGTCAGACCTGCACGCGCACCTCGCAAACATGTTGAAGGATGGAGAAGGCATGGATGTGACATTCAGTGTCCGCGGACAACTCTTCAGTGCACACAGACATGTGTTAGCCGCACGATCATCAGTCTTCAAGGCTGAGCTCTTTGATCAAATGAAAGAGACCGCCATGAAATGCGTCAAGATCAATGCCATGGAGCCTGCCATCTTCGAGGCACTTCTTCACTTCATATACACAGATAACCTGCCACACAATTACGATGTTGATCAAAATGTGACATTGCATCACTTGTTGGTTGCCGCGGATAGTTATGGACTGGACAGGCTAAAGGCTATTTGTGAAGGGAGGCTATACCAGAGAAATGATGTGGAAGCAGTTGCAACCACCTAGCTTTAGCGGAGCAGCACCACACCATGCAACTCAAGAATGCTGGTCTCAGATACCTTTGTTCACAAGGCGTGCTCCGAGCTGTCAAGGAAACTGATGGATTCAAGCACCCCACTACAAGCTGCCCATGGATTATGATGGACATTTTAGAGAAGGTGGTGCCACCATCAGGAGTATGAGAACTCTGGCCCAGAATTTAGTTCGAAATGTGGAGTTCTAGTCGTATTCCATGTCTGGTGTCTCCATTAAAAGACTGAACTTCTCTTCGACAATGTGTGCTCTGTGCTCTGAACTTATTGGTGCTAAAATTTCTAAGAAAACTCACAGGTTATTTCTTCCTTTTGCATCGCTTTGTTTCTCCCTTATTTTGGTAGTGGATTTTCCTGCAGAACCAAAGGGCACTAGGTTTACATAATGATATGGATATATACTGGACTGAAGCTCTGAACCCAACCTTACTTGCCGTACTGCAGCCCCTTTCACTTCTAGATGTCCCAAGTTACCTGTGTCTGGGTTTGTAGCAATCAGATCAGATGAACGCTTAAATGGCTTCGCACATTTAGGCCGCATGAGACTCCTGTTTCCGACACAGCAGTCAATGGCTTGTTTTCCATTCCACATTGTCCATTATTGCTGGAACAGGAAGAACAAAAGTTAGATCGTCTACTTAAGCTCAGCTAAATATGGTACAGTACATACATTTAATAGGAAGTTCTGAACTTCTAGTTACCCTGTCATTGCCATCCAACTGGGAACTCTTAGTTTGGTTTCGAGTTAACTTGATCATTATGGTCCACTTTGTGGATGTATAAATATATTCTCCGAAGACCCCTCTTACATGCTCTTTCCCCGATCTTGTATTACACAAATCTAACTACTCTGCCCCCTCAAAACAATGGTGGCAGTTTACTAGTAATCAACCTCAGGAATTGGTCCCTGATTGGAAAACAAAGATAACCAGTGAATACGATGGATAATCTATAGCTTAATGGAGGCATAAATCAAGAAAAAAAATACAAGCCCACTAAGATATAGCAAACCACTTACCAGTAATTTATTATCAAATCTTTCCATTTCTGTTTCTAACAACTTAGCGGCTTCTTCCATCCCATGCGCAATATATGCCTGAATCATGGTGTTATAAATTACCTTGCCTGGTTTACATTTCTTTTCCTTCATTAGCAGTAGCATTTCCTCCATTATTTTGATATCTCCAGACTTGGCATATGCACTGATAACGCAGTTGAAAAATGGAGTATCCAAGACAACATCAGTGTTCTCCGTCTGTCGAATAATTAAAGGAACCATATCAAGGAGCCCAGCTTTACTGTATCCATTAACCAGCGAGCAGTACGTTATGGGGTTGGGCTTGACACCCTGAATTTTCATCAGCCTGAAATAGTACTCCATCTTCTCAATGTTGCCAGCCCTTCCAAAACACTCTATGATTATGTTGAACGTAGCAGCAGAGGGTGAGAAGAAGCGCCGCTTCATATACTTCAGCACAGACAACATTTTGTCAGGCATGTTAGCCTTGCCGTAAGACTTCATCATGATATTGAACGTCCGCGTATCTGGCTCAACGCCCATCAACTGAAACTCAGTGTACCACCTCTCCATGTCAGCAACCCTGCCACGGTTCCCATAGGCCGAGATGATGGAGTTCATCGTATATATGTCCGGCACATTGTCCCCATCTTGAAGCATGTTGGACAGCGCGTCCTCCATCTCCTCTAGCATTCCGGCCTTGCCATAGCCATCAATCATGCCATTGTGGATGACAATGTTGCATCCGAGCCCCAGGTACGACATCTCATCGAGCACATTGCGGATCAGGTCGAAGCGGCGTGACTTACAGCAGCAGTTGATGAGGACGGAGAAGGTGTACTCGTCCGGCTTGCAGTCTGCGTCAGCACCTTTCATCCGGTCGACAATGGCCATCGCCTCGTCCAGCAGGCCGCTGTAGCCGTAGGCCCCGACGAGCGCCGTGTACACGTCCACCGTCGGCGCGAGCCGCTCCTCCGAGAGCATCAGCTTGAAGAGGGCGGCGGCAGGGCCGGGCTGCCGGCACCTGCCCAGCAACATCAGCAGCCTGGCGTAGGTCTGGGTCCTCGGCTCGTACCACCGCTGCTTCCGCAGCAGCTCGAAGATCTGGAAAGGAGCAATTCGTAGGCGATGAGCATCGGTCGAACAGGTAGCGTGCTACTCCTCCTTGGGAGAGAGAGAGGGGTGGAGCGGACCTCGAGGGCGGACTCCCAGCGGGAGGAGGCGACGGCGGAGTCGAGGGCCTCGAGGACGGCGCGGGGCCAGAGGCGGGTGGAGTGCTGGCTCGATCCCGCCGACGCCTTGCGGGAGACGCCGGAGACGGCGGCCTCGGTGCGGAGGATGCGGGCGAGCGCCTCGGCCGGCTGCTCGGCCTCGGGGGGCGCGGACGAGGGCGGCCTGCGGCCGCGCTGGGCCATCGCGACGAACGGCCCGCGCAGAGGCGGGGAGGCGGTGGCGGCGGGGCAGCGCGACGGCGAGTGCATGGTGCCGTGGAGCGGCGCGGGGCGGAGGAGATAAGGCGCCGAGTGGCAGGCGGCAAAGCAGCTTGGCGAAATTCCTCCCATTACCGTTCGATAGCTTCAACTGTTTGGAACCCGAATTTTCTCCCCACAAAGTTTATGTAGAAACTCAATTGTTTTATACTGTACTCCACTTTTTAAGTTCAAAAATACTTGCCATAAAAATGAATATATTTTAATTTTACATACATTTATTTTTATACATTTGTGTGACAAGTAATTTGAAACTAAAGGAATATGACATTTGCAACCATATTACACCCAACATAGCTACAAGCTTTTGGGACAAATCTCAAAGCTTGTAGCTCACAAAACCCCTCGTCAATCAACAAATTTTTGTCATTTTGTGTATTATTGCAGCATCTATGCCCGAATCCTCGTACCCGCTTCAAACATTTGGCAGACCATCCGGTCACTAACCGACTACAGAATTTCGATCTAGTCGGACGTCTAACGGGCCACAGACGTCTCGTCTGATCGACACCCCTCATATCCAGCCCAAATATGGACCGGATATGGGTGCCCGGGGCACTTTGACGAACTCGACGCGGAGATAGCGGTGGAGGAAGCTGGAGCGAAGCATCCGGAGGCGCCGGAGAAGGCGGAGCTGCAGCTGTCACGCATGTATCCGCCAAAGGGCACGGAGATAGTCGACATCTCCGATAATGAGTAGCTACGTAGTAAGTAGATTTTTTATTTTATATGATTATGTATGGATTCTAGTGTAAAGTGTCTAAACGAAGTGATGCTAATTTAAGACGTGCCCGATTACTTCCGGCGGGCGGGTCCGAACACGTGCGCGGACATTTGACGAGTCATATTTGTCGACCATAATTGTTGATGTTAGAATATGCTAGGTATAGTATATTTTCTTAGAAAACGTAGTTATAAGTACAAACGATTATAAATGGGCTAGTTTAAAAACAACCACCGATGACAAAATAACAACAAAGCAAAAGAGCTTGTTCAAATCTAAGTGACCTCATCGCTTCTCAATTTACATTGGTCACCTCAGACCAACAACTCCCGCGAGCTTTCCTTGTGGACGCACCATCCATCCTTTATGTCTGAAAAGAGGTGGCAAGTGGATGGCAAGACTCGCTGTTTGGTTACAGAGACTTATTAGGGACTTAGAACTTATAAGTCCCTTTAAGTCCCATCTAAACCAAACAGGAGGGACTTATAGGGACTTAAAGTGGACATTTGAGACTTATGAAATAAGACTCTCAAGGAGAGTCTTATAGGGACTTATAGTTGTAATATGGTTTTTTAGTCCATGTTAAGTCCTAGGAACCAAACAAATAGAAACTTTTTAGGGACTTGGGACTTATAAGTTGGGACTAAAAAAAGTCCTAGGACTTATGAACCAAACAGGTGCTCAGTCCGTCCCAAGGAAAACACCATCTTGGACACACCGATGACGAATGTACATTGTACCCCAAAAGATCAATGTTGGAAATCAGGGAGCGTAACGTAGGGCCTCCAAACCGTGCCTCGAGACACAATGTTAAGGACAACATTGTGCTGATCTAGGCTTTCACATAGAGACAACTACCAACACCAACGAGCGAGGGAAATGGCGACACATCTCAGCGACGTCTCCAAGGAGGGGAACGACCCCCACGACGACCATCGCACTCGTCCTTGTTGGAATTATGCCCTAGAGGCAATAATAAGTGTAGTTATTATTATAATTCCTGTATCAAGATAATCGTTTATTATCCATGCTATAATTGTATTGAATGAAGACTCATTTACATGTGTGGATACATAGACAAAACACCGTCCCTAGCAAGCCTCTAGTTGCCTAGCCAGTTGATCAAAGATAGTCAATGTCTTCTGATTATGAACAAGGTGTTGTTGCTTGATAACTGGATCACGTCATTAGGAGAATCACGTGATGGACTAGGCCCAAATTAATAGACGTAGCATGTTGATCGTGTCATTTTGTTGCTACTGTTTTCTGCGTGTCAAGTATTTATTCCTATGACCATGAGATCATATAACTCACTGACACCGGAGGAATGCTTTGTGTGTATCAAACGTCGCAACGTAACTGGGTGACTATAAAGATGCACTACAGGTATCTCCGAAGGTGTTAGTTGAGTTAGTATGGATCAAGACTGGGATTTGTCACTCCGTGTGACGGAGAGGTATCTCGGGGCCCACTCGGTAATACAACATCACACACAAGCCTTGCAAGCAATGTAACTTAGTGTAAGTTGCGGGATCTTGTATTGCGGAACGAGTAAAGAGACTTGCCGGTAAACGAGATTGAAATAGGTATGCGGATACTGACGATCGAATCTCGGGCAAGTAACATACCAAAGGACAAAGGGAATGACATACGGGATTATATGAATCCTTGGCACTGAGGTTTAAACGATAAGATCTTCGTAGAATATGTAGGATCCAATATGGGCATCCAGGTCCCGCTATTGGATATTGACCGAGGAGTCTCTCGGGTCATGTCTACATAGTTCTCGAACCTGCAGGGTCTGCACACTTAAGGTTCGACGTTGTTTTATGCGTATTTGAGTTATATGGTTGGTTACCGAATGTTGTTCGGAGTCCCGGATGAGATCACGGACGTCACGAGGGTTTCCGGAATGGTCCGGAAACGAAGATTGATATATAGGATGACCTCATCTGATTACCGGAAGGTTTTCGGAGTTACCGGGAATGTACCGGGAATGACGAATGGGTTCCGGAAGTTCACCGGGGGGGGGGGGGGGCAACCCACCCCGGGGAAGCCCATAGGCCTTGAGGGTGGCACACCAACCCTTAGTGGGCTGGTGGGACAGCCCAAGAGGGCCCTATGCGCCTAGAGAAGAAAATCAAGGAGAAAAGAAAAAAAAAAGGAGGAGGTGGGAAGGAAGGGGGACTCCCTCCCACCAAACCAAGTCCAACTCGGTTTGGGGGGGGAGTCCTCCCCCCTTGGACTCGGCCGACCCCCTTGGGGCTCCTTGAGCCCCAAGGCAAGGTCCCCTCCATCCCACCTATATATACGGAGGTTTTAGCGCTGATTTGAGACGACTTTTCCACGGCAGCCCGACCACATACCTCCACGGTTTTTCCTCTAGATCGCGTTTCTGCGGAGCTCGGGCGGAGCCCTGCTAAGACAAGGTCATCACCAACCTCCGGAGCGCCGTCACGCTGCCGGAGAACTCTTCTACCTCTCCGTCTCTCTTGTTGGATCAAGAAGGCCGAGATCATCGTCGAGCTGTACGTGTGCTGAACGCGGAGGTGCCGTCCGTTCGGTACTAGATCGCGGGACTGATCGCGGGATTGTTCGCGGGGCGGATCGAGGGACGTGAGGACGTTCCACTACATCAACCGCGTTCTCTAACGCTTTTGCTGTACGATCTACAAGGGTACGTAGATCACTCATCCCCTCTCGTAGATGGACATCACCATGATAGGTCTTCGTGCGCGTAGGAAAATTTTTGTTTCCCATGCGACGTTCCCCAACAGTCCTGGCAAACACCGCGGTGGATTTTCATCTGTACTGTCGTACCTCCACACCACCAGGCTTTGGGTAGCATAGTCCATGTAGGCTCGCACCGACGCCACTGCGACGCCTTGTCATCGAACCGCAAAGTCGTGGCCCGTCGACACCCCGCACGCGCGAGAGGAACGCGATCCATCTTCCACCTTCAACCCAGACAAAGAACTGCATCCCCCACCACCTTAGTTATAGACCAATACCATCCGCGACAATCGTCGCACGCTCCATGGGATAGACATGCAGCGACCCCAACCCCTCAGGCCTAGATCGGACCCGCCCCTTCTTCAACTCCCACACCGACATCACCGCTCGCCCACAACGTGAAGGTGGCCGGCCACCCGTTGCTCGCTAGAATCTCCATCCTTGCCGGGCCTCCTTAACGCCGCTCACACTATGGTCATCTGATCGCATCGATGCCTGTAGACCGCGCTGATGCCCCAACACTCCGTTGCCTTCCCCACGAAGATCTGCCGCTCTTCCACTCTCCTAGTCGTGTGCCAACTTGCTTCACCGACTGCATCACCACCCACACTGCCCCGATCAGTAGCGGTCCCAGGTTAAACCGACGCCACACGCAACTACTAGCATCCATACAATGTCAAACAATACAAAATGCCCGAGGCCAAGGCCCTGACTCCCTGGGGCCTGGGTCCACCACTAGCCCCAATGACATCCCGTCTATGTCCAATGAGGGGAAGCGCCGCCATCACCCGCTTTCGACCACCGAGCGTTGGCTGCCGGGCAATGGATAGGAAGAGAGGATCGTACCCTTCGTTTTTAAAGGGTCTGGGGGTCCTTCGGAGCCGCTTCCACGAGGGGCCTCGGAGGGGAGTTTTCCTGGTCAAGCATAATTAGGTCCTAGCATACAGGGACCAGCCTAACAAAAGAGACACTCCTTCTCCCGCTCAAAAAAAAAAAAAAAAAAAGAGACACTCCTTCTCCAAATTCACACGTTTAAAATGCAGAGGGTGCACCGTTGTACTTCATGAAGAGGTGTAACCGTGCACATCATCCATGTCAGTTCGACTGATAGAATAGCTTGATCCATGGATGAAGGAACTAACTATTCGTCTCAAATACAGAAGATGCTGATATGAAAAAGTGACTATAGCATCACGTTTGTATGAATGTATCAATGTGATTTGTAGAAAATGTTTGTATCATTCAAAAAATGTTCATCGCGTACAAAAATACATTTACGCATCTAAATAATGCTCAGGCAGTGTAAAACATTTGTACAAACAAGTTTTAATAAAAAATCGTGTCATCCATGAAAAGGTTCAGTATGTATTAAAAAATGTTTAACATATAGTTGAATTTTTTCTCATCATTTTTTTCAACATGTATAAAAAAAGTCAGTGCGTATATGAAAAAGTACAATGTGTAATAAAAAATGTTCAACATGTATTTAAAAAATGGTCATCGCATATTTTGAAAACAATGTTCAAACTGTATCTGAAAACTTCTCACATGTACTAGGAAATGCTGGGCATGTAGTCACTAAATATATAAAATCTATTTGAAACATGTTTAATAAGTATTAGAAAAATGTACACCGTGTATTTATCAAACGTTCAACGTGCATAAAAATATTGAACAGGTATAAATAATGTTGAAAGTGTAAAAATTTATCATGTCTTTGAAACAAAATAAAAAAATAAAAACAAAACAAAAACTCATGAAAACTGTAAAAGAAGAACACAGAATAAGAGAAAAGCACATGGAAGCTTCCAACACTGCTAAATGGTTCCACAAACAGGTGCAAAACCACTCACTCAATGCATTATATTGGCCGACTTATCTCGTGAAATATTGCCTACTATGACACGCTACACGGTCACACAGTAGTTGCAACATAGCTCTTGCGCTATTTAAAGGCAGATATAGCGCTCGCTTATGGTGATTTGTTTTGGGCACGGCCTAGTAGTCGATGAGGTGGACGTATCATTGTCTGTTTAGTGCGGCCAAGGTTCCATTTGGGTGTTTTCTTTTCTTTTTCTATGTTATTTACATGCTTAATTGGGTTTGTTATCAGTATTTTTACTTTGGGTTTTTATATTTCATTTCTGAATAGATGTTGACATTTTCTTAAATACATGTTGAACATTATTCAAAAACAGATTAAATATTTCCAGGTATGTTTTGAGTATTTTCTAAATATATGTTAAACATTTGTTAAATGCACACCGAATGTCTTTTCAAATAGATAGTGACTTTTTTTATATATTATGGAAGTTTATAAAAAAAATGCACGCTCTACTTTTACATATCATGTACATTTCTTAATATTGTCATGAATAACTGTTTTAAATGCGTGAATATTTATTTATTTTATTTAACATTTCCTTGAATGCATGAACATTTTTTAGATGTCATGAACCGTTTTATAAATTTATGGAAAAAAGATAAATAGCTTGAACTTTTTTTATATATTATGATTTTTTTTAAATGCATCAAGATATTACAGCTGTCATAAACACTTCGCTGAAAATGTGTGAATTATTTTTAACCTGTTTGAATAATTTTGCAGATAAGACATATGACATTCCTAGTAAAAAATACCCGTTATTAGAAAATTGTAAAAAATACCTAAATACCATCTCCGTTCCATAATATAAGAGCGTTTTAAACACTAGCGTAGTATCGAAATCACTCTTATATTACGAGATGGCGAGGGTATCTTTTTATAGCATTTCAAACGTAGGTAACAAATTGGGAAAATGTGAGAATAAAAACAAAAACTGCTCGCACATTGGCAGCTTTGCACGCTCGCTGAAAGGTGTGGTAGTCTGCTGGGCTTGGCCTGTCTATCCGCAACGCCCCTATGTCTCGCTTGTAGCCAGACTTAGGGCAGCCTTAGCGGAAGACGAGCGTGAGATGGGCCGGTCGGAGGCCTCAGGTCACAGCCTAGTGTTGTCTGCCCTTTTCACGTTTTCTGTTTTATTCATAATTACAAATATTCAAAATACATATATTACAAAAAATACTTTACATCAAAAATTTGGAAAATGTTAAATGTATGTAGATAAATGTTTCCCATGTATATGAAAAATATATAGATGCATACAAAAAAGTTGATCATGTATTTAGAAAATGTTAATCAAGCATTTTAAAAATATTAAATATGTATATAACAAAATTGCAATGTGTATTAAAAATGTCGAACATGTATTTAACCATGTTAATCAAGAAGTTACAAAATATATAATTTGTATAGCAAAAATATTTCACATGTACATAAAAAATATAACATGTATAAAAAATATTGATCATATATTTAAAAAATAGTATACATGTATAAATAAACCCTGATGTACACGGCAGTTATGCAATGTACATTGAGTAAAATTTGACATAAAAAAATATTTATTTGAAAAGAGATAATTATATATTTAAAATATGTATATAGTAATGTTCCTAATGTATACAAAAGATAAACATTATTTCTTAAAAAGAAATCCATTTATAAATTATTGAACCTGTATTCAAAAAACATTCATTATGTTCCAAAAATGTGATCAAACATTTTTATTTAATAAAAAGTGCACACCATGTATCAGAAATTTGTGAAACCCGAGAACAAAGAAAACCGATGAAAAACATAAAATAAACAAAAATAAGCCATAGAAAGTAAAAAGATAAAAACAGTGAAAATGTCAAATAAACAAAAAAGAAAAGCAAAGACAATACATAAAGATGAAGAAAAGAAATAACAAAGAAAACTACGAAAAAATGAAAATAAAAGAACAAAGGAAAACCGTAAGAAAAAAAGGAGAAGAAAACAAGAACACTGAAGAAAACCCGACCCCAAATAATAAAAATCGAGGGGGGGGGGGCGACATGCAACTCCAGATCCATATTCTTCTCCTCAATTATTTTCAATTTTTTTCAACTAATTGTTTTCTTTTTCAACCAAGTTTAACTTCTCAACAAGAATTTTATATGTCGGTTGGAATTTTCGGTTCACATACCTCCTAGATTAAAAAATCTATGTCACGTTGGTTGTCATAATTACCATAAACACTAAATAAAACAAATATTTATAAAAGATAATATATACCACATCTGAATCATAGATAGGACGAGGGCCGACGAAGGGGAAAACCAAAACCATCGCACTATATAATAACAAAAAATAATAAAAATAAGTAATTTATACAAATATCTATCTAAATCATACAAGTATCTATCTAAATCATACAAAAAAGAAAATAATAACAAGAGCCTCGCCACGGTGGGCGATCGACAACGATGAGGACGGACAGGGGACGTCACTCTACACATGTGTATACTCTAAGAAATTAATATGAACTCAAATTTTACATCTAAATCAAAAGAACTTCCGCATACACTCATACACTAAAACCCACAAACCAGTCTATTTCTAGAGCATTGGAAATGAGATAAATTAGCAGTGAGAGATGAAAGGATAAAGTAGCTAACCTGTAGAACACTTGTGTAGTTGATGCACCGTCAAACCTAGACAAATCTTGAGAAAAATGGAGCTTGGAGAGGAGAAAGCTTAAGTTTGGATCGGACATTTCATCGAACACTTCATGTGCATGCATAGAAGGATGGCAAGAGCATGGCATGCACACCTCACACAGTCAAAAACAGAGAAAATGATGGGTAGGAGCGAGGGTATATATAGGCATATCTTTGGTACCGGTTTTAGACAAAAACCGAGTCTAATAGCCTACCATTAGTCCCGGTTCTAGCCTCAATCGGGACTAATGCTCCGCGACACGCCACGTGTCAGTCGCTGGATCGTTAGTCCCGGCTTGTGACACGAACCGGGACTAATGCGTCAAACTGAACCGGGTGGCAGTGTTGTTTTGCTGTACGTACAGGTCCGACGAGCAGGGCTTTCTCATGGCGCAGACCGTACCACGTAGTAGCACAAACTATCACCCAGTCCCAGAGCATACCATACCATACAATGAGCTAGCCACTCCTGGTCAGTGGTCACACCGGCCCCAACAAGTACGGAGCCTTGTGCCGCTGGCTGCCCTCGTCTCTCCGGGGTCCGGTCCGGGCACGGGCGGATGGTCACACATCGCGAGGCAAACAGGGACGCCATTGATTCATGCATATGCTCCTAATTAAACAGACGCATGATGCATCGTCGTCCTAATTGTACACAGCACGTACAGGTGGTCACCTCCTAATTGTACGCTGCACACGCGCGTGGTCACGTACGTACGTACGTACGGCACATTGATTCGTGCTCCTGTTGTGTGCCTTTTTCCCCTGGCCGGGGTCCGGCCACGGACGGATGGTAACACGTCGTCGATCGTGAGCCAGCAACCTCTGGTCCTGCTCCCGATAGATCATCGATCATTTGTAAACACGCAGCCACGGCACCTTCGCTCCACGGTATACTAGCTAAGCTAGGCATACATATGTATCATACATATGTACATGGAGCGAACGCACACATGCGTCCATGGTCCATGGAGACAGCCACTACCCACTACTAGTACTAGTTAGTCGTCCATCAGTCCATGCATGCACGTTCTCGCTCTTATGATTGATCATCTGATGTACGTAGACGTAATATCTAATTGCTTCGTTTCTAAATATTAGTTTTTTTTAAAGATATACAAATGCATATAGATACATTTTAAAATATAAATTTATTCATTTCACTTGGTATCCATGCATGTGCCCAAGCACTCGGCCACACAAAGCCTGGTTTAATTAAGGAGAACGATGCATGGCACTGCCGAAGCCACCGTGTGACATTCCCGTGTATGTATGGACGAATGTGTACGTGTTGTAAAAGTCGATGCGTGCGCTTTAAGCTCCCAGCTATCAAGCTATGGCCACTGTTTAGCTGGCTCTATATCTGCTCCTGGCCGATGATTGGAGAAGAAGGAGCCTTGTGTTAACACCTGCCACGCATACGTACAACAAAGATGCACCGGCAGTACGTGATTGTTTAGTAAATCCAGAAGTAACACGTATGCACTACACTACTACGGCCATGATTGGTATCCAATCATCCGTCCTCAGGATTAATCCAGCAAGCAGTCGGGCGCAGAACATGCGCGCAGTCGATCGACCGACCACACACCCGCCCGAAACCTACAAAGATGTTCCAAGTTTTAGATGCACGCCTAGGTTTAGCCGGCGTTGATACAATACTTATGCTGGTGGTGCTGCTGAATTAACCAGGAGCGTCTGTTGGTGTATATATGTACATCTGGACTGTTGTTTAATTAGTGTCTGGGTCTGGCGACATGCTCACGTGCATGTTTCTGAGCGGAGGCTGGAAATAGCTGGACAGTATTGCTAAGTATTCCCTCCCTTTTAAAATAAAGTTTTTTTAAATGTTTCATTGAGAGATTACATACGAATCTATATAAACATATTTTAATGTGTAGATTCATTTATTTTGTTTTGTATGTAGTCTTTAAAAAAATTCTAAAAAAGTTTAGATGGACAGGGCACAACAACTCGCGGCTAAAAAACTTTAACAGGTGTTTTTTTCACGGATTTTTTGGTGTAGGGACTAAAAAAAATCCTTTCTAATCCCATATGAAATAAACATGAGGGACTTTTAGGGACTAAAATGGGGTATTTGGGACTAAAGGAAGAAGTCCCTATTGGAGGGACTTTTTGGAACTTTTTTATCACTTTTTCCAACAGTGTACCTACTTTTAGCATGTCATTTAATAACTTTCAGTACATTACTACGGGTAACATGATCTTTTTGCATGTTATTTAATGACCTCTAGTCCATGTTTAGTACTTGGAAAGAAACGGATAGGTACTAAAGACTTTTTAGTTGGGACTAAAAAAATCTTAGGACTTTTTAAATAAAACAGGGCCTTAAACAGCTAGCAGGCCACCTCCCTAATTAACCTCTCCGGCCGCGTTGGTACGTCCACGCATGCATATGTTATGCACCTGCCCATATTCCTGCCGGCGTACGTACGCAGAATCGAATCGCAGATCCCATCCTAGTTAAAGAACATCAGCTAGTACAGTACATTGTAGCTAGACTTAGTTGTTGTGGTTAGCCTCAGCGCTAGCTCACATGTGCGCATGATCCATGACCACCTGGTTAAGCAACCTTTGTTTAGTTGTCTGGATCGAAAGGCGCTAGGGCATTACGAACTTGCCAAGCTAGGCACTACTAGCTACTAGGAAAGCATACGCGTACCGCATTGCTCTTGACAAAATTCTTTCATTCTTTTGACACTATGCTTGGAAGGTGCCATGTTCGAAAGGGTGCAGGGGTGAAGTAACTACCCATGGCAAAACGGCGCCATGACTAACACAAGGTGACAGGACTATGCATATATATCGAAAATCCTAAACCTACGAACGCCTACTTAGCTGTACGAAAACTTCCAACTAATCTAAATATTCCCCTCCCCCTTTTAGTCCAATCAAATACTACCACATCCGTAAACTTACGTAAATAATACTCCATCCGTTCCTAAATATATGACCTTCTAAAGATTTCAATATGAACTATATATGAATGTATATAGACCTATTCAAGAGTGTATATTTATAATAAAATCTTTAAAAAGTTTTGTATTTAGAAACGGAGGGAGTAAATAGCATTGTTCCGTGAACTTTGCATGGTGACAAAAGTGTATGTACTTGTGTTCCCACCAAGCACGGCTTGGTTTTTGTGCTCAATTTTTATCTTCCACCGAGGAAGGTGCCATGTTCCTTCACACATGCTATGCTTTGGTATGTCTGATTATCATTGTTACGCCTAATTAAGCCCCTCGATTGCACTCTAACCAGTTATTAGTGTGCCTAGTTGTCTTGGTTAGAGGGCGAGACACACTTACACCATAGTGATTAGAATAGTCATTTTGTGTATAGTACTTCCTCTATATCTAAATAATTATAGTTGAAAAAAATTAAACTAGTTCTTTGCAACTACAATTGTTTAGATACAACGGGAGTACATCATAGGTGGAGGCATGATTGCGGGCTCGATCTTGGGGAATGAATTTTGTGGAACAGAACATAACATGCCACCATGAAAACGTGCCTATGTCGGTGACACTCAGGACCGCCTGCTTGCTTGCTTGCCATTTACTTGATCATCATCAGTTAATTTTTAATCTATTAGGACTATTGTCATTCAAGTGTAGAGACTAATTACGGTATCTACCCATGTTACTCTAACCCTCTATTTTTTTTAATTTTCTGTCACATCAGCATGTTTGCTATTCCCAAATATATGATACCACCTAAGTTACCCCTATTATGGCCAGCCTTACCATGAACAATGTGGAGAGGGGAGTGGTGTAGTATCCAGTCCTTTCAAGATAGGTTGTTGGAGTGTAAAAAATTGTAAGCAAATTTTAACAGTAGACAAAAGTTTTGTGCACGTAAGTTTTTGACACCCAAACCACCAGACTCTTTAGGAATACAAACCTTATCCCAAGGAGCAATGCTACATCTACGTACTGATTTACGTAAAGTTACGAACAGATATGACAGATATGACGTGGGAGGCTTCCATTGGATTAAAGGAGAGGATGAGGCCCATCCCACCTGAAAATCAGGGGGGGTGTTTTATTTAGATGAAAGTTTTTGTAAGAGGTACGTAGGCGTTTGTATGTTTAGGATTTTCGTATCCCAAGCTACCAAGCATTTTGCCCCAAAGCAAACCCCGTCGTTGGACGAGAAAAAGGAACACTTACGTTTGTTGATGGCCTCTAGTAGTACTTGGATGAGGAGAAAAAAACACAACATGAAGGAGGTAAGGATGAGATGTTTGTTGCCAGGTCTGAAGCCATCTTAGCGGCCTGGTTAGGGTCCACATTAAGAGGGATAAGAGTAGTTTTGATGAATTTAATTTGGAGCTCAGTGATGACCGCAAAGCTGTCAAGAATAACTTACTTAATTAGTTACTACTGCTCGAACAACCGAGCACCTATCGTCGGTTGTATCAATGTCGGTTGCTTTGTAATACGAAACGGAAGAAACTCTTTTTCGTCGTCAATTACTACTGCTCGAACGACCGACCAAGCAGCTGTGACTTTGGCTTTTTGAAACATTCCTCCTGTTGAAGAACAGTAACTGCCGTCCGTCCTGCCGATCAATCGATCGAAAAGCCGAAGATATCGTCAGTCATAGTAGCTAGCTAGACGAATGACGCATATCTCTAGTCTAGGCTCTCTAACAGTGATTCCCTTTGACCCCTAAATGGTCTCCTAGCTTTTGTTGATCCAGCCCTTGTTCCAGCGTGCATGCATGTGCATCCAAACACAGAGAACAGCAACGGAAGTGTCTAGATCCGACATCACCCTCCAGTCTAGGTAAAGCATGATTAAAAGCGGCATCGAACGACCGATTGGGATCGGTGCGCGCTTCCTTTTTTGGTCCAACCATGCATCACCCCGTGTATGCGTTGATAACGTAAGTGGAAAGCTAGTAGCAAGGAGCCAAGGAGTAGGGTATTTTGGAGGACATGCTTCATGGAGCTTTTTCTCTTCTTCTTTTTTGAATTATTTGAAAATAATATTTTTTACGTTTCAAAATATTCTGAAAAAATCATACCCATTCAAAATGAGATTTTCTTGAGACTTCAAAATGAGATTTTCAAAATATTTATAAAGGGTTCCATGAAGCTCTTCCTCCATATTGCGATTTCAAGTACTCGTACTTGGAAATGCTAAATGGTGCACGACCTCCATGTTGCCCTTTAGTTTGAAACCCTAAGCTTTAACCCTGGCAGAAAGGCTCATCGGAAGCCTAGGGCGATCTTAAAACTATTACAACTATTGTTCTAGTGATCATCAAGGGATCAAATCAAGTCGCCAGAGAGGGGATTATATCCTCGATGATTCTAATATGTTGGGAGCTATGGCAGGAGCGTAATCACTGCACATTTAGTGGCAAGATTCATTCATTCTAGGCACAAAGTTATTGGAGTTATAAGAAGGAACATGGAGCAAAGGTGCCTAGTCGGAGGCAAGCACATTGAGGCCCCTTTCGAAGACAAGCCGTGAAAAGTCACCTTAGTTTATCAGGTCCATGGGCTAACCCCTCTTGTGATTTTCGTTTTAATCCATCAGTCACATGACCACATTATGTTTTTCACGGGCTCTATACTAAATCAGTGATATGCCTGGGAATGACGGGTCTTTCAAAATTAAAAACAAATAAAAGACTTAAAAGAAGAGTAGTGTTTTATTTTTGTCAGTAAGAAAGCTTTGTCAACCGGTTCTCTTCCATCTCTCCACGCCCCGTCATCGTTTTCCCCCCTTTCCAATTGGTTTGTTTAGTTCCACCACAATCTTTGTTGCACCTTTCATGCATGCTAATCAACCATCTTGATTTACTTACCTGATGCATCAGTTCCTTTTTAATTTACTTAGGCCATGTTTGGAACCACCCAGATTATATAATCTGGTTTTTATAATCTATTATGTTTCCAAACATGATAGTTTATATTGTAGATTTTAAAAACTAGATGACCCATCCAAAGTGATGCAAGTGTATTTCTTTTGAGTCTCTTGTTGGATGCCCTGCACATATATTAGGATAAAAAATCATAGGACCTTGCTTACATGACCGTTAGGAGGCCGCGCTCCTGCGACTCCCCCGCTCCCAGCGGCGGGCCGCCGCCGCCGCCTCCTGCCGGCGTCCCAGCTTTGGCCAACCCTCCCCGGCGCCCCCTCCACCACCTTCCACCTCCCCCACCCTCCCTGCCCCTCAGCTACCCCTCGGCCCCCCTCAGGAGGCCAGCTCAACCCTTGGCGCCAAGATCCGGTGCCACCGCTTCGTCGAGCCCCCTTCCGCCGCCGCGCGAGGCTCGTGCGCCGCCTCGCCTCCGAAGCTCCATCGTCGGCTCTCTCTTCCTGGACGTGCCGTCCGCGGAGGTCTGCGACCGCGTTAATGGCGCGCTGTCTGCCTGGAGGAGCGCGGGCTGTCCTCCATCTTCGTCCTTCTCGTCGGCTGCCCCGAAGGGAATCCTTCGTTCTGCTTCCTCTTCCAGGACGGCACGCCCGCGGGGCTCGGTGCGCTTCATCCTCCCAGCCCCCCATCTCCAAGGCGCTCAAGGCTCAACCTCCCCGCGCCGACAGGATCCCGCGGGCCCACCGTTTTCTCCTGGGGAATCGGAACCGGGCTGGACTCTGGTGCGTTCCCGTCGCGCGCGTCGTGAAGCCCGCTTCGAAACACGAAACGCCGCCTCTTCATTGCTGTGCCGCCGCTCCTCTTCCTCGCGCGGTCATCAAGGGGGAGGAGAACAGCCATCCTCCGTGCCTTCAAAAGGCAGACTCCGACTCTGCCACCGCTGCAAGTCCCCCAACCACCTCGTCGCCGTCTGCACGCGGGAGCGCCACCCCAAGAGGCCTCCGCGCTCGTTTCTGCAAGCCTCCACCCCGAGCCCGACGCCTCTCAACCCTCCGGCCCCGCCGGCCGCCGTCTGCGCGGCTGCTGAGATGGACGGCGTTGGACTGGGCGACCCGTCGCTCCGCACAGAGGAAGATACGTGCTACATCGCCACCTCCTACGACCTCGACCGCGCTCGGCTGGACTGGGAAAGCTCGGCCATCGTGGCTTGGACGCTCTCTGCACCGTCGGGGGCCGACCGCTCCGACGTTGAAGACGTCTTCTGCAGGAAGTACCGTCTCCGTCCCTCGGAGTTGGTGGTGAGCTCCCACTTCCCCGAGCAGTACATCGTCAAATTTTCCTCCGCCGAGCTCCGCGACCAGGTGATGCGCACCGAAAGATGCTGCTTCAAGCTTGATGGGCTCGACGTCCACTTCCGGCCATGGCGTGCGGTCTCGCACGGCTACAACGCTGACCTCCACTACCGCGCCCATGTGTTGGTGGACGGCCTGCCGCCGTTCGCTTGGCGCCCGGAAATCGTGGACCAACTTGTGGGGCGGAACTGCGCGGTGCAACGGTTCGACGACGGCTTCACCACGATGGAGGTCACCTCATCGTTCGGTATGTGGGTCTGGACGCCGTCCCCGCGCCGCATCGCCAAGGCCATGTGGTGCACCTTCGTCAACAAAGCGCCTTGCGGCCTCTCTTCAAGAATTCGCATCGACGAGGACAGACCGGACCAGTGGAAGAGGGGCATGACCTTCCGGGTACTTCTCCACATCGACCGCATCGAGGATTTCAACGGCGCACCGGTGCTTGATGGTGGCGCCCCTATCTCGGACTTCAGGCCGCGAGTGCACGCCCTCCCGCCTTGCCACCTGGGCACCATAGATGGCATGCCAGTGGATGCGGGCACCGGCTCCGTCCTCCCGGCGGCGATCCCACCACTCGGTGACCTCCGCCCGCGCGACAAGGACGCCCGCGACCAGAAGGACCTGGGAAGGTTTCAAGCCAGGCGCGGCGACTCTCGACGCTCCCGCTCAAGACCTGCGCCTGAGGGGTCGCGCCGCTCCCGCTCTCGACCCGCGGACGGTACGGAGGCGCGCCGCTCCCGCTCTCGGCCTGCGGACGGTGTGGAGGCGCGCCGCTCCCGTTCGCGGGGCTACGTTGGCCATGACAACTCCAGACGCTCCCGTTCACGCAGCCGCGAGGAACGCCGCCGCAGCCGATCCCGCGCTGGACGACGCTGTGATGATCGCAGGCCAACCACACGCCATCCACATGACGATGATGGTGACGCTGACCGCCATTCTCCTCGCCACGCTCGGGATAGGTCGCGCGCAAGAGACTCCGGCCGGCGCGCACCCCTGGACAACCGTCGATGCAGCCATGGACACCGTCGCTCCTCTCGCCACCACAACAGCGAGCGCGGGCACCGCAGCTACAACCAGAAGGACGCGACCCTGGCTGTAGCCACGCCCCCAGCCCTGGCTTCCGTCCTGGTGCAGCTCCAGCATTCAGTTTCTGCTGCTCCTGAGACCGCGCTGCATTCCGCCACCATGAAACCTCTACAGCCGATGACGCCTACCACTCCCTCCGCGGCGCCCACCGTCTTCGCGCCGGGACAGCTGCTGGCTGCACAGTGGGCTTTGGGAGCGTCCCCGAACTCGCCTATGCTGACCTCGCTCGGTCGCGCCTCGCCGCATCAGGAGCCGTGCCGGGACTGGTCCCTGGCCATCAAAGGCGTACCTGACGTCCTGAAGCTGGGCTCTTTGAAGCTCGCTTCGCTGCCACCCTCGGTTGAGGCTGCCCCACAGAGTACATGGGAAGATGAAGCCCCCGTGGAGGAGTGTCCCATGGCTGCACCCACTTGTCATGCGTCGCCGCTCTCGCTTCTGCTCCAGCCCCACGTTCCGGAGGTCTGGGACGACGACATGGAGAAGGTAGCTTCCGATGCTCTGGGGCATGAGGTGGCGCTCCTGCCACTTCATATGCAAGAGCCAAACGGGCAGCTGGGCCAGGCGGTTGAGGCCCCATCCGACCCGACCTTGCTGGAGCTGGAGACGCCTTCCACGGAGCTCGAGTCTGCGCCGGCCGAAACGCCTATTTTGAGCTCGGTGGAAGATCTCTTCGGCAGGCCGCCTGTGCCGCTCCTCCCGCGGCCTGCTGCGATCACACCACGTCCTCGACCAGCTGTGGCTGTGCCCCCTTCTGAGGCACGTCGCAGCGAGCGCCTTCGTGCTAAGCCGGTGATGCACGCTAGGGATAAGGCGGTACAAGTGCTCCTCAACAAAATGGGCTGTGATGCCGAAGGTTTGCCTCTGATTCAAGCTAGGGAGAAGTACATCAGCAAGTTCAAGACTCAGCTGCCAGACAAGACCATTGAAGGTCTAACTATGCTTTTTAAGCTGAACGTTCGTAGCATCATGGATGCGGATAATGCGCTGATCGCCATGGGCGGTGCGGGTGGAGCTGCTTCTAGCCTTCAGAAAGACTTTGCTTAGATGGAGACCAGGTTATGGTTTCGTGGTTCGATGGCCCCTAGTTTTGGCATGTTTGTCTCAGTCTTGATGTTATGCAATAGCTTTGGGGGCGGGCACGTCACCCCCGTTTTCATCTACTATCTGGCTTTCTTTTCTGAGCTGCTAAGATGATCGGTCCCAACCTCAACGTGGCTGACTGGAACGTTCGAGGCCTGAACGACCAAGCTCGCAAAGACACGGTCCACGCCTTTCTGTCAGACACTCCCTGCCATATCGCGTGTCTTCAAGAGACCAAACTTGATTTCATAGATCAGCAAACTGCGGCCTACATTGGTGGTTTTAAGCTCAGATCATTCGCTCACAAGCCAGCTGTTGGCACACGAGGTGGTATTCTTCTTCTCTGGAATGAAGATCAAGTCTCTGTTACAAACGTTCACATTGGCAGCTTTTTGATCTCCGCCCAGATCACCATCCGTGAGTGCAGCACCTCTTTTCTCCTCACCACAGTATATGGCCCTAGCGTTGACACAGATAAAGGAGCTTTTCTTGCCGAAATCATCGCCACTGCTCCCAACAACGATCAGAAATGGCTCATCCTTGGTGACTTTAACCTCATCCTTCAAGCGGAAGACAAGAACAATGATAAGCTGAATCTTCGTCTCATGGGCCAGTTCAGGCGTGCTCTGAATACTTGCCATCTCAAGGAGATAAAACTACAGAACAGGAAGTTCACCTGGAGCAATGAAAGGGAGAACCCCACTCTCGAGAGGCTGGACCGCGCTTTTTGCAACCCGAGCTGGGATTTGACTTTCGAAAGCCATGTCTTGTACGCTCTTTCGTCATCCTTGTCGGACCACTGCCCCCTCCTCCTTTCCAACTAGAGTGGGCCCCGTAAACCTGCGACTTTCCGCTTTGAAACCTTCTGGACTAAAATGCCGGGTTTCCAAGAGACGGTTCTACAGGCATGGTCAGCGCCCTCTTCTCACACTCAGCCGGTGCACGTAATCAACCACAAGCTCAAGACCACCGCGCTCAGCTTGCGATCCTGGAGCAGGGGTCTCTTCTCTAACTGCAAGCTTCAGCTCTTCATGGCTCTGGAGGTCATTCTCCAGTTAGATGTCGCCCAGGATTCTCGCCCCCTGTCCACGGAAGAGAGGGCCCTCCGTGCTGGCCTTAAAAGACGGATTCTAGGGTTGGTGGCCTTGGAACGCTCTAGAAAACGTCAGGCCTCCAGAATCAACTATCTTCGCGATGGAGATGCCAACACAAAGTTCTTTCATCTGCGGATTAACTCGAGGAAACGCAAGAACCATATCCAAAGGCTCAAACATAATGATGGTTGGCTGGCAACACATGAAGATAAGGAGAACGTCATTCTCGAACACTTCTCCAAGACCTTGGGTCGCCCTCCCCTCCGGCAGCTAGACTTCAATTGGATGGTCGTTGATCCTAGCACCCATGCTTTGGAAGATCTCGACCTCCCCTTCTCTGAGTTGGAAATTAAGGAGGCGATCGATGATATGCCTTCAGAAAAGGCCCCCGGCCCCGATGGATTTTCCATTGCTTTCTTTCAATCATGCTGGGATATTGTCAAAGATGATCTCATGAGGGCCATCACTTCTTTCTCCGAGCAGTCAGCTTCTAATTTCGCCATCCTCAACACAGCTAACATCGTCCTCATTCCAAAGAAGGACGGTGCGGAAGCCATCACGGATTTCAGGCCAATAAGCCTCATCCACGTGGTCCCGAAGATTATCGCTAAAGCTATGGCTCGCCGGCTCGGTCCGAAGATGGATGCTATTGTTTCTCGCTGCCAAAGTGCCTTCATCAAAACAAGAACCATACATGACAACTTTATGTATGTCAGAAACACCGCTCGCAGTCTCCATCGCAGCAAAACTCCGGCTCTCCTCATAAAGCTGGACATTGCCAAAGCTTTCGACACAGTTCGCTGGGACTATCTACTCGACCTTCTGCGCCGTCTCGGCTTTCCTCCTAGATGGCGTGCTCTGCTATCCAGCCTCTTCTCCTCGGCCACGTCTAGAGTAATCCTTAACGGTATCCCCGGTAAGGACATTGCTCACGGCCGAGGACTTCGCCAAGGAGACCCGCTATCCCCCCTGCTTTTCGATATCGCCATCGACCCGCTGCAACAAATTCTGGATAAAGCAACTGCGTCTGGTCTGATGAGCGAAAGTCCTGGAGGTTCACAACATCCTCGGATCTCTCTTTACGCTGATGATGCTGCCATCTTCATTGCCCCTTCGGTGCAGGATATATCCTGCCTGGCAAATATTCTTCAAGGCTTCGGGGAGGTTACGGGCATGGTGACCAATGTGGCTAAGAGCTCTATTGCCCCAATTCGCTGCTCCGATGTTGACCTCACCGCAGTTCTGGCAAACTTCTCGGCGGCTATCACCCAGTTCCCCCTCAAGTATTTGGGGTTGCCCTTGTCGCTTGGTAGACTCAGAAGGACCGACCTTCAGCCATACATTGATAAAGCTGCGTCAAGGTTGAACCCTCTGAAAGGAAGATTCCTAAATCGGGCGGGGTGCTGCACTTATGTGAAATCTGTCCTTTCTTCCATGCCGATCTTCCTCCTGACCGCTATCAAAGTGGATAAAGGCTTCCTAAGGGCTATGGCCAAGATCTGTCGCGGTATGCTATGGGACTGCAAGGAATCTGTCAGCGGTGGGAAATGCAAGGTCAACTGGCAGAAGGTCTGCCGCCCTAAGGAGCTTGGTGGATTGGGGATCCTAGATTTGGAAAGGTTCTCCCGCGCCCTTAGACTTCGCTGGCTTTGGGACGAATGGAAGGCTCCTGAAAAACCTTGGGTAGGTTTTGAAACTCCTAACGATGCCTCAGATAGACAGCTCTTCAACGCCGCGACTCGTGTTACTACCGGGGATGGCAAGAAGGCCTCCTTTTGGTCTTCCTCATGGCTTGACGGCAAGCCACCGAAAGATATGGCACCCCTGATCTTCAAAGCTTCGAGGAGGAAAAACCGAACGGTCCATGATGCCCTTACTGACCATACCTGGGTAGCGGATATTGCGGTGGAGGCCTTCACGGCAGAGCACATTGGCCAGTTCGTCCAGCTATGGGATCTCATCTCAGATATCCAGCTCTCCCCAGATATAGAAGATTCCATCATCTGGACCCTCTCCCCAAATGGATGCTACTCTGCGAGCTCCGCCTATAAGGCGCAGTTCATGACCGCGCTGCCTTGCTCCTTCGGCTCGATTGTCTGGAAAACGTGGGCGCCTCCCAAATGCCGCTTCTTCGCTTGGCTCGCCGTCCAAAATCGCCTCTGGACCGCGGATCGCCTGGCCAAACGTGGATGGCCACACCAGCCCTCCTGCCAGCTATGCCGGTGCTCCCCTGAGACGGCGAGACACATGCTCTTTGAATGCCGTTACTCCAAGAGGATCTGGTCCGCGGCGGCATCCTGGCTCTCCTGCCCGGAATTACTGCTTAGCATGGGCTCTGGTCGCCCCAAGGTGGTGGACTACTGGCAGGCCTTAGCTAGGTCGCCCTCTTCCTCTCCCAAAGGTCTAAAAACGGCTATCATGCTCATCACCTGGGAAATCTGGAAGGAAAGAAATGAGAGAGTCTTCAACAAGAAATCCTCTCTGCCGGTGGTGGTCATGCACAAGATAAGAGAGGTAGCAAAAGATTGGATTCTAGCGGGAGCAAAAAACCTGGCGGATCTTGTGGGCTGATCTGTTTGTTGTTTTTGTTTTTTTCCTTTTCCTTTGGGATGGCCTAAGCCATCCCCACCTTGCTGTTGTTCTTGCTCCTTCTTTATCAATATAAGGCAAAGCTTTTGCCTCGTTTCAAAAAAAAAAAAAACAAAACAAAAAAAACTAGATGACCAGATTATTAAAAACTCATAATCTACTCTACCCCAGCTAAAATCAGATTATGGATTACTAATGACCTATTACCCTTGTAAATTTGGAGATAATTACCTACTGCCACCACCACCGTCCTATTTTTATAAACAGGGCAGACATGTCATTGTACAATGTAAAACCTGAATTACAGTTTATATAATCTGGCCTCCAAACATGCCTACCGGGATTATTTTTATAAACCAGATTATATAATCTATCTTCATAATCCAGATTATTATAATCTATTGTGGTTCCAAACAGGCCTTAGTAAATGTTGGTTTTACACAATCTCAGACATGATTTGATAAACATTTATTTACAAATCACACCATATGACTAAAAAATTCACGAGCTTACGTGTTATAATATTTAAGTTTCATTACAACATATATGATATTGTCATGTTAAGAAAAGGTAGTAATATGAGAGCATCTACAATTGAGCGTTTCAAACTCGTCCGGAATGGCCGCCCAGTCACTGGCCGGTCATAAAATTTTGACCCAATCGAACGCCTCAAACGGGCCTTAAACGTCCGGACTGACCGACATTCTTCATATCCAACCCAAATTTAAGGCGGATATGGGGTGCCTGAGCGTGCCCGCCACGTCGATCTGGTCCGCACTGGCCCACACCACTTCATTCCCCTCCCCTCCACCCCCTCCGTCACCCAAGCTCACCTCTGGGGATCTCCGACATGATGGGCAGTGAATCCGAGTCCATCACCTTCAGGTCCACCGACCACGAGATCATCCCACGCCGCCCTGAGGAGGAGATGGCCGTCCGGCATGCGCTACGCCGCTCCTGGAAGCGGCAGCCCGACCGTAGCGTTCGGACTAACAACATCAAAAATCCATTGCGTCCGCACAATCGGTGCATGGATCCGGTATCCCTGCCTCACCGGAGACGGTGCGGTCCGTGTGGCGTCCAGAAGTCGTGGCAGACCTCCGTTGGCACGCATTACGACGTGCCCTTCATGCGAGGCGGTCGACGTGGGAGGCGGCCTCATGGCGGTGGACGTTGAAGAGGCGGAGTCACGCTCTTGGAAGTCTAGTATAGTGAACCGGTGCCGCAATCGCCAGGGTGCATGGCATTTGGCCCTTTATGACATCATCCGACCAATAGGCCAGATGATCGTGAGCGCCACGGACCAAACGCGAGGGTTCCTGGCGTTTACTGGATAAGCTGGATGGCAAGGATGTTGGCGGGACAAAAAAGGCCAGGTTCAAATTTTATTTGCAAATGAGTTCAATTCGTGATTTTGTTAGTACAAAAGGTTGAAACAAAAAAATTGTCCCTCATGATATGGTGAGCGCACTTGATAGCCTTTTCATTCCTTCTGGTAGAGCGTAGAAAATGCCCACATCGTGCTTCGATCCATCGATCTGATGGGCTAGCTAGTGGTCTCGTGAACGACAAGGGCGGCAATTCATAGCCAATTAACCAGACGCAAGCACGGTAAATTCAACAGACGACGCGACGAGGCAAAGCTGCTTTGCGTGGTCAAGGCGCGAAGTGATGTATAATCCGAGTCCCGTCGTTGCCGTCGCCCTCCCCGTCGCCTTCGCTGCTTTCCATGTCTTTGCCGGCCGGAATCCACGGGCGCCGGCCGGAGTTTGCATACACAATTGGTGGCCTCACCTAACGTTGCCCAACTCGATGTGGCAGCTGCTAGCTAGGCATGCATGCATACAAAAGCCGCTGACCGCCCGCCCAACTCTTGGACCTGTGACTGCATCTGCACGCACGATGACTCGTCGCCGGTCGACGCCCTCGCGGCATGGACAGAGCATGGCACGCGCGTCCACAACCCGGTCTCCCGCACGGCGCCGCCCCGTTCCTGGACAGCGTGCTGGAGAACGTCTCGCTCGGCGGACGCCCAACTTTCTCACGCCACGAGCTTGTCGTTGTCCGCCGTTGTCCGCCTCCCCCTCATACAGAAACGACTTCCAATCGACAGGATCGTCGCTGCCGGGTCTGTGGCTAGACGGGACGCTGCCGGAGTTCGGCATTGGAATCGAAATGGGAGGAGACAGTGAGAGGAGGAGATGAAGAGCGGGGTGTTTAATTGAGATTGTTTGACCGAGGTCTAGGGTTCATCCGGATAGGGATATTTGTGGGATCCGGGTGAGCCAGCATGAACCGGTCGTGTTCATACTCGCCATGAATTCAGGATGGTTTTCAGGGTTTTTGGTATGCATATAGGGCCGATATCCGTTGCGTCACATTTTTCTGATCAGACACTGGCCGACCATTATTTGGAGCACGGTACGTGCACTGCAGCTCATGATAAAAAAATATACAAAACCAAGAATCTGATCTATGTATTATTGGTTTCAAGAAATTGAAATTATGGCCCTTTATGTCCCTAAGTTTGAGTAAACTAATTCAAAGAAAAAAATGGCATCAATTTTTTATTCCCAATCATTTCTCTATTCGTATATTCATTTATATGACATAAGAGCAACTCTTATTGGTCCGATCAGTATAATAACCACCGATATAATACCCAAGTGTAAGAACTTTAACATCCACAGAATGACCCCTGCAAAGCCAGTCCATGGGCTGTGAGTTTTATGGCACTGGTCCTTGAGCTAGGCCGTATCTTATCATGGGCCTACCCGGCATTTTCTTATCAAATCTCTTTATAATCCTTAATAAAAGAACTCTAGCGTCTTTTCTGAGTGTTTTTCCTGCATTTTTGGTTATGTGACAATATCGACCATTTTACTGAAAGATTGGCAACAGCCAACAGATAAACACTACCCACAACACATAGATGTAGAAAAAACGGCGTCGAGCAATTTGGGTGGATGTGTAGGGGGGAGCGCGCTGTGGCTGATTATAGTTTGTATCCTCGACGCCAAGATGCCAAGCTCAGCGAGTGGGACGACTGTCGTTGATCAAAATGGTTAAAGTAGCTCAGAGTACCAAGAATTCTAAGTATTATTGGTTTCAAGAAATTGAAATTGTGGCCCTTTATGTCCCTATATTTGAATAAAATTCAAAGAAAAATTGGCATCAGATTTTTATTCCCTATTATTACTCTACTGGTATATTCATTTACATGACATAAGAGCAACTCTATCAGCGTACTTATTGGTCCCATCATCAACATAATAACCCCTGATATGATTTGACAAAAAAGATCACGCTAATAGAGCCTTCATCTAGCCCTCGGCTGCCATAATCTATGAAGGGTACTCTATATCGATCACGCAAACAGAAACCCCATTGGTTCATGCATGATATATACTAAACATATGTATCAGCCTAACTGTACACAGCACAGGCACGTACGGCACATTGATTCTAGGCGTATCGGCCTTGCCTGTTTGTAGACAGGCATACCGCACTCAAATTTAGTGATCCTTTCTCACGAGGCTCGAGCCTATTCTCATCGTGGCATCCCTATATATCTTGAGCAGCGGCTCCGTCTTGTTCCACGTAGCCAAGCACCAGGCATTACGTACATGCCGGTGCCGGTACACCGAAGCTGCCCAGTGTCCATCCTTTTCAGGCACTCGCTGTCCTTTTGTTGTTTTGCTGTGTGCAGATCTAACGAAAGCTACAGCTAATCCTAATCACGTACGTGTATGCCAAAAACAGCTGTGCGTTTTTCCCGGGCCGGGGTCCGGCCATGGACGGTAGGCAGCACGTCGTCTATCGTGAGGCATGCAATCTCCGGTCCTGCACCTCCTACTAGCTAGACACATTACATGTGCAGCCATATAGGTGTTCAACTTGTGCGTATATATATACAAGATTGATCGCTTTCGAAATGATCGGAGCTCGGAGAGGAATGTTTGTAAACTGAGAGATCCAAGAGTGTGGAAACTGGAAAGTGCCACGTCCGTCTTGTATATGATGTGATCGTGTATGGCGCTCACTCGAGCCACCTACTCCTTCCGTTTCTAAATATAAATCTTTATACAGTTTTTTATTCAAATCTACTTCCTCCGTTCTTAAATATAAGACTTTCTACAGATTTCACTAATGGACTACATACGGATGTACATAGACATATTATAACTTATATATTCACTCATTTTGCTCCGTATGTAGACCACTAGTGAAAACCCTTAAAAGACTTATATTTAAGAACGGAGGGAGTATATATGAAGAAAATATATGTATATATATTCTAAAATACGTCTATATACATTTATATGTAGTCTGTAATAAAATCTTTTAAAAAGTTTATATTTACAAACTTTCCCATTTAGCATCGAACTTCAGAGCTTTGTGAACACTCGATGAACGCTGGCTTGATTCCGAGACCAATATAATCAAAGAAAAGCATCTCACTAGTAGCATATAACACCAGCACGTACGTACGTACGTACGCACACATGCGTCCACGGTCCATGGAAACAGCCACCACGTACGTACCCACTAGCTAGTTAGTCGACGATGATGCACCTTCTCTCGCTCGCTCGTTCGACAGCCCGGTGATGATTGATCATCTCATCCGCTAGTATATATCTAATGGCGAGATCATGTGCCCGGCCGAGCTCTAGGCCACACAACCAGGCCTGGTCTAAACAATGGTGACACCTGAGAAAAGGTGTGTGTATGGACGAAAGTGTACGTGCTGTACACGGTTTGATGCCTGCGCTTTAGTCCCTAGCTTTGGCCACTGTTTAGCTGGCTCCATATCTGCTCATTCTGCTCTTCGCCGATGATTGGAGAAGGAGTCTTGGCCCTGGCACGCACGCATGCATGCATACAACAAAGATGCACCGTCGCGTGTGCGTTGTACCCAAAAGTAACACGTACACTGCACTAGGGCGGTGATGATTGATACTAGTATCGCATTATCCATCCACCTCCACCTGGCTTAATTAGGTTCTTGGTCAATTGAGGCGAAACGCCGGCGGGAAACTTGCAAACATATTTGATGCCTGCATATATTTCTGGATGAGAAATTGTAATTCTTCACCTTCTATATTGTAACATCATTGCACCATATTTTTATGTTTTCGTATTTATTTCTTACTTTATACTTAAAAAGAAACATATAAAAATATTAGTCATCGTAAAAAGTATTTTATATTATATAAAAGTATAAACATAAAAACATAGTGCAAAATAATTATAAAATGCAATTTTAATGGTCTTACAATATGCATTTTATTTATGAAACAATCATAAGATTACTTCGGATGAAGAAAAAAATTATTCTACACCCAAAATGATGAATAGTGTTACTATATGATCAGCTTTAAGGTACCCATATGCATACATGCACCTTTTTGCACAGTTGTCACAGGTCACAACGAAGGTTCATCCGAGACCATGTAACCACAATGAAGAACAAGAACATGCGGTTGGGTTGGGGAAAGTGAAGTCAAGCTGCCACAATTGAGCTTTGGATGACACGCATGCAATCAAACTTTTAAAATCGCAAGCTAATAGGATGACACGTCGTCGCCGGCCGGAGATATATATATTAACCCCAGCTAGATCACATGCGGCCGTACGAGGCGCGCGGCGATGAAGATTAAACTGCAAGCCGCCTTCCTTGCATGCACCTGCCAATATTCCAGCTCGTACGCTGAATCGAATCACAGATCCCATCTTAGTCAATCAACAACCTTAATTCCTAATAGTACATCATAATGACGTAGTTGTCGTGTTTATAGGTACGTAGATAATATGTTTAACGTCCTGGGTAACCTTGCTGCTCAGCTCACATGTGTCCATGATCGATCATCTCCTGGTTAAGCAGCCCTTGTTTAGTTTTTGGACCGAAAGGTGGTGGAGCATTACGCACTTGCCAAGCTAGGTGCTACTGGGAAAGCATTACACGCGTACGGTGCAATTGCCCCTCGGTTGCTCTTCCTAAGCTTTTAGCAGAATCCAAAATCAGGTTTTCATGTCGATGGGAAAAACTCTCATCCTCATTTTCAAAAAAAAAAAACAGTATGTGGTGACTTCTTGCTTAATAATATGGTTGCATGCATTGATTGATGCAGAGACGAGGCTGTGATCCACCTTTTCAAGAGAAAAAACCAGCTTGTGGTTGATGATTAGGACCAGGGACGGAGCCAGGCCCTGGGCACCTAGGGCCCAGGCCCGGGGCGTGATTTCCCCCCTAGCCATTACCTAGATAGATTTTCGTATAGGACCGGGGTATAACCTATCTGCAGACCAGCACTGACGAAGGCCCGGGCGCTCACACCAACCCGATGACTGATCCATGCAGCTCTCCTCCACGACACGTACGAGCACTAGCTCGCAACCTCTAACGGTCGTGTGGTCGCGCCGCGCCGCTGCCGCCCGGCTCGGTTGTTCCCGTGTCCCTGATGTCCTCTCCCAGTTGTCATCCGACCTTCTCACTTCTGAGCACCCCTGGTTGATTGGTTCCTCGCCTAGTCGTGTCTACCTGCGTGAGCGCGCAGCTCCAGCCCACAGTTGCTGGATGTAGTGGACATCCATACTATGTCGTCGGTTGCCCTCCCTGGGCCTCCACATTCCCCAGCACAGCAGCACCCCTCGACGGACTCTAAAGGTCTAACCATGGCGCAGGCATTTGAAGGAGATCTCCTTTCGATTTTGTGTCATGTGTCGTCTTTTATTATATATGCCTTTTGATGTAGGAATTCTAGTGTGCTTTTGCGTGTGTGATTCAGGGAACGGGATGTGAGATGGGCAATGACATGAAGTAGCCTTTCTCCCCCTTTACCAGCTTGTAAATAAGGTATGTATCGGCGGTGCTTATGCTTTTGAGGTGGAAATTTTTCGTTACTATCTATGTTCAGCAATGTGGTGTGTTTTATTTATTTCGTTGTATGATTGGGCATTGAGTTTAAACTCTAAATTTAATATGCAATTGAACCATTTTTTAGCAACAATTGAACCTTATTTTTTATGTTTTTGTAGAGAGTCTTTTCTAAGGTAGAGCCTTATGGATAAAAAAAAGTCCCTTGAGTCGAAAAAATAGGCTCGTGTCTTGCTTCAATTCTGGCTCCGCCACTGATTAGGACGATCTATGTTTTATATAGGCGGAATATTCTTTCAGTGAAAGACGATAGCTCAAATATGCTTTTGTGATGACTTTATCAATCTCAATATCCACCGGCTCGGTCCCTTAAAAGGTTTGCATATGGGTATTGTGTGTGTATGCACACTCATACGGGTGAATTTATGTAACCGCCAGCGTCTGTATTTTGTTTAAAAAAATCAAGTTATGAAATTGCCTATTTTTATGTAATTCAAACAAGTAACAATATAATTATCTAACAAATCAAAAGAATGCACATTAAAGACACCGACAAGCTACAACGGTAATGGCATGATCAATAACATCCTGATTTGAGGTAGCTCCACCACCATGAATGCACCGTCAGTTTTTTCATGCTTTTCAGTTTTATGCGTAGCTCTTAGCACATAGCATGATTTGAAAAGCCTAGTACAACTCAACACAAATTTTCCTCGTCCCTTACACGCGCAAGACCGGCACTAGGGTTTCCCGCCTTCCGTCAACACCGGCGCAGAACTGCCTCGTCTCCTGTGGCTTTAGGGCTATATAGACGTGGTGGATCCCGGCCCTTACTGGTTCGAAGTTTCCCGTTACGTTTTTAGTTGTTTTTTGAGCTTGTCTAGTGTTTGTATATCGATCGGGAAGATTAGTGACAGTTGCTCCTTGAAGATGGAATAAGGCTCTTCCCACCTAGCCCCGATCCCGACAGCGTGTCTAACATCATCGGAGGGCATATGGAGGTGTGTCTCCGACGGATCTTGTAGGATTCGATTTGTGTTTTTCTTTGGAGGATCTGCTAGGATCCGGCCTTCATTCTTCCGATTTCGTGCCTACTAGTCTACGCTTCTCTTCATTGACGATGGTTACTGTTTTAGTGTGATGGCCATTTGGGGTTTTAGCATGACAGCTTCCCGACTATCTACTACAACAAAGTTTGGTCGGCTCGGGTGAGGAAGGTCCGATGAATGCGGTGCATGTTCAGCTCACTTTAATGCTTGTACTTGTCGCTAAATACTATATGGATGAATGCAATTTTTATTACTTGATGTGTTCTTTGTACCGCCATGATGTTTGTTGAACACGTGACGGTCAAAATAAAAATAAAACTCACACTGGGTTTAGGGGATAATCACTCTCGAATTGATGACTTCCACCACATCAAGTTGTTTTTCCCGAAAAAGTTTTTTCTTCGTATTTGTTTGAATATATTGCCCACCTCTTTTTAATAGTTCGGACTTTTGAAGCAACTGGTTGGAGCATGAATTCAATATGGTATCTGAAAGAAAGGGTCTCGAGTTCGAAACTCTGTCAACACAATATTAAAAATAAAAAGATTATGTAGCCAACACCAATTCCACGTCTAAGGACTATATGCACCTAGATATGAAGGGACGTATTGAAATAAATTGTCCACCTCTTTCTATGGCTTTTGAAGGAACCGGTTCGATCATGAATTCTACAGTTTTTCTATATGAAAAGGATTTCCTTCGTTTGCTTCTCATCTCTAATTTACAGCTTTCATAGGGTACGTGCATTTTATTTTCGAACTTACCATTGTTCCAAAATTTGTTGCAAGGCTAGTGGACCTTTCTTCCCTTGGGCATACATAATTGATCTTTGGGATGGGATGACAAGTTAAAATGGGCCTGGGTAGCACAGGGATGACAGGGACGATGGATATTAGGAACCAAAGCAAGATGGCAAATTGTGGACTTTGTGTTCCCACCACCAAACACAGCTTTTGTCTTTGTGCTCAATGTTTTCTTTTATCTTGCACCGATCGAGGAAGGTGCCACGTTCCATCACACGCGATATGCTTTCGTCGTCTAATTGATCATTTGTTAGTCTTCCGTCGCACTCTAGCCAGTTATTAGTGCACCTAGCTAGCTTTGGTTAGAGCGCGACACAAACTTAGGCCACAGTGATTAGGATAGTTCTGTGTAGGAATATAGTAGTGTCATAGGACGGATGGACTGATGATTGCTTGCGCGATCTTGGGGAAAGAATTGTGAGGAACAGGGCACCATGAAAACGTGCATGTCCGTGACACTCAAAACCGCTTGCTTTCTTGCTCTTTTTTTTACCTGATCGTGATCTGTTAATTATTAATCTAGTACGATTAGTCCTGCCATACAAGCGCGGAAAGTAAATCACGGTATTTGCAATCGCCGATGTACTAGTATCAGTGAAAGCATGCATGTACTCCCTCCATTCCATAATATAGTGTATCCGTGCTTCTCAAGATTTGAATTTAATCATGCATTTAACCAACGATGGAAGGAAGTAAAAATTGTATCGCTGAATTTGTATTAGAAATACGAATTCAGTGGTATAGTTTCCGTAGATTAGCTTAGGTAGAACGTTAAAAAAGAGCATTAGTTAGAAGAAACATGCATTATTGCAGTACGGCCGTGTGTGTGTTGCAAAAGCGCAACGAAGTTCCGGCAGTAAGCTAAGTTGTTGGCCTGTTACATCGACGATCATGTCATTCCAAAAGCAGTCGACACTGAAAGCATCCGAGTAAAAACAAGAGACGGAATCAGGAATCCTGTCATCCCTGATTCAGTCGCTGTTCCTTTTTCTAGCACTCGTGTTGTTCCTGTGAAGGACGAGTCGACGACAGGGACATCAGGCCCTTGATCATCAGGTCAACTTAATTAATTTAGAGACGCGTCAAGTCAAATGATCGTTCCTGGATTTCCGAAGACGCCATGGTCCACCCGGTCAAAGCTAACACATTCCCACGAGCTTTGCTGCATAGGCGTAAATTAGTTACGAGAAGAGAAGTTACGTCAGTGATTAGTTCGTAAGACAATCTAAATTAGGAGTAGGTGTAGGACCTCTCGCTGTTTGGTGTAATTAATTTTTCAGTGAGTAGGAGTAATTAATTGCTCTAGCCTTTCAGGACCGACCTCCTAGTTAGTATAAGTATAGCTAGCCCGGTGCTTTCACAGAGAGGGAGAGAGATGTTACACACCGACGACGCACCTTTGGCTTTGGCTTTGGCTTTAAAAACTTTCCTCCTCTTGAAACACAGTTGCTGCTGCGTCATAGGTCCAGTATAGGCGAATCAATCAAAGCATAGCTCTAGGTTATATATATGTAGGCAGATACTGTAGATAAGAGTGTGATTTGGTTTGATCCCTACATTGTCCCTTTGCACACCCGGCCGGTCATCCTATTCCAAACACAGCAGCGGAAGTGTCTCGGTCCGACATCACCCTCCAGTCTAGGTAAAACGCGTAATGCTATACTTACGGGATGAATCCTACGGATTCGGCCTACGGACTGAGGTGGCATGCAGCCATGCAACTGCAGGACTCAAGTTCAGAACAAATGCGTTAAGTCTTCCGACTAGATGAAACCACGTTGCGTCCGTAACTTTAGTGCGTAGCTATTTCCCGTAAGTGTAGCATTATGCAGATAAAACTAGCGTGATTAATGGGTTGTTTCTTCACAGAGACTTTTTGTTTTAGGGACTAAAAAAATTCCCTTTTAGTCCGATGTGAAAGAAATATGAGGGACTTTTAGGGGCTAAAAAGGGGTACATGGGACTAAGGCTGGCCATAGTGAAAGTAACTAAGGTAGTATCATGTAGTACTTGAGACTAGCAAACATGCTGATGTGGCAGACAATTAAAGAAGAGAGAGATGGTTAGAGTAACATAGGTAGATACCGTAACATGTTAAATGCTATACTACTATGTGTCATGCATGTCAATAAATAAGGTCGTTGATTATATTACTTTATGATACTATGCACTTTGATGGTACTATCATACAATAGTATCATATGCATGATACTACTACATGTTACTCTCCACTATGCTCAGCCTAAAGGAAGAAGTCCCTATAGGAGGGTCTTTTTAAGAATTTTTTGACACTTTTTCCAACAGTGCCCCTACTTTTAGCATGTTATTTAATAACTTCTAGTACATTAATAGAGGTAACATGGTCTTTTTGCATGTCATTTAATTACCTCTAGTACTTGTTTAGTCCCAGGAAAGAAACGGATAGGGACTATGAACTTTTTAGTTGGGATTTTTTTTAAAGAAACAGGTTCTAAAAGCAGGATGGATCGACCGATATATAGCGTAGAAAACAATTAATATATAGCGTAGTCTTCCGATCCATGCATCCATCTGGTCGCCAGAAACTTACGGACTTCCAAGGGATGGTGGTAATTTGGAGCGACGAGGCCAAGCTGCCTTGCGTGAGCGCGCACATGGCGTAAGAGCAAGTACAATAAGGTACAGTCAGCAGGCTGTAAGAATTAAAATACTATATTTTTACTTAGTTGGATGAGAGAGAAGAGGAGAGAGAAGAGAAGGGGGCTCTTCGTGAAGAGCTAGCTCTAACACGTGCTCCTAGATGCTTTATGAGAATGAAAGGTGGACGATATATGATAAAAGTAGTACTCTTTTGTAACTAACTATTGTACAAACTAGCTATAAGATGAGCTATAAGATGGCTTATAGCCAGTAGTTGGCTGTATTATTAACCATGCTCTAAGGTGATGTGATGCGTGATCCGTGTCCCGTCGCCGCTGCCTTTTGAGTCTTTGCCGCCGGAATCCACGGCCGGGCGCCGGCCGGTTTTCATACATTATCACTACAGAATCTACTACTGTACGTACGACCGCCCGCCCGCCCAACTCTTGGACCTGCGACTGCATGCACGTACGCTGTACTCGTCGCCGCCGCGCACGGGCACCCGCTGGTCGAGCCGGTCGCCGCCATCCTCATCGGCCATCGGTTGAGGCCTGCGGCACCGCCGCGTTCCGTCCGGACAGATAGGGGACGAGAGCAAGCGAGCGAGCCAGACCTGCAAAACAAACGTCTCGCCCAACTTTTCTCCCGCCGCGACCAACCCAGCTTCGTGGCCGGCTGCCCGGCAGATTGCTTGTCTCATCAGTGCTCTTGGTTGATCGACACCAATAATCATCGAGGTACGCACATACGCACGCCCTAATCGTGTCACGCCTAACAACTGCTTAGTAATAATCTATGGAAAAACAATGGTCAGAATTCACTAGCTAGTGCCAACAATATACTAGCTAGTACGTACTACGTGCGTCGACTGAACAGCTGACCAACAACCATACCACATTCTAGTGCTGGTGGCCTCCTAGTATAGTTAATTAAACCCTCGCTGATTAACAAAAAAAACTCACTGATTTGCGGTAGCGATTGATCATATCTAGCTTCCTCATAAGAAAATAAAAGCTCTCCCTGCCAACTAATTACACGAGTTGCTCACGCACGGAAAGGGCATCTACGGAAGATCTCGTATCACTCCCAACTTGCAAATACGTCTTCCCTCGCCACTGCTAACTTAATCACGTGACACTTGCCGGTGCAGTTGGAGAAAGCTAAAACAACAACAATTGCTACCGTTATTAATAATCTAGAGGTTGGTCGCATTATTTGGACACAACTTCAAAAAGAAAAAGAAAAAAAGAGAAAAAAATCACATTAACATCCTATACTTACCACTAGGTTTACGACACAACCTCAAACGTCAAAGCCGGTTGTTCTACACCCACAACTAAATTCAGGAATCAAACATAGTCCCTGTTGTCATGTTCATACTTTTACCCCCTATCTCTTTCATCTACGCTTTCTCTCTCTTCTCTTCTCACTAGAACCAGAAGGGATATATGACCAGGAGACCGACGGCAACAATAGCAACACCGGTGGCACCAGCCTCTCCATCCGCCGTTGTTCGTCTGCATCTGCCGGTTCAGCATTAGCTAGCTCTCACTCACATGTCCCCCTGTTGTTTGTTGGAGAGAATGTGGTAAAAGTGAGAAAACGGATGATATCTCCACCATGGCAAACAAGCAAGCATCAAGATCCGTGCGAGGATTTGGACGGTCGAAAGAGTGTTACGCTCGGTAAAAGAAAGAAAAACAGACAAGACGGAGCGTCTTCTCCTTCCTGTCTTCCTAATCCTTTTCAGGCGGCTTCGTCTTCTTCCACCTAGCCACGCAGCTAGCTGCCCGAATATTGTCCATCCTTTTCAGGTATTGGCTGTCCTTTTGGACATGGGTCTCTGTTGTTTTGCTGTGCAGGTCCAACGAACTCAACAGCTACCACTCTTAATAATCACGTAATAGTACGTACGTACGGTGCCCGCCCGGGGTCCGGCCACGGACGGTAACACGTCGTCGATCGTGAGCCAAACACACTATCAATATCCCGTAGTCCTGCTAGCTCCTGCTCCTGATAGACTATATCACGACCGTGCACTCTTTTCGCTCTGAAATGTTTGAAAATTGAGAGATGGTGGAGTGTGGAAATGGCCACGTCCATCTTGTGGGATGCATGGGATGGGATGGGATGGTGCATGGCGCTCACTCGCGCTGGCCCCTACGTATTAGCTAGCCACATATGGCTGTCAACTCGATGGTCATGGCTCCAAATTCCCAGCATCGGCCTTCACACATGCGTCCATGGAGACGGACACCGGTTAGTCCAACTACACAATACCAAATGCAACATACTCCTCATATAAGATAAGACAGCCAGCTATTAGTACATGCACGTTCTCTCTCCGATGATTGATCATCTGATGTATCGTAGTACTTATCTAATCTAGCGGCCGGTTCATGTGCCCAAGCTCCGGGCCACACAACGTCTGATTTAATTAAACAAGGTATGGCACGGCCGGAGCCACCGTGTGACATTCCCCTGAGAAAAGGTGTAGGTGTACGTGCTCTACACATTTGATGCGTGCGCTTTAGAGCATGGTTAATACTCCCTCCGTTCCTAAATATGAGAACTTGTAGAGATTTTACTATAGACTACATATGGAGTAAAATGAGCGAATCTATACTTTAAAATATGTTTATATACATCCGTATGTAGTTGATAGTGTAATCTCTACAAGGTCTTATATTTAGGAACGGAGGGAGTAGTATAGTCAGCTGCTGGTTAAGGCATTGTCATGTCACCTATAGTTTATTTTATAGCTTTTTGTTGAGGGAAAAGTCTATTTTATAGCTAACATGTACAATAATTGATTAGAAGAGTGTACTACTTTTTTATTATATGACACACTTTTATTCTCATAAAGTGTCAATGAGCACGTGTTAGAGCTGATTCTTAACTAAGAACCCACTTATCTTTTCTCTTATCTTTTCTCTTCTCTTTTATTTTCTCTGATTAAATAAAACTATATTACTTTATTTTTTATACCCTGCTGATTCACCTTTATTATACTTGCTCTTAACGCTTTGTAGTATCCACGCTGTGGCCACCGTCTATGTATCTGCTCCAGGCCGATGATTAGAGAAGGAGTCTTGCGCTAACACCTGGCATTCATGCATACTCCGGCCGTACTTGGTTGTGTTTTTGTAGTATATCCAAAAGTAACACGTACGCTGCACTACTCACATACTCCGATGATTGATCTCGTATGTCGTCCACCTGGCCGGCTTGATTGGAATTAGGTTCTTCGCATACTAGTCGCAGAACATGCTTGCAGTTGGTAGGTCAATCGAACAGCACTGACAGAAGAGCTCGCTGTGTGCTACATTTTGCACAGTTGCTGATCACAACGTAGGAATCAACGAATGTACACGTCAACATATGTCTACCTCGGCTGAACTTGAGCTGCAAAGCTTTTGCATAGTTGATTGATGTAGTCACCACACTGGCTAGAGGCGGTACGTGTGATGATTTTGGATTAATTGCTGCAAGACTTATACTTAGGAACGGAGAGAGTAAGGGATACGTACAACCGTACAGGCGTGCGTGGGCATTTTGCACGGTTGATCTGAAAAACTACGGGTATGTACATAGCTGATACTGTAATTACCTCACGAGGCGACGCTGAATTAACTAACTGTCAAGTGTATATACACGTCGCTGATCTGTTTCCAATCGGTGTCTGACATGCTCACATGTCTGTTTATGAGCGGAGGCTGGAGAGCTGAAGACAATAGTGAGTATATGTATATCGTACGTGAACAGAGAAGCGTGGGGAAACTCTCACCCCGGTGTGTGTTCAAAAAAATGGTGAAGTGAAGCTGCAACAGCTGAGGATTGGATGACCTCACATGCATGCATGCATGCATGCATGCAATCAAACAACATTTAATCGGGCCCCTCGCATGCTAATACGATGACACGTACGTCGCCGGCCGGAGATATTAACCCAGCACCACAGCAGCACCTCACATGCATGATGCATCCAGATCTGGCAGCCGGAGGAGATTAATGAAGATTAAAACAGCTAGCGGGCCACCTCCCTAATTAAACTCTCCGGCCGCGTTCGTACGTCCACGCAGCTACCCACCTGTCAATATTGGATGGTTAAAAGGACAATAATATTTCCAGTCCATCAAGGTTTAAATTTTGGTGTTTGTATTTTTTTCTGGATTTATTTAAGGATTTCCGACGATATGCTTTCAGTGCGAGAAGACGTTTCCGTCGACGATGACGCGCTTATGGTGACTTCATAAATCTCAACATGATATGCCGGCTTATTTTCTCGGATGTGCTCACAGGGATAGGATGTGTGTGCGTTTATAGGTATGAATGTATGCGTGTATATATATAAACGCTTGCACCTGTACTATGTTTAGAAAAACGTATTCCTGCCTTCCGTACGTGGCGGAATAGAATCGCATAGCAGATCCCATCCTAGTTAAACAAGATACATACCTTAGCTAGCTAGGCTTAGTTGTTGATCCTAGTAGGCTCAGTGCTCACATGTGCGCATGATCAATCACCACCTGGTTAAGCAACCTACCTACCGAAAGGTGCTGGAGTATTACGCACTTGGCAAGCTAGGCACTACGGGAAAAGCATACGCGTACGGTGCAATTGCCATTGATCGGTTGCAGGACCGGTCCTGGGATTTTGAGGGTCTAAAGCTTTTTATTAAGTTTGATTGATTTGAAGAAACAATTAGTCATTTAGAATTCCTGCAAGTGTACAAAGGTAATACATCATCAACTCAATAAATAAATGGTGATTATCACGTCCGGCTCAGAAAGAAAAATGTCAATAATAACTATTCCTAAACAATATCCACTACAGTGTATTGGTTATGAATAACCCTTTGCAACAATGATCATCATTTATATACATTTTTACCAATAATCATGGCCCATGCGCCAAAGCATTGGAAGTATAGATAGAATACTAGCGCACGTCACATTATGACACAAAATTTGATTGTACTCCCTTCGTTCCGAATTAATTGTCGCAAAAATGGACGATAATGGATGTATCTAAAAATAAAATACATCTACATATACTCATTCCTTCGACAAGTATTTTCGGACGAAAGGAGTATATGTTTTCTAGTCGTAAAAAGTTAAACTATATTACCTCATCTAACCAACCAAACATTTGTGTCAATCAAAGGGTTTTAACAGTTTACCCAATTGACTTCGACTGGGTATATAGCAGCCACCTACTATCTCGTGAAGTCTCTTCTCTGGTCCGCGGACATGATGCGGAAGGAAGTTATCCAACGCTAATTGCAAAATAAAAATGTAGATGAAGACCACAAATGTGGTGGAGATATTTATGATTTAGTGTTCAGTTGGGAGATGAGATAAAAGGGGGCATGCATTTGTGAATGGAAGGAGAGAGAGAGAGAGAGGGAAGAGGGGGGAATGCATGTGGTTAGTCTAATGCATGTTTGAATCCCCTCAAAACTCCCACACGTTTATCTCCACTTTGCTGAAATCCTACATACAAACTGCTAAACGGACGTATACAAGTCCTCGTTGGATGACGAAAATCGTCTCAACACTATGATCCAATATATACCGAAGGTTTGTGGGTCGGCCTTGGAGATGCCTTAAGGAAATCATCGAAGATTCAACTTTGACTCCACAACAGACTTGCACATTTTCTGAAACACATGTACCCGCATATCATTTTAGAAAGAAAAAAACTATTTTGAATGGATGCACAACTCTAGAAGTGAGAGAAGGACATGAAAAAAAAGTAGACACACATATACATCTGCATATGTATATATCATTCCCCCTCGCTGACAGGTGAGACCTACCTCTAAAGCAAACCAAAATAAATACAGGTTCAGTGCGCTCGACCGGTTCGGGCTTGAATAAACCTGAATTAAACCAGTGAAAAACAAAACACAGCCTTCGTGACATGTCAACTCAGCACCAAATTGGGGGAAAATAAATGAGGGTAAATTTTGTCAAAGAGGGTAAAATGTGGCACAAAGTGCATCAATGGTGTATAAATGAGAAGATTTTTAAAAACTAAAAAAATTATGTCAGAAACGTGAACACATGGCGGTAAAAAGAGAGATTTACTCAATCAATTAAAATGGGCCTCGCTAGCACAACAAGGATGACAGGGACGATGCATGGGAACTAAAAACCAAGGCAAGATGACAAGGGTGTACTTGCGTTCCCACCAATCATGGCTTTGTCTTAGTGCTGCTCAATATTTATCTTCCACCGAGGAAGGTGCCATGTTCCATCACACACACACACGCTATGCTTTCGTCGTCTAATTAGCATTGTTAATTGAGCCCCACGATCGCACACTAACCAGTTATCAGTGCGCCTAGGTAGCTCGGTTAATTAGAGCGCGACACACACTTACACCACAGTGATTAGAATAGTCTTTCGGAGTGTCATCGGATGGATGGATGGATGCATGATTGCTGGCTCGATCTTGGGGAAATTAAATTTTGTGGAGCAGAAGATAACATGGCACCATCAAAACGTGCCTGCCTGTCGGTGACACTCATGACCGCTTGCTTGATTCATTGCTTTTACCTGATCCTCCTCAGTTAATTATTAATCTACAGGCACTCCCTTGTCATACAGGCGCGAAGACTAAAGCACGGTATATGCAATTGGCCAGTACTAGCATTAGCAAAGCCATTGGCTTAGGTGGAAGCTTAATAAAGCATTAGCTAGAACTCAGAACATGCATGATTGCAGTACGGCCGTGTGTGGTGCAAAAGGTTGCACAAAGAAGTTCCGGTGGTGAAGTAATAAGTTGTTGGCCGGTTACGTCGACGGTCGATCGATGACAACCGACACTACTGAAAGCATCCTTACATACTACATCGAGTAAAAACAAGAGATGAAACGACCTAGTGGCGGCAAGGGTTTAAGCACGGACCAGCAATCAAAAAAGAATTAAAGACGCAGCTACTTCCTCCGTTCGTAAATATAAATTTTCTAGAGATTTCATTAATGACCACATAAAGAATAAAATAAATTAATCTATATAATATAGAATGCGTGTATATACATACATATGTAATCTGTAGTATAATTTTTAGAAATATATATATTTAGGAATGAAGGAAGTATATCATGTCATTCATGATTCCTGAAGCAGTCGTTGTTCCTGCTGGAGAGAAGGACGACGACTGGGACAGCGACACCAGGCTCATGCATGAACGAACGAACGGTCAACTTAATTAAGAGCAATCGTCAAAAAAAAACTTAATTAAGAGCAGACACGATACGTCAAGTCAAATCCTTCCTGGATTTCCGAAGATGCGATTGTCCGGTCAAAGCTAGCCCCTTCCAACCGCTTTCTCTGTTTGGTAAATAGTAGTAATAATTTTCCAGTGAGTCCATGCTAACTGAGCATAACTAATCAGGCTAGCCTAAGTTCAAAAATAATAATATTCAGGCTAGTCCTTCACAAGACCTTGTAGCTTAGAGCATCTATAACGGAGGGTTCCAAACCCGTCACAAACATACGGACGGCTTGATCATTGCACCGTCACAAAAAGAAGGCCATCAACTGCTAGATCTACGGCGGCAAGACTTAGCCCATCCGGTCGTCGGTGATTGTGCCTTGTCATGGATTGGGCGGGTATCGAAACACACAACCCTAACAATGCCTCTGCTCTGCATGCGGGTATTGGCTCCACCTCTAGTCGTTCAGATCTATCTCATTGACGGTTTTCCGACAAGAACACACCTAATCGTTGTCCGGGCTCGGCGTTGTCCCAGCGGCTCATTAGTTCGTCGTTGTTGTTCATAAAGTGTGACGGCTACCTGCTGCAGGTCGTGTGTCGCGTTTTTATCACTCCGGAACATTCCGGATGGGTGTTCTTCAAGTGCAAAAAAGTGGGGTAAATGCTTATTTTGATTCGGTGGTTCACAAGATTCAACTCAATTTCGGTAGTTTCATTGTTTGCTCAGATTTGTGTGTAGGTTGAATGCAAGTTTTTGTATTGAGAAGAAGAATACATCGATCTATTGATAACATAAAATCTAATAGATGCATGTGCACTCATTGATAGAATAGAGGCTAGAGATGAATTTAGATGCAAAAAACATCTACTTCTTTAGAATCAAATAAGAAAGAAGTGTGCAAGCTAAAAAAAGCCATAGATCAACAACAACGACATAGAAAAAATATTAATCCAACTTACGGAGCAGTTATGGTAGTTTAATGTCTTTAAAATGTCTAATTATGATTTTTGTAATTTTAGTCTTGGTCTCCTAACAAAGAATTGATGAATTATGTACACCAATGTATCAAAAATGCCGTCCATCATTAAGTAAAAAAGTGAGTTTCGATGGCTAAAAAGTGTATACATAGGGATACCACTCGGTCGCATCCGCGCATGAGACACACGACCAAGGCATTCAGGAAAACAACTCGGACAAAAACTGACGTCTGTTATGGGTGTCCGTTGGAGTTGGCCTCTTGTAGGAGTACGTGGGTACGCGGAAGGTGCCGGAACAGTGTCCATCCTTTCCACGCAATTCGCTGTCCTCTTTGTCAGCGATACCGATAATTGTTGTTTTGCTGTAGCGATCCAACGAACGCAGCATCTATCTACTCCTATTCACGTTGTACGTACGTTGTGCGCTTTCCCCGGCCGTCCCGGGGTCCGGCCACGGACGGTAATTTATAAGTCGACCGGTAACACGTCGTCCGTCGATCCTGCGCCAAACACACTGTCATCCGGTACTCCTCCTCCTCATATCGACCATCACGACTGTGCATGCGCGCGGTACATATGCATGCATGGCCACGCGCATTATATCCCTCTCCCTCGCCAGCTAGCTTAGGTGCAACAGCCGGTGGCCAACTCAAGTTGTACTCCAGTGTATATATACATGTACATTGTTTTCAAATTCGAATTATTACTGGTCGGAGTTCAGGGAAGATGTTGGAAAACCGAAGGAAGTCGAGTGTGGAAATGGCCACGTCCGTCATGTGGGATGCGATGTGATCGTGCATGGCCGGCGCTCACTCCATGATCTGGCTCCAACTTCCGTCGACCTTGGGAGCCTTCCGATCACTCGATGAACAATGCTGGCTAGATTCCAAGACCAATCACACAAAAGCATCTCACTGGTATAATAGTACCAGTACGTACGTCCGCACACATGCGTCCACGGTCCATGGAGACACTCATGCACCAGTACCACCCACTCACTACTTAGTCGACGATGATGATCGTCCGTGCATGCACGTTCTCTCACTCGTTCGCCAGCCCCCTCTCTCTCTCTCTGATGATTGATCAGCTGATGGACGTACGTAGTATCTAAAATGGCGAGATCATGTGCCCAAGCTAGCTACAGGCCACTCAATAGGGGTTTAAACAATGCATGGCATGGCCGGAGCCACCGTGTGACACCTGATAAAGGTGTGTGTATGGACAGATGTCTACGTGCTGTATAGAGTCGATGCGTCCGCTTTAAGCTCCTACCTATGGCCACTGTTACAGCTTCTCTTGTTCATCTATTAAAAATGATCAAACCATTATAAAATTTTGGTCAAAAAGAATGTCCGGAACAAAAATCGTAAAAATGTTTTAACCAGTAAAGTTTTTAAAGCACACCAAAAATTCACATCAGAGTCCCTTGTATTTGAAGGTTGGAAGGTCGAAGGATGCCTTGTATATCGGTCAAACCTCGTCGGATCAAACACGCCGCCGTAGAATTTGTCGAAATCCATCTGAAACTAGTCGGAATTCATCTTCGCACACCTTAAAAGGCCGTTGGATGCCGGAACCCGTCGCCGCCAGTTCGAATAGGACGAGCTCAACCTCGTCGTGGCCTCCCATGACCTAAGCCTGGCCACCAGAATCCTCCCTGCGCGGCCGACAATGAGCATGACTCGGTCGGCAACGGAGCAGGGCGCAACAGGCGGGCGATGGGGCGCACCCGACTAGGGGAAGGGGCGGCGCCTACTGGGCTGAAGGAAAGAGCTCTTATCCCAGTTCTACAGTTTATCTTTACAGTATGTCCGGCCGTAGCTAAAATAAACCTTTAAAATATCTTTTTTTATCCATATCTTAGTTTTACCGTTTGGATTTTAAATATGCCCTTAGGCCGTCCCTATGTGACCGATGATTGAAGAAGAAAGAGCCTTGTGCATACATACAACAAATCGTATGTGGATTTTTAGTAAAATCTTAAAGAAAATTTTAGAAACGGAGGGAGTACATACATACAACAAAGATGCACCGGCCGTCCATGTGTGCTTTGTACTGTATCCCTCCATGCATGCAGTCGCGCGCAGAACATGCATGCAGTCGGTTGGTAGGGCATCGGTCCATCGAGATATTTCAAGTTTTAGATGCCTGCCTAACTAAGCTAGCTTAGACACCAGTGTAGTTAGCTCAAATTGCCAGCTTTACTATACGTACATCTGTTTGGTGTACATGCATGGACTTTTTTTACGGCTGTGACGACGAACTAATGGTGGGTTAGCACAGGAAAATATCTCCCTCCGCTGAACTTGATCCGAAATTAGTGTTTGATACGCTAACATGTGTGTTAATGAGCAGTAGCTGGAAAGTTGGACAATACTCCGAGCTTTGGATGACAGTGAGGTTGGGCCAAGGGAAGCTGCCACGATCGAGCTTTGGATGACACCGCATCCGCATGGAATCAAACATTTTAATCGGGCCCCTCCCAAGCTAATAAGATGAGACGTCGCCTGCCGGAGATATTAATCAGGCTTCAGCAGCACCTCACATGCATGCAGATGCAGCCGTACGAGCGAGGCGCGCGGCGATGAATGAAGATTAAACAGCTAGCGAGACGACCATCTAAAGTCCGAGTTAGCAAATATGATCTCGATATGTTCATGAACGCATCCAATCTATGGTTGGACGTTTCCGTTTTAAGCCCTTACTTCTATATCCGTAAAGTCATATTTTTTTTATATGTTCGATCATTTATACGTGGTTGATAAGAAGAAAAAATAAAAATAAAAATAAATCAAAAAAGAAAAAGGATGGTCTAGTGTGGTATCGTCTCGTATGTGACGGACTGATCGGACGTGTCCGGAAACATCGATGAGTCCTCATATCATTTTTATATTTGACGTTGCTATGAGCGATGCCGATTGGTCTCGATGTTTAAATCTGATATGAAGAGTGCGGTTAGATCCTGTATTTATGATCGATTGTTGATCGGATGACCTGTTTGAACATTTATGATGGATATGAGGAATTAATGGTCTAACCTCTCATCACGTCTACGTAGGCACGCACCTGCCAATATTCTTCCGGCGTACGCTGAATCGAATCGAATCACAGATCCCATCTCAGTTAAACAAGAACCTTTGCTAGTACAGTAGAGTGTAGCTAGGCTTAGTTGTTGTGATTAGTGTCCCGGGTAGCCTAGCTGCTCACAGTCACATGTGCGCATGATCCAGCAACTACCTGATTAAGCGACCTAGTTGTTTAGTTGAAGGGACCGAAAGGTGCTCGAGCACTTGCCAAGCTAGGCGCTGATACTAGAAATAACACTTGCCATTACCACGGTTTCTCTTCGTTACAGCATCCACAGCCGGACTTTCTCAAAAGAAAATCTATAACCGGGCTTGACAAATCCGATCTTCCATACGTCGAAGTACATGTCCGGGCACGCCTGCAGGCTCATCTGAACGGCCTCATATATCTCGTGTATGACATGCATATATCTTAAATTCGGACTCTGTAAATATATACACATTCGTCATACACATTAATGCCGTATGTAAATAACAAACGTTAATAGCGAAAATATATAGTTCTTATATCAATTTTATTTAAAGTACACAACTGAAACATTAGTTTTTATTTTTCATTACGGTGCCATCATCACAAGACCATCGAGTAGTTGTGCGTGCACTTGATGATCGCGAAGATCCGGATGGATCTGCAAAAAGTTCATAAGCTGATTTGCATCTTGATTTTTGGGGATTAAACTTGTTGGCCAAGCGCTTCAAAATCATTGGTATGGGCAACACCGTTGCGTTGCGGTGTGCCACGCAGCGTCAGCTGTGAAACGATTCCACACTTCTTTAGGTGTGTGCCAAACTCGTGACTCAAATATTCTCCTCCACGATCAGATCGTCGACATTTTATTTTTCTGTCATGTTGATTCTCAACCTCACTCTGAAATTCCTTGAACTTTTCAAACGTCTCAGATTTGTGCTTCATCAAGTAGATATGCCCATACCTAGCTACTCAAATCATCGGTGAGAGTGAGAACATAACGATAGCCACCGCGAGCTTCAACGTTCATTGGACCACACACATCAGTATATATTATTTCCAATAAGTCGGTTGCTCTCTCCATTATTCCTGAGAATGGAGTCTTAGTCATCTTGCCCATGAGGCACGGTTCGCATGTGTCAAATGATTCAAAGTCAAGAGACTCTAATAGTCCATCGGTATGGAGATTCTTCATGCGCTTAACGCCGATATGACCAAGGCGGCAGTGCCATAAGTATGTGGCACTATCATTATCAACTTTACATCTTTTGGTAATCACACTATGAATATGCGTAACATCACGATCGAGATTCATCAGAAATAAACCATTCACCAGCGGAGCATGACCATAAAACATATCACTCATATAAATAGAACAACCATTATTCTCTGACTTAAATGAGTAGCTGTCTCGCATTAAGTAGGACCCTGATACAATATTCATGCTTAAAGCTTGTACTAAATAACAATTATTAAGGTTTAAAAATAATCCCGACGGTAGATGTAGAGGTAGCGTGCCGACGGCGATCACATCGACCTTGGAGCCATTTCCGACGCGCATCGTCACCTCGTCCTTGGCCAGTCTCCGCTTATTCCACAGTTCCTGCTTTGAGTTGCAAATGTGAGCAACAACACCGGTATCAAATACCCAGGAGCTACTACGAGCGATGATAAGGTACACATCAATAACATGTATATCACATATACCTTTAACGTTGTCGGCCTTCTTGTCCACTAAGTATTTGGGGCAGTTCCGCTTCCACTGACCCTTTCCCTTGCAATAGAAGCACTCAGTCTCAGGCTTGGGTCCATTCTTTTTCTTCTTCACGGCATCTGGCTTACCGGGCGCGGCAACGGCTTTGCCGTCTTTCTTGAAGTTCTTTTACCCTTGCCCTTCTTGAAACTAGTGGTCTTGTTGACCATCAACACTTGATGCTCTTTCTTGATTTCTACTTCTGCACACTTGAGCATCGAGTACAACTCGGGAATGATCTTCTCCATCCCTTGCATGTTGTAGTTCAGTACAAAACCTTTGTAGCTTGGTGGGAGAGACTGGAGGATTCTGCCAATTATAGCATCATCCGGAAGTTCGACTCCAAGTGAAGTCAGACGACCGTGTAACCCAGACATTTTGAGTATGTGCTCACTGACAGAACTGTTCTCCTCCATCTTACAGCTAAAGAACTTGTCAGAGACTTCATATCTCTCGACACGGGCATGAGCTTGAAAAACTAGCTTCAGCTCTTGGAACATCTCATATGCACCGTGTTGCTCAAAACGCCTTTGGAGCCCCGTTTCTAAACTGTATAGCATGCCACATCTAACCAGAGAGTAGTCATCACTCCGTGTTTGCCAGACGTTCAGAATGTCCTGGGCTGCTGCGGGGGCGGGAGGGTCACCTAGCGGCGCATCAAGGACATAAGCCTTTTTGGCTGCTTCAAGGATGAGCTTCAAGTTGCGAACCCAGTCCGCATAGTTGCTACCATCATCTTTCAGCTTGTTTTTCTGTAGGAATGCGTTGAAATTGAGGTTGACGTTGGCCATCTACAGTATTTATAAAGACAACTTTTAGACTAAGTTCATGACAATTAAGTTCATTTAATCAAATTAAGTATGAACTCCCACTTAAATCGACATCCCTCTAGTCATCTAAGTGATACATGATCCATGTTGACTAACCCGTGTCCGATCATCACGTGAGACGGACTAGTCACCATGGTGAGCAACATCATGCTGATCGTATTCAACCATACGACTCATGTTCGACCTTTCGGTCTCTTGTTGTCACGCCCAAGATGCGACCCTATCCTCAATTTGGCACGAAGGCCTCGTCAGGGGTAGAAGCGCATCTCGTCGTGTCACAAGAATGGATATCGTTACAACTACATGTACTAAAAATAAGAGATATATATATAGAATTGGCTTACACTCGCCACAAGCTACATCAGAGTCACAGCAGGACATTACATATCCATCAAGAGTAAGAGCAGGGTCCGACTACGGACGAAAACAAACGACAAAAGAAGAACGACGTCCATCCTTGCTATCCCAGGCTGCCGGCCTGGAACCCATCCTAGATCGATGATGAAGAAGCAGAAGAAGCAACTCCAAATGAACAATCAACGCGCTCGCATCAAGTAACCTTTACCTGTACCTGCAACTGGTGTTGTAGTAATCTATGAGCCACAGGGGACTCAGCAATCTCATTTCCAAAGATATAAAGACTAGCAAGGCTTAATGGGTGAGGCATGGTTAAGTGGTGAGGTTGCAGCAGCGGCTAAGAATATATTTGGTGGCTACCTTACGAGTACAAGAAATAAGAGGGGGAAGATCTACGCATAGCGGGCGTGAACTACTGATGATCAAATGAATGATCCTAAACACCTACCTACGTCAGACATAACCCCACCGTGTCCTCGATCGGAGAAGGAACTCACGAAAGAGACAGTCACGGTTATGCACACAGTTGACATATTTTAATTAAATTAACTTCAAGTTATCTAGAACCAGTGTTAAACAAAGCTTCCACGTTGCCACATAACCGCGGGCACGGCTTTCTGAAAAGATTTAACCCTGCAGGGGTGCTCCAACTAATCCATCACAAATTACCACAAGCCGCATAGAAATCCTCAATCACGAAGCCTTCGATTGTTGGAATTATGCCCTAGAGTCAATAATAAATGTATAGTTATTATTATAATTCCTGTATCATGATAATCGTTTATTATCCATGCTATAATTGTATTGAATGAAGACTTAAATACATGTGTGGATACATAGACAAAACACCGTCCCTAGCAAGCCTCTAGTTGGCTAGCCAGTTGATCAAAGACAGTCAATGTCTTCTGATTATGAACAACGTGTTGTTGCTTGATAACTGGATCACGTCATTAGGAGAATCACGTGATGGACTAGACCCAAACTAATAGACGTAGCATGTTGATCGTGTCATTTTGTTGCTACTGTTTTCTGCGTGTCAAGTATTTATTCCTATGACCATGAGATCATATAACTCACTGACACCGGAGGAATGCTTTGTGTGTATCAAACGTCGCAACGTAACTGGGTGACTATAAAGATGCTCTACAGGTATCTCCGAAGGTGGTAGTTGAGTTAGTATGGATCAAGACTGGGATTTGTCACTCCGTGTGACGGAGAGGTATCTCGGGGCCCACTCGGTAATACAACATCACACACAAGCCTTGCAAGCAATGTAACTTAGTGTAAGTTGCGGGATCTTGTATTACGGAACGAGTAAAGAGACTTGCCGGTAAACGAGGTTGAAATAGGTATACGGATACTGACGATCGAATCTCGGGCAAGTAACGTACCGAAGGACAAAGGGAATGACATACGGGATTATACGAATCCTTGGCACTAAGGTTCAAACGATAAGATCTTCGTAGAATATGTAGGATCCAATATGGGCATCCAGGTCCCGCTGTTGGATATTGACCGAGGAGTCTCTCGGGTCATGTCTACATAGTTCTCGAACCCGCAGGGTCTGCACACTTAAGGTTCGACGTTGTTTTATGCGTATTTGAGTTATATGGTTGGTTACCGAATGTTGTTCGGAGTCCCGGATGAGATCACGGACGTCACGAGGGTTTCCGGAATAGTCCGGAAACGAAGATTGATATATAGGATGACCTCATTTGATTACCGGAAGGTTTTCGGAGTTACCGGGAATGTACCGGGAATGACGAATGGGTTCCGGGAGTTCACCGGAGGGGGGCAACCCACCCCGGGGAAGCCCATAGGACTTGGGGGTGGCACACCAGCCCTTAGTGGGCTGGTGGGACAGCCCAAGAAGGCCCTATGCGCCATAGGAAGAAAATCAAAGAGAAAAGAAAAAAAAGAGAGGAGGTGGGAAAAGGGGTAAGGACTCCTCCTTCCAAACCTAGTTGGACTCGGTTTGGAAGGGGAGGGCTGCCCCCCTTGGTCGGCCGAAGCCCTTAGGGGTCCTTGGACCCCAAGGCAAGGCTCCCCCTCTTCCCCCTATATATACGGAGGTTTTAGGGCTGATTTGAGACGACTTTTCCACGGCAGCCCGACCACATACCTCCACGGTTTTTCCTCTAGATCGCGTTTCTGCGGAGCTCGGGCGGAGCCCTGCTGAGATAAGATCACCACCAACCTCCGGAGCGCCGTCACGCTGCCGGAGAACTCTTCTACCTCTCTGTCTCTCTTGCTGGATCAAGAAGGCCGAGATCATCGTCGAGCTGTACGTGTGCTGAACGCGGAGGTGCCGTCCGTTCGGCACTAGATCGTGGGACTGGTCGCGGGACGGTTCGTGGGGCGGATCGAGGCACGTGAGGACGTTCCACTACATCAACTGCGTTCACTAACGCTTCTGCTGTACCGTCTACAAGGGTACGTAGATCACACATCCCCTCTCGTAGATGGACATCACCATGATAGGTCTTCGTGCGCGTAGGAAAATTTTTGTTTCCCATGCGGCGTTCCCCAACAAACGAGACATAAACGATAGAAGCGGTAAAACAAGCATGGCAATGATAGTAATGGTATCTGGGGAAATGGTCATATTGCCTGAGATCCCGCTTGGAAGAAGAATGACTCCGTGAAGTCGGCGAACCACGTAGTCGAACGGTTCCTCACATTCTGACACACTTGCGGAACTCTATCGACACGGAGCAAACCGGAAGCAAACATCAACACAAATGTTCACCGCACGATGCACAACATGATGCAAACCTATTATGATGCATGATCAGTTCAACATGCAAGGGATGGCATGGCAATTCACCTCACGCAAACTCTACACATTAAGTGAAGCTCGATATGCAACGGGTTGCATATCGACGAAACTCCATGTTTAATTATTTAATTCACTCCCGATTATTTACTCGGCAATATTAAATTGTAGTTAACATGGCAAGGGGTGAGCGATGATTCTACCTGTCATACTAGTCGATAGCACGCGGGACTTAGAACGGAGCTACGGCAGAAGAACGTGCAACAGAAGATGTATATGCCATGAATGCGTCATGCATGCGAGTCATCAACACCGCGGCAAGAGGAGAAAGAAACATATGTCGCCACGGCGAGCGAGAGGGAACCATGGCGGCAAAACGGAGACGAAGCCATGACAACGTTCTTATCTCGATACTCAATGAGATATCGGTGCCACGATCTGGAAGCGTGTGCGGGAACGCTAAATAAAGAATGGGGTGATCCCGGTTACCGGGTTCCCATGTGTCGAGGCACAACAAAAGAGGGACAACGTGCAACGGGCAACATACGGTGCATACATACATTCAACTCATACAACACATGCATTCGTTACACGACACGTCTCATCGGTATACCTTCGACGCGTGCGGATCGGAGCGGTTCGGTTCGGTGAAGGGGAACAACGGTCGTCGTGGACGTCGTGGAAGTCGTGGTACCGGTCTCGTCGATGGTAGTCGTTCGCTCGTTGTCGTGGTTCACGGTCTTCGGCTTCGGTTGTCGAACTCGTTCTGGGGGTCATCGAGGACGTCCTGGACTCGGCGAACTTGTCGATTCCACGGTGTCGGGGATGGTGCGCGCGGCGACGGCAAGCGGCAGCACAAGCTAGCAACAGCTAATTAGCAGCAAGCAACACGGCGGCTAAGCGACAACAAACAACATCAGCCACCAGCGGGAAGCGGCAACACGACAGCATCATCAGCTAACAGCAGGCGGCGACAAGCAGCAAGCAGCAGCTACAGCATCAGTGACAGCATGCAATGCAAGCAGCAGCATGCAGCTAGCAGCGGCAAGCAAGCAGAGCAACAACAGCATAGCGGCTTCGCGGCAGGCAACAGCAAGCAGCAGCGGCAACACAAGCTACACGCGGCGACAGCAGCTAACGCGAGCAGCAAGCAATACTTCAGGCTTCAGCAATAGGCGGCGACGACAGCAACAACTAGCAGCCTCGACGACAGCAGCAGGCACGCAACAAACAACAACAGCAGCAGTCGGCGACGGCAAGCTCGACATGGGAGACGAGCACGCCGGGCACGGCAACCGGAGGCAGGGACGGACGAGCTGCGGTGGGGCCTGGCCTCCGGCGACATCCGGCAGGGGGGCCTTGCAGCAGTCGGCCATGGGGGCGGGACCAGGGCTGGCGCGCGGGGTGGAGCAGCCCGGCTGCTGCCCAGGGCGACGGCGGCGCAGGGCTCGCGGCGGCAGCTCGCGGCAGGACGGCAGCGTCGCGCAGAGGCCTCGGGCTGGCCGGGAACGAGACAGCGGTGAGCAACCGACTAAGGGAGGCGCGGGCGACGCAGGAGCTGGGGATGAGGGGCCCCTGGCACGGGAGCTCCTCCGGCGCGAGCGAGTTGGTGACCAGGGAGAGGGGCGGCTCGCGAGGTTCTCCAGCGGCGAGGGGGACCTCTGGCGGCAGGGGAGAGGCACGGGGCGGCTCGAGGCCATGGCGGCGGCGCGCAGGGGCGGAGGGGATCGGCCTCGGAAGAAGCTGCGAGGTGGGATGGGGGCTGTCGCGGTAGGGCAGGGGAGGGAGCCGGCTGGGCCTGGGCCGGCTCGGGAGGCTGGCTCTCTCCCCCATTTGGTTTTTTTCCTTTAAATAAAAAAAAACAGAGAACAAACATAAAGAAAAAAAAAATAGGTTTTTAACAAAATGAAGAAAATGCCTTTTACTCCTTTTAAATAAATATACCCAACTTTAAAAATAGATTGGCGTTTTTAAACGAATAAAAAACTAAAACCTTTTAAAGAATTAAAAATTAAAACCCTTTTGAAGAATAAAATAAAACCTCTTTTATATAAAGAATAAAATAAAAGCCCTTTAAAAGAGAAAAGTAAATGAGACTGTTTTAAAATAAAACCAAAGGAGAAAATAAAGAAAACCCAAGGGTTACCCCTGCATTTAATAAAAAGACTTTTTAAAAGAACACGCTTTTTTTTAAAGGAGGTTAAAACGGAAACTTAGCAAAACCGAAAAAATAAAAGAGAGGGGAGAGAAGGTTTAGGTCGGCGGTGCAACAGGGTTTAGAGGTGGCCCTCATGCACCCACTCTCAGCACGTCAACAAACGACGCCACTCACAAGGCACTCACAAGCAACAGCACGGAGCAACAAGCAACAGCGACAAAACACATTTGACATGATGTCATACATGATGCGACGATGCAAACTAAATGATGATGCAGCCAACAAAATAAAATAGCCACACGACGGAAACGGAAATGAAGGGGAATCTTGTGGAACGTCGGTCTTGGGCTGTCACACTTGTATTCGAGGTCATGTTTGTACATGCTAAGCTCATCGAGTCAACCTAGGTGTTTCGCGTGTGTAAATCTGGCTTACACCCGTTGTATGCGAACGTTAGAATCTATCACACCCGATCATCACGTAGTGCTTCGAGACAACGATCCTTCGCAACGTTGCACACTTAGGGGAATACGTTCTCAAAATTTTAAGAGGGATCATCTTATTCTGCTACCATCGTTCTAAGCAATAAGATGTAAAACATGATAAACATCACAATGCAATCATATAGTGACATGATATAGCCATTATCATCTTTGCTCTTTCGATCTCCATCTTCAGGCATCGCATGATCATCATCGTCACCGGCGTGACACCATGATCTCCATCATCGTGTCTCCGTGAAGTCGTCACGCCAACTACTACTATCACTTCTACTATAGCTAACCGTTAGCAATGAAGTAAAAGTAGTAAGCACATGGCGTTGCATCTCATACAATAAATTAAGACAACTCCTATGGCTCCTCTCGGTTGTCATACTCATCGACATGCAAGTCGTGAAACGTATTACAATAACATGATCATCTCATACATCATACATGCAACATCACAACTTTGGCCATATCACATCACATGTCAAACCCTGCAAAAACAAGTTAGACGTCCTGTAATTGTTGTTGCAAGTTTTACGTGGCTGATTTGGGTTTCCAGAAAGAACGCCTTCTTACCTACGTGACAGCCACAACGATGATATGCCAAAGCTATTTACCCTTCATAAGGACCCTTTTCATCAAATCCAATCCGACTAGAGTAGGAGAGACAGACACCCGCTAGCCACCTTTATGCATGGTGTGCATGTCTGTCGGTGGAACCAGTCTCGCGTAAGCGTACGTGTAAGGTCAGTACGGGCCGCTTCATCCCACAATACCGCCGGAAAAGAATAAGACTAGTAGCGGCAAGCAATTGACAAATCATCGCCCACAACCTTTTGTGTTCTACTCGTGCATAGAATCTACGCATAGAAAACCTCGCTCGGATGCCATTGTTGGGTAAAGTAGCATAAATTCAAAAAAATTCCTACGCATATTCAGATCTTCCTATGGAGAGACCAGCAACGAGAGAGGGGTGAGTGCATCTTCATACCTTTGAAGATCGCTAAGCGGAAGCGTTTCTAGAACGCGGTTGATGGAGTTGTACTCGCGGCGATTCTGATTGCGGCGTGATACCGATCTAGTGCCGAACTACGGCACCTCCGCGTTCAACACACGTGCAGCCCGGTGACGTCTCCCACACCTTGATCCAGCAAGGAGGAGGGAGAGGTTCGGGAAGATCTCCGGCAGCACGACGGCGTGGTGTCGATGGAGAGACGAGTTCTCCCGGTAGGGCTTCGCCAAGCACCGACAGAGAGGAGGGGAAAGAAGAGCAGGGCTGCGCCGAGGGAGAGGGAAAATTGTGTCTCCAAAAGCCCAAAAGTGCCCACTATATATAGGAGGAGGGAGGGGGGTGCCACCCCTCGGGTTCCCGCCCTAGGTGGTGCGGCAGCCCCCAGATGGGAGGTGCGGCGGTCAGGGCAAGGGGGAAGGGTGGCGCACCCCTAGGCCTAGGGTTTCCCCCTTTCCCCACCTCCTGCGCCTTGGGCTGAGTGTGGGAGGCGCACCAGCCCACCTAGGGCTGGTTCCCTCCCGCATTTGGCCCATCCAGCCTCCCGGGGTCATTGCCCCCTTCCGGTGGACCCCCGGGGCCACCTCCGGTGGTCCCGGTGGTCCCGGTACGTTACCGGTGACGCCCGAAACACTTCCGGTGTCTGAAACCATCCGTCCTATATATCAATCTTTACCTTCGGACCATCCCGGAGCTCCTCGTGATGTCCGGGATCTCATCCCGGACTCTGAACAACTTTCGATAACCTCGTATAATAATTCCCTATAACCCTAGCGTCATCAAACCTTAAGTGTGTAGACCCTACGGGTTCGGGAGACAGGCAGACATGACCGAGACACCTCTCCGGACAATAACCATCAGCGGGGTCTTGATACCCATGGTGGCTCCCACTTGTTCCACGATGATCTCATCGGATGAACCACGATGTCAAGGATTCAATCAATCCCGTATACAGTTCCCTTTGTCTGTCGGTATAGTACTTGCCCGAGATTCGATCGTCGGTATACCTATACCTTGTTCAATATCGTTACCGGTAAGTCTCTTTACTCGTTCCGTAGCATGTCATCGTGTGACTAACTCCTTTAGTCACATTGAGCTCATGATGATGTTCTACCGAGTGGGCCCAGAGATACCTCTCCGTCACACGGAGTGACAAATCCCGATCTCGATTCGTACCAACCCAACATACACTTTCAGAGGTACCCGTAGTGCACCTTTATAGTCACCCAGTTACATTGTGACGTTTGATACACCCAAAGCACTCCTACGGTATCCGGGAGTTGCACAATCTCACGGTCGAAGGATAAGACACTTGACATTAGAAAAGCTTTAGCATACGAACAATACGATCTAGTGCTACGCTTAGGATTGGGTCTTGTCCATCACATCATTCTCCCAATGATGTGATCCCGTTATCAATGACATCTAATGCCCATGACCAGGAAACCATGATCATCTATTGACTAACGAGCTAGCCAACTAGAGGCTTCCTAGGGACACATTGTGATCTATTTAGTCACACATGTATTACTGTTTCCTGTTAATACAATTATAGCATGAACAATAGACGATTATCATGAACAAGGAAATGTGATAATAACCATTTTATTATTGCCTCTAGGGCATATTTCCAACAGTCTCCCACTTGCACTAGAGTCAATAATCTAGTTACATTGTGATGTATCGAACACCCATAGCATTATGGTGTTGATCATGTTTTGCTCGTGGAAGAGGTTTAGTCAACGGGTGTGCAACATTCAGATCCGTGTGTACTTTACAAATCTCTATTACTCCACTCTGGACATGGTTCTGGATGGAGTTGTAGCGGCGTTTGATGTGCTTCGTCTTCCGGTGAAACCTGGGCTCCTTGGCTATGGCAATGGCCCCAGTGTTATCACAGAAGAGTGTCATTGGACCCGACGCGCTTGGAACCACTCCAAGATCGGTGATGAGCTCCTTCATCCAAATTCCTTCATGAGCCGCTTCTGAAGCAGCTATGTACTCTGCTTCACATGTAGATGCTGCCACGACTTCTTGCTTGTTGCTGCACCAGCTCACTGCCCCACCATTGAAAACATATACGTATCCGGTCTGTGACTTAGAGTCATCCGGATCTGTGTCGAAGCTAGCGTCGACGTAACCCTTTACGACGAGCTCTTCGTCACCTCCATAAACGAGAAAAATTTCCTTAGTCCGTTTCAGGTACTTAAGGATGTTCTTGACCGCTGTCCAGTGTTTCATACCGGGATCACTTTGGTACCTCCCTACCAAACTTATGGCAAGGTTTATATCAGGTCTGGTACACAGCATGGCATACATAAGAGAGCCTACGGCTGAAGCGTAGGGGACAGAACTCATCTTCTCTCTATTTGCTGCCGTGGTCGGCGACATAGTCTTACTCAATCTCATACCTTGCAAAAATGGCAAGAACCCTTTGTTTGAGTTTTCCATATTGAACTTCTTCAATATCTTGTCAAGGTATGTACTTTGCGAAAGACCTATGAGGCGTCTCGATCTATCTCTATAGATCTCGATGCCTAATATGTATGCAGATTCTCCAAGGTCCTTCATTGAAAAACTCTTGTTCAAATAGGCCTTTATGCTCTCCAACATCTCTATATTATTCCCCATCAATAATATGTCATCCACATACACCATGACGAAAGCTACAGAGCTCCCACTCACTTTCTTGTACAGACAGGCTTCTCCGTAAACCTGTATGAACCCAAACGCTTTAATCACATCATTAAAGCGAATGTTCCAACTCCGAGATGCTTGCACCAGCCCATAGATGGAGCGCTGGAGCTTGCACACTTTGTTAGCACCCTTAGGGTTGACAAAACCTTATGGTTGCATCATATACAACTCTTCCTTAAGGTTCCCGTTAAGGAACGCTGTTTTGACGTCCATTTGCCAAATTTCATAATCATAAAAGGCGGTAACTGCTAACATGATTCGGACTGATTTCAGCTTCGCTACGGGAGAGAAAGTCTCTTCGTAGTCAATTCCTTGAATTTGTCAAAAACCCTTTGCGACAAGTCGAGCTTTATAAAGGGTTACATTACCGTTCGCATCAGTCTTCTTCTTGAAGATCCATTTATTTTCTATGGCTCGCCGGTCATCGGGCAAGTCCACCAAAGTCCATACTTTGTTCTCATACATGGATCCTATCTCGGATTTCATAGCTTCAAGCCATTTGTTGGAATCCGGGCCCGCCATCGCTTCTTCATAGTTCGAAGGTTCACCGTTGTCTAACAACATGATTTCCATTACAAGGTTGTCGTACCACTCTGGTGCGGAGCGTACCCTTGTGAACCTTCGCGGCTCAGTAGTAACATGATCTGAAGCTTCATGATCATTATCATTAACTTCCTCTTCAGTTGGTGTAGGCGCCACAGGAACAACTTCCCGTGCTGCGCTACTATCCTGTTCGAGAGGGGGTGTAATTACCTCATCAAGTTCTACCTTCCTCCCACTTACTTCTTTCGAGAGAAACTCTTTCTCTAGAAAGGATCCGTTCTTGGCAACAAAGGTTTTACCTTCGGATCTAAGATATAAGGTATACCCAATAGTTTCCTTAGGGTATCCTATGAATACACATTTCTCCGCTTTGGGTTCGAGCTTTTCTGGTTGAAGTTTCTTCACATAAGCATCGCAGCCCCAAACTTTAAGAAACAACAACTTAGGTTTCTTGCCAAACCATAGTTCATACGGTGTCGTCTCAACGGATTTAGACGGTGCCCTATTTAAAGTGAATGCTGCGGTTTCTAATGCGTATCCCCAAAATGATAGCGGTAAGTCGGTGAGAGACATCATAGATCGTACCATATCTAATAAAGTGTGATTACGATGTTCAGACACTCCGTTGAGTTGCGGTGTGCCAGGCGGCGTCAGTTGTGAAACGATTCCACACTTCCTTAGGTGTGTGCCAAACTCGTGACTCAAATATTCTCCTCCACGATCAGATCGTAGACATTTTATTTTTCTGTCACGTTGATTCTCAACCTCACTCTGAAATTCCTTGAACTTTTCAAACGTCTCAGATTTGTGCTTCATCAAGTAGATATGCCCATACCTACTCAAATCATCAGTGAGAGTGAGAAATAACGATAGCCACCGCGAGCTTCAACGTTCATTGGACCACACACATCAGTATGTATTATTTCCAATAAGTCGGTTGCTCTCTCCATTATTCCTGAGAATGGAGTCTTAGTCATCTTGCCCTTGAGGCACGGTTCGCATGTGTCAAATGATTCAAAATCAAGAGACTCTAATAGTCCATCAGTATGGAGCTTCTTCATGCGCTTAACGCCGATATGACCAAGGCGGCAGTGCCACAAGTATGTATGACTATCATTATCAACTTTACATCTTTTGGCAATCACACTATGAATATGCGTAACATCACGATCGAGATTCATCAGGAATAAATCATTCACCAGCGGAGCATGACCATAAAACATATCACTCATATAAATAGAACAACAATTATTCTCTGACTTAAATGAGTAGCCGTCTTGCATTAAGCAAGACCCTGATACAATATTCATGCTCAAAGCTGGTACTAAATAACAATTATTAAGGTTTAAAACTAATCCCGACGGTAGATGTAGAGGTAGCGTGCCGACGGCGATCACATTGATCTTGGAGCCATTCCCGACGTGCATCGTCACCTCGTCCTTGGCCAGTTTCCGCTTATTCCGCAGTTTCTGGTTTGAGTTGCAAATGTGAGCAACAACACCGGTATCAAATACCCAGGAGCTACTACGAGCGCTGGTAAGGTACACATCAATAACATGTATATCACATATACCTTTAACGTTGCCGGCCTTCTTGTCCGCTAAGTATTTGGGGCAGTTCGGTTTCCAGTGACCCTTTCCCTTGCAGTAGAAGCACTCAGTCTCAGGCTTGGGTCCATTCTTTTTCTTCTACCTGGCATCTGGCTTACCGGGCGTGGTAACGGCTTGCCGTCTTTCTTGAAGTTCTTCTTACCCTTGCCCTTCTTGAAACAAGTGGTCTTGTTGACCATCGACACTTGATGCTCTTTCTTGATTTCTACTTCTGAAGACTTGAGCATCGAGTACAACTCGGGAATGGTATTCTCCATCCCTTGCATGTTGTAGTTCAACACAAAACCTTTGTAGCTTGGTGGGAGAGACTGGAGGATTCTGTCAATTATAGCATCATCCGGAAGTTCGACTCCAAGTGAAGTCAGACGACCGTGTAACCCAGACATTTTGAGTATGTGCTCACTGACAGAACTGTTCTCCTCCATCTTACAGCTAAAGAACTTGTCGGAGACTTCATATCTCTCGACACGGGCATGAGCTTGAAAAACTAGCTTTAGCTCTTGGAACATCTCATATGCACCGTGTTGCTCAAAACGCCTTTGGAGCCCCGTTTCTAAACTGTATAGCATGCCACATCTAACCAGAGAGTAGTCATCACTCCGTGTTTGCCAGACGTTCAGAATGTCCTGTGCTGCTGCGGGGGCGGGAGGGTCACCTAGCGGCGCATCAAGGACATAAGCCTTTTTGGCTGCTTCAAGGATGAGCTTCAAGTTGCGAACCCAGTCCGCATAGTTGCTACCATCATCTTTCAGCTTGTTTTTCTGTAGGAATGCATTGAAATTGAGGTTGACGTTGGCCATCTACAATATTTATAAAGACAACTTTTAGACTAAGTTCATGACAATTAAGTTCATTTAATCAAATTAAGTATGAACTCCCACTTAAATCGACATCCCTCTAGTCATCTAAGTGATACATGATCCATGTTGACTAACCCGTGTCCGACAATCACGTGAGACGAAATAGTCACCATGGTGACCAACTTCATGCTGATCGTATTCAACCATACGACTCATGTTCGACCTTTCGGTCTCTTGTATTCGAGGTCATGTCTGTACATTCTAATCTCGTCGAGTCAACCTAGGTGTTTCGCGTGTGTAAATCTGGCTTACACCCGTTGTATGCGAACGTTAGAATCTATCACACCCGATCATCACGTGGTGCTTTGGGACAACGATCCTTCGCAACAGTGCACACTTAGGGGAATATGTTCTCAAAATTTTAAGAGGGATCATCTTATTATGCCACCGTCGTAATAAGCAATAAGATGTAAAACATGATAAACATCACAATGCAATCATATAGTGACATGATATGGCCATTATCATCTTTGCTCTTTCGATCTCCATCTTCAGGCATCGCATGATCATCATCGTCACGGGTGTGACACCATGATCTCCATCATCATGATCTCTATCATCGTGTCTCCGTGAAGTCGTCACGCCAACTACTACTATCACTACTACTATAGGAATCTTGTGGAACGTCGGTCTCGGGCTGTCACACTTGTATTCGAGGTCATGTTTGTACATGCTAAGCTCATCGAGTCAACCTAGGTGTTTCGCGTGTGTAAATCTGGCTTACACCCGTTGTATGCGAACGTTAGAATCTATCACACCCGATCATCACGTAGTGCTTCGAGATAACGATCCTTCGCAACGTTGCACACTTAGGGGAATACGTTCTCAAAATTTTAAGAGGGATCATCTTATTCTGCTACCATCGTTCTAAGCAATAAGATGTAAAACATGATAAACATCACAATGCAATCATATAGTGACATGATATAGCCATTATCATCTTTGCTCTTTCGATCTCCATCTTCAGGCATCGCATGATCATCATCGTCACCGGCGTGACACCATGATCTCCATCATCGTGTCTCCGTGAAGTCGTCACGCCAACTACTACTATCACTTCTACTATAGCTAACCGTTAGCAATGAAGTAAAAGTAGTAAGCACGTGGCGTTGCATCTCATACAATAAAGTAAGACAACTCCTATGGCTCCTGCCGGTTGTCATACTCATCGACATGCAAGTTGTGAAACCTATTACAATAACATGATCATCTCATACATCATACATGCAACATCACAACTTTGGCCATATCACATCACATGTCAAACCCTGCAAAAACAAGTTAAACGTCCTCTAATTGTTGTTGCAAGTTTTACGTGGCTGATTTGGGTTTCTAGCAAGAACGCCTTCTTACCTACGTGACAGCCACAACGATGATATGCCAAAGCTATTTACTTTTCATAAGGACCCTTTTCATCAAATCCAATCCGACTAGAGTAGGAGAGACAGACACCCGCTAGCCACCTTTATGCACGGTGTGCATGTATGTCGGTGGAACCAGTCCCACAATACCGCCGGAAAAGAATAAGACTAGTAGCGGCAAGCAATTCACAAATCATCGCCCACAACCTTTTGTGTTCTACTCGTGCATAGAATCTACGCATAGAAAACCTGGCTCGGATGCCACTGTTGGGTAACGTAGCATAAATTCAAAAAAATTCCTACGCATATTCAGATCTTCCTATGGAGAGACCATCAACGAGAGAGGGGTGAGTGCATCTTCATACCTTTGAAGATCGCTAAGAGGAAGCGTTGCTAGAATGCGGTTGATGGAGTCGTACTCGCGGCGATTCAGATCGTGGTGTGATTCCGATCTAGTGCCGAACTACAGCACCTCCGCGTTCAACACACGTGCAGCCCGGTGACGTCTCCCGCACCTTGATCCAGCAAGGAGGAGGGAGAGGTTGGGGAAGATCTCCGGCAGCACGACGGCGTGGTGTCGATGGAGAGACGAGGTCTCCCGGCAGGGCTTCGCCAAGCACCGGCAGAGAGGAGGAGAAAGAAGAGCAGGGCTGCGCCGAGGGAGAGGGAAAACTGTGTCTCCAAAATCCCAAAAGTGCCCACTATATATAGGAGGAAGGGAGGGGGTGCCACCCCTAGGGTTCCCACCCTAGTTGGTGCGGCAGCCCCCCCCCCCCCAGATGGGAGATGCGGCGGCCAGGGCAAGGGGGAAGTGTGGTGCACCCCTATGTGGGCCTTAGGCCCACTAGCCCCTAGGGTTTCCCCCTTTCCCCACGTCCTGCGCCTTGGGCTGAGTGTGGGGGGCACACCAAGCCACCTAGGGGCTGGTTCCCTCCCGCACTTGGCCCATCTAGCCTCCTGGGGTCGTTGCCCCCTTCCGGTGGACCCCCAGGGCCACCTCCGGTGGTCCCGATGGTCCCGGTACGTTACCGGTGACGCCCGAAACACTTCCGGTGTCCGAAACCATCCGTCCTATATATCAAACTTTACCTCCGGAC